>NC_140422.1:20660000-20785000 GCF_965140295.1 Lepidochelys olivacea
CAATGGGAAATTTAGCGTGTAAAGAGGGAGTGTTTTTTGATGAGGGGAATGGTGAAAGATAGTTGTGTTCTGTGCTATTTGAGACAGTATTCAAAAGGTGAAAAGAATTAAGGGTAGAAGAAACTCTCTGGTTTTCTTTGCTGAAAATACAGTGTCAGTAGGACATGTGGAGATCGGAGTGGGTTATGAACTGGAGATGTTTGATTGGCTGACATAATACTGCATTGGGATCTTTTTCATGGAATAAATCAGTAAATTCCTTGCACTTGAAGGTGGAGGCAGTAATTTCAGTGTTGGAAGGAACAAAGGTCACCAGTACCTTTGGCAGTTATGAAGCAAAATATAGGTTTTTAGCATTCTGGGAAGTGGGCCTATTCTTACATATTAGTATATTAAACTTTTACTACGGCAACATTATATTATAAATACTCATTCCAGTTTGATGTCTCATGATAGCTACTGATTCAGATTTCATCTATGGTCTATATACATTTGAATCTCTCTTGTATCCTATACCTTCATTAGCTGTGTTTTCTTGAAGATAACTTATTCTTTGTGAAAATATGTAAGGATAGATTGTTTGCTTGTTTTATCACTGTTCTTGCATTGATGCTTTATTCTCTGAGATTGAGAGATAAGTATCCAAATGATATTAATTAACAACTGCGCTAGGGCAAGCCTGGCTTTGATCGTCTGGGCATCATTCTTGGTGACAGAGAAATGGTTACATCTTTGAGGAAGCAAAGAACAGTATCTAAAATGTCTCTCTATTATGTCATTATCTCTCCAGTCTTCTCTGTACTACTTTTGGTCGCTGTATGAGTTTATTGTGCCCTGTTGTGCTTTCCTTACTCAGGGCATTATTGCCGAAGTAAGAAGTGCAAAATACTGGCACGCTTGAGAAACTCCAGTTTTCAAGATATCTTGAATTATCTTTGAGTAGCCAAGTTGTTGGTACTGAAGGGTAACATAAGCAAATCAAATATCAAGAGGAAAACCTAAAAATGAAATTGAAATATATTGGAAAACAGTCCTTTCAAATTTTATTTACAAAAAGCAATATTTATTTGTTAATTTTGTCATCTTCTATTATATCAAATGAAATCTGTGTAAGCCATTCAGATTGCTTGATAGCTTACCACAGTTTTATATTTAAGTCTCGGTAAAAATTGAATTCAGCCTTTTGTTAATGGTATGCTGTATAGTGTTGTCCACTTAAAAGAGCTTTGGCTAACATCCTAACATGCTACTTTCAGGCACTATTTTGAATTTGTTTTATATAGTTGCTTCTGAGACTTTGATATCTAGTTGCTAAAATACGAACTACCACATTTGAGCAGCGATACCTTTTAACCAAAAAAGTTCTTAATGCTTTAAAAGTGGCTTCAAGAATAAACTCATGAAGAGGGAGGCTCTCAGCAAGTTTCTGTGACTGCTCTCAAATGCTTTAAAGCTTTTGGATTTTCCATTAAAAAAGGAGTTTATCTTTTTTTTTTTAATTATTTTTTTTTACTCTTGATTATATTTCCATTGCAGTATCATCTAGAGGCCACAGCTTCACTGTGCTAGGTTCTTACAAACACCTAGTAAGAGACTGACCTTGTCCTGGAAAGTTTACAATCTCAATACGTAAGACCAGACAAAGGGTAGAAGAAAGGAAATGCAATCCTCATATCCACTGATAGGGAACTGAGGCACTGGGATCGTTTTTGCTATGATACTGCTCATAATGTGCAAGGCACTATCCAAACAAATAGTAAGATATGTTCACTGCAACTAGAGTCCTTGATTTTCGCTGGTAAACTTAAAACAAAATTGAGGGAATTAGTTAGGGAAGTTGACTGGACCGAGGAACTCAAGGATCAGAATGTGAAGGAGGTTTGGAATTAGTTTCTGCAACTTTGACTTAAAGTATCTGGAGCCTGCATCCTGAGCAAGGGGAAAAAACTCATAAGGAACAGTTGCAGCCAATACTGGATGAACAAGCATCTCAAACAGGTTATTAAGAGAAAGCAGAAAGCCCACGAGGAAAGGAAGAAGGGGTGGATCAGCATGAAAAGCTACCTCTTTGAGGTGTGGAAGTGTAAGAATAAAGTGAGAATTGCCAAAAGCCAAGCAGAGCTGGACCTTGCAAAGGAAATTAAAACCAAAAGTAAAAAAAATTCGTTGGCCGTATAAATAAAAAGAAAACAAGGAAAAAAGAAGAGAGACCACTAAACACAGAGGATGGAGTGGAAATAAAGATAATCTAGATATCCAACACCTAAATGAATACTTGTCTCAGTTTTTAATAAAGATAATGAAGAGCATAGGGGCACTGGCAAGGTGGCTGATGGGAATGCGGCTATGGAAGTAGAAATTACCACATTCAGGGTGGAAGCCAAACTCAGAGCTTAATGGGACTGTAACAGGGGCCTAACTCCACCCCATCCTCTTCCCTCCAGAAACCGCATGGACTCTGCATGGGTGTGTTCTCAGTGAAACTTTATTTCAGTTTCCCTTCACCAATATCACCACAGTCTCCTGCGCTTCCACGTATTTACAATATTTGCTGAGCTTTAGGCCCTCTCAGCAGGACTTGAGGGGAACAGAGGTCTCCCTATCTGAGGCCTCTATATGACTAGATTCCACTAGCCCTGTTCCTCCCTGTCTCCCCTCTGCACTTCCTTCCTGTGCCTCTTTTATCATCCCTGGGCTGATTGGGCCAATTGAGTTCTTAGCCCATCAGCCTGATTAGCTAATTACCCCCAATCAGCTTCTGGGGCACTAATTAGCATCTAAGTGACCAAAGAGCAGGTTCACCTACTCTCTCCCTGCACTCTGTCACAGGGACCAAAACAGGGTGCCCAGGTAATCTTCCTCCAAGAATATTAAAGGAACTGGCACATGAAATTGTGATCCCAGTAGCAAGGATTTTTAATGAATCCATAAACTCAAAGCCTGTACCCTATGACTGGAGAATTTCAAATATAGTACCTATATTTAAGAAAGGAAAAAAGTGATCTGGGAAACTACAGGCCTGTTAGTTTGACCTCAGTTGTATGCAAGGTCTTGGAACAAATTTTGAAGGAGAGTGTAAAGACATGGAGCTAAACAGTAATTAGTATGAAATACAACATCGTTTTAGAAAAGGTAGATCATGGCAACCCTACCTGATCTCTTTCTTTGAGAAGATAACTGATTTTCTAGACAAAAGTGCAGTAGATATATTCTGTCTGGATTTCAGTAAAACAGTTGATACAGTTCCACATGGGAAATTTAGTTAAATTGGAGGAGATGGGGATTAATACAAGAATTGAAAGGTGGGTAAGGAACTGATCAAAGCGGAGACTAAAGTGGGTCATACAGAAAGGTGAACTGTCAGGCTGGAGGGAGGTTACTATTGGAGTTCCTCAAGGATCAGTCTTAGGACCAATTTTATTTAACTTTTTCAATAATGACCTAGGCACAGAAAGTGGGAGTGCACTGAAAAAAATTGTGGATGACCTAAAATTGGGAGGTACTGCCAATATGGAGGAGGACTAGAACATCATATAAGAAGGTTTGGACAATCTTAAAAACTGGAATAATAGAAATAGGGTGAAATTTAATAGTGCAAAGTGGGACTAACAACAAGAGTGGTTGCTATAAGCTGGGGATTTAACAGTTGGAAGCAGCAGACGAGGAGACAGACCTAGGTATATTGGTCAATCACAGGATGACTATGGGCCACTAATGTGATGCAACCCTGAAAAAGGCTACGACAATCCTAGGATGCATTAGGCAAGGTATTTTCAGTTGCAATACGGAATTTTTATTACCAATGTACATGTCACTGGTCAGACCTCATCTGGAATACTGTGTGCAGTTCGGGTCTCCCATCTTTAAGAAAGATGAATTCACACTGGAGTGGGTGCAGAGAAGGGCTGCTAAGAGGATCAGAGGAATGGAGAACCTGTCCTACGAGGGGAGACTTAAGGAGTTTGGCTTGTTTAGCCTAACAAAACAAAGGCTGAGGGGAGAGATGATTGCTCTCTATAAATACATGAGAGGGATGAATACCAGGGAGGGAGAGGAGTTATTTAAGTTAAGCGCCAATGTTGACACAAGAACAAAGGGATATAAACTGGCCATCAACAAGTTTAGGCTTGAAATTAGATGAAGGTTTCTGACCATCAAAAGAATGAAGTTCTGGAATAGTCTTCCAAGAGGTGTAGTGGGAGCAAAAATCCCTCACTTGTTTAAAAAATCCTAAGTTTATGGAGGGGATGGTATGATGAAATTGCTGACAAAGGCATATGGCCCATCCATGTCTGGTATTGAGCAAATCTCTCTAATGGCTAGAAATAGGATGCTAGATGGGAAAGCTCTGAGTTACTACAGAGAATTCTTGCCTAGATGTCTGGCTGGTGGGTCTCACCCACATGCTCAGGGTATAACTGATCACCATATATGAGGTCAGGAAGGACTTTTCTTCCAGGGCAGATTGGCAGAGACCCTGGGATTTTTTCACCTTTCTCTGCCGCATGGGTCCCTTGCTGGTGTTAACTAGAGCAAATGGTGGATTCTCTGTAACTTGAAATCTTTGAATCAAGTTTTGAGGACTTCAGTAACTCAGCCAGGGGCTATGGACCTATTGCAGGAGTGGTTGGGTGAGGTTCTGTGGCCTGCCATGTGCAGGAGGTCAGACTAGATGATCATGATGGTCCCTTCTGGTCTTAAGGTCTATGAGTCTGGAAACAAATGTGTTTACCATTTGAACAGATTATGAAACATTTAAATGACCACAGTGACTGATTGTGGCTGCTGTTCACTGAGGAGCAAATTTCTCTAGCCACTTCTGAAGCTTTAAATGTTTTATTTTTGTTATAAGAAAACTAAGATCTTAAAGCTAAAAATGGCTTTTTGTTGTTGGGTGAAGTGAATTCATGATTCATAGATATTTATGTCAGAAGGAACCATTATGATCATCTAGTCTGACCTCCTGCACAACGCAGGCCGCAGAATTTCACCCACCACTCCTGCGAAAAACCTCTCATCTGTGTCTGAGCTATTGAAGTCCTCAGACATAGGTGAGAGGTTTTTCGCGAAGAGGGATGTGCAGATACCATGGGCTCCTGCTACATTTCCCACTTTGTCCTGTAAATCATCTCTAATTTTCAGGTAACATTGCTGTACTTCATAAATTTAAAAAACATCTACTTGTATAGATAGTTGGTCCCAAGTGAGCCAAAGCACAAAGAAGGTTTGTTTCCCCAATTAATGGCACAGTGAGCAACTGTCACACTAGTGCACCACTAGAGGAAATGATTAAATCAAATGAGAGGTACCAAACCACTGTAATAGAAGTATCAGTGTTTCTGTTTTGCCGTAGCATTATCCTGTGACAATGTTCTGGTTCACTGACAGTATTACCTAAACAATTCAGCAGTAATTTGAAATGGAAAATGTTTTGGCTAAATACCATTTATTTATTTTGCACAGGAAAACGCAGAACTGCTCACAAGCCTCATTCAAAGCCAAAAGTGTCAGATGTTTTTGAGGTACATTTTCAAGAAAATGGGACGGATACAAAGTCCAAGGGCTGTTCCCAATCTGAGGAGGAACTGTGGGCCCGATTGGAAGAGCTTGAGAGACGAGAAGAGATGCTGGGTGAATTTGACAGGTATATTACTGTTGCAAGTTTGGGCTGAAAGATGTAATTAAAATCCTTACTAGTATGAACAAATAGGTGCTTTTTGCAGTTGATTTACTTAAATCAGTGATGGTTGAGGAGCATTACTGCATGTTTAAAAGTGAATGGTTGTTGATTTTGTTTCCATTATAAACTGAGAAAATCCTAAAAACATCCATTCAGAACTCTGGATACTTTTTAATACCTTAAAATTCACAAAAATAAATACAATGTGAAACTTAAAATAAGCTGCTCATAATAAAGGAAGATCTCTGTACAGAGCCTCAGAGTAGCAGCCATGTTAGTCTGTATCCGCAAAATAAAGGAGTACTTGTGGCACCTTAGAGACTAACAAATGTATTTGAGCATAAGCTTTTGTGAGCTACAGCTCACTTCATCGGATGCATTCAGTGGAAAATACGGTGGAGAGATTTATATACACAGAGAACATGAAACAATGGGTGTTACCATACACACTGTAACGAGAGTGATCAGGTAAGGTGAATTATTACCAGCAGGAGAGTGGCGGGGGGCGGGGGGAGAACCTTTTGTAGTGATAATCAAGGTGGACCACTCCGCTTCAAACCAAAAAAGCCTAGGTACATACATTCTCAGCTGTAGCAAAACTGACCTTAAGAGGAGAACTTAGTGTTTCTCCCTCTGATTCTGGGAAGGATTTTTATATTTAGTGTATGAACCCTTGGTGGTGGTAGTAGGCTGAGTGATACAGAGGGAGGCTTAGCGTCTCTCCCTCTGGCCCAGAGAGGGTTAAGTTGTAAGTTGCTCTTCCAGGAGTTAAAAAGGGAAATTGCTTTTTCAGGAATTGTAAGTTGCTCTTTCAGGAGTTAAAAAGTGAAGTTGCTCTCTCAGGATCAGACGTCAAGAATTATAACATTCAAAAAGCAGTCGGAGAACACTTCAGTCTCTTTGGTCACTCGATTACAGACCTAAAAGTTGCAATTCTTCAACAAAAAAACTTCAAAAACAGACTCCAACGAGAGACGGCTGAATTGGAATTAATTTGCAAACTGGATACAATTAACTTAGGCTTGAATAAAGACTGGGAATGGATGTGTCATTACACAAAGTAAAACTATTTCCCCATGTTTATTCCCCTCCCCCCTTCCTCAGACATGCTTGTCAACTGCTGGAAATGGCCCACCTTGATTATCACTACAAAAGGTTCCCCGCCTCCCGCCCCCACTCTCCTGCTGGTAATAACTCACCTTACCTGATCACTCTCGTTACAGTGTGTATGGTAACACCCATTGTTTCATGTTCTCTGTGTATATAAATCTCCCCACTGTATTTTCCACTGAATGCATCTGATGAAGTGAACTGTAGCTCACAAAAGCTTATGCTCAAATAAATTTGTTAGTCTCTAAGGTGCCACAAGTCCTCCTTTTCTTTGTACAGAGCCTGACTGACACAGACTTTCTGTGTGATCGGGATGTATTTAATTTCTGTATACCTCCGTTCCCTATCATTGAAATGGGGACAATAAAACTTCCTTACCTCAAGTGTATTGTGAGAGTAAACTAATTAACGTTTGTGAGGTGTTTGGATTATACAGTTATGGAGCCTATAAACACCCAGATAGATAGATAGAACTAAAAGAATTGGACTCTTAATTATGAGGGTAGAGTGAAGAAGGTTGGAACATAAAGGGCCAGATTTTCTACTGGAATCCAGCCCCTGAGTGGTACAGAGGAGCTGGAATCTGCCTGTAAATGTCTAGGAAGGAATCCTCTCATTCTCCTGGCATAGGGAAACTACCCAATGGCAGAGGCAGCTCCTGTGACTACTGCCTCCCTCCCATGCCCGTCATAGAGGGCACAACTTGGAAAGGAGGTTGGAGGATTGCAGAGTAGAGTTGCACTACTCCCATCCTCCAATGGCATAGGGGCCATTTGAGACCCTGTGCCAGGGTGTGAGTTAGAGCAGCCCTATAGCTGCTTTCACTGGCCTTGGGGCTACTGCAGAAAGGCCCTTGATCACGGAGCTGTAACCAGCTCCCTGACACCCTAATCTGTCTCTTGCACTGATTAGAGCTTGGTTGCAAGAGAGATTCCGGCCCAAAGTGTACAAGATGGGTAAGCTAGTATTATAGCTGGACCTTTCGCATTTCTGACCTGTTGTGGACAACTCCTCAGTAAACAACTCTTTTAATTTTGAATGACCACCCTTAGATCAGTTTTGGTCCTAAAGCAAAAATTATGACTTAAGGCCAGATTGTGGCTCTCTTGTTTGTATCGGTAAGCATTTCGTTTTTGAAGTGGTTCCATTATGAGTAAGGGCTCCACAGTCTGGCCCTTAAAAAAGAATTAAATCATGCGTGATATTGTTCTTCCCTAACCTCTGCCAGAAAATCTCATCTCATAAGTAAAGGAAATTATTCAGTGGCTTTGTGTGTTGTTCTGTAAGTTATCTTGTTAGGTTATGATATGCATTGATTAGTTTTCTTTCCTTCAGTATTTTTTTGCATTTTATAGGACACCTGATACAACTGAGGCAAATGGAGAAGATACAACCTCCTCTGAAGAGGAGAAAGAAGATAAGACAGATCTGAATGTGGTACACAGAGTGGAAGACTCTACTACTCAGGACAATGTACAGAAAGCAGTAACAAATTCAGAATTGTTCAGTGGTCAAGTTAATGGCCCAAGTCATTATCACAGTGATGATGAAGATGATTTAGCAGTTGATCATTTTGTACCAACTATATTTTTCTCTCATACTGTTGAACCTAAAAGGGTTTGTACTATTACTTTTAATGTATTTATTTCCATATAATGTAGATAGTCTGTATACTACATGCTTTATTTAAAATAGCGTACCCCATAGCGCCAGACAACAAAGTATACGATTGCTTTAATGAGTCAAAAAAAGGACCTACCTCACATGGGTAAGATGGTGTCAGAGTTCAGAGCTGAAGTCAGTTCCTTGTTTACTAGGTTCAAAGAGGCAGGGACCACAACGAAAGCTGCATCCTTATCCTCTGGGGAGAGTGAGTGATGTATTATCTAGAGCAACTCCTATAGTCAAAGGAAGAGGCAGCAGTGATATATTGTTGAGGGAGTCATCCAGCCTGCCAGAGCTGACGTTAAACGCTAAAGCCAGTGTGAAATGAGGACTCATGAAGAAATAAGTCAGAAATCTCTAAATTAAAATTGGGAACAATGTCTCAAGGGAAATGGTGGAAGATCCCATCCCTTGGGAGATTAAAAAGTAATGGACAAAACACTAACAGATATACTGCTTTGGTGGGGTTGGGGGTGGGAGTGCACTAGATGTCCTAATAGGTCTTTTACATCTTTAATATCTAGGATTTTCTCATGTGACAGAAACAATAGTAGCTACCAGTTTATCTGTCATTGGACTCTAACCATAGATTGTACTCCTAATAGCACATCTAAAATGTTACTACAGGAGAATTCTAACTGTTTGAGCTACTTACAGCCCTAGAATCAATTTTTTTTTCTGAAAATGCATTTTATATTTATTTTAGACATGCAGTATTGTAAAATGTAAAAGCCGTCGCAGAATTCAACATGTTGTGTCAAACATTCATGTGAAACCTTGACAAGGAGCGTGCCATGGCATGTCTTGTATTTGGGACCTTGACTATAGACAAAGTTTAATTTGGCTCTTTATTTCAGAAGGTTTCTTTTGCTGCTCTGTGTTTTGAAATCTTCCAATTCAGACATGAATTCTCAAAAATGATACAAAAAAGTAATATTAAAGTTTACACACTGTCATATATTTCTAAAAGGTAGCCTCCCTGGTCCAAGTGTTTTAAAAATGCCTTTTATATTCAAGAGAAACATTGCATTCAGGGGAAACTAAGCTCTTAATGGTTAATGGAGTTAATAATTTAGGATGTATGGTTTGATGTATAATCAGGTTGTTTATGCTTACCCAATCCTGGTGCAAGAAGCTATTTCTTGACACTAAGTGCTAATGCACATGAATTTTGCTCATAATATTGAGACAGTGAGTACTGAGAATGTCACTGTCAGTACATTTTGTTGTTTAGCTGTAGCCCCCCAGCTGCTTGGATATGAAGAATTCATGAACTGACTTGATCCATGACCTTGTGATTGCTTCATTTTTATACTTTAGACCAATTTGTGTTTTCATTTTCAGGTAAGAATAAACACAGGAAAAAATACTACTTTGAAATTTAGTGAAAAGAAAGAAGAGGCCAAACGTAAAAGGAAGAATAGCAATGGCAATGGACACTTGGCTCCAGAACTGCCTAACATCAAAACACCAGCAGACATTTACCGGTATGTAATGTATAGTGATGGCTGCCCTGCTTTTCCCATAGCACGCTTGAAAAGTAAAGCCTTCTTTTATGTTCAAGTGTATCCTTTTTGAAGCATCCTGCAGCAACTTTGAAATTTTACCCCAAAATGGAGCTGCCCAGTGTCTCCCAAAAGAAGCATTTGGGACTGGGTGTACATCTTAAGAAATGAACACTTTTGTGTCTCCTGCATGGTTGTCACACGTTTAAACTGCCACACTTCATAGCTATTGCATGCTGCTTTGCTGAGAGTTACATTTTCTCAAACTAAGAGCCGATCATAATTCCTTTTAGCGGTGCTTTTAAAATTTATCCCACTGCTTCGTGCCATATCTTCTGCAACTTAAAGGAATGAAATGGCTCATTGCAAATTGTTTAATTAAACATATTGTCAATCAACTTCCTGTTAAATATTTTTTAAATATAACTGATCATGTCCATCACATTATGCCTTCTTTCTCTTTCTAGCTTCACTCTATTGTTTCTTTCCCTTGACGTATCTGTCTGAGTTGTTATTGTCTCCTTCCTGTTTTCTTACTCTCCCTCCAGCTGAGCATGTTCCTTTCAGCATGTGCTTTACCTCCTCTCTGGTATATTCTCTTTCTCATTTCTTCTCTCCCTACAAAATCTCTCTTTTTCTCCTTTTCCGACTTTTAATTCCAGTCTTTCTCTTCCCCATCTGCTCACAGAACAGACTTTCTCTGTTCACTCCCTATCCATTCACTCCTCCCCCTCCTTCAAAGGGCAAGAAAAATTGACCAGAATTCTGATAGCTAAAGGACTGCACAAAGGACAAAAGTAAGATCGAGACGGGGCCAGATTTTTAAAGGTATTTAGGTGTCTAAAGATGCAGACAGGCACCTGTTGGGTTTTCAAAAGCACCTAGATCTATTGCAATCAGTGAGAGTTAGAATTTTCAAAAGCCTCTAGGTACCTTCTTGGCACCTTTCTACATCTTCATATGCCTAAATACCTTTGAAAATCTGTTCAGAGGCAACATCTAGGTGAAAAGTCCAGCCCACCCCCACAGCTGTACAACTGCTGGGACAAGAGAAGGTTTAGGGATTCATGGTGCTGTCTTTGAACCCTGATAAGGATTGGTATGTTTTGTAGTCTTAGGCTAGTAAGTGAGTAGAAAATGTGAAACCCTTGAGAAACAAACAAAAAAATCCCACTTTCGAGCTGCTGAAAGGGAGCTGTTGTACTTTTTTTCTCTGTGATCCTGCTTCTGCTCCCACTTAAGTCAGTGGCAAAGCTTTAATTGATTTCAGTGCTGCACTATTAAACCCCATCGCTGACTACTTTTTCCCAGATCCCCCAGCTGCTGTGAGGTAGTATTGTTGAGGTGTCTCCTAAGGTACCTCACCTGTTTTTGAATTCTCCTCCCCAGTGAATAGTTCTAGTACCTACCTCTTCCTCTGGCAAGCTGCACCAGTACTAAATTGTCCTGATTCTCTTTGGTTTTATAGCTACCCATAGGGTTTCTAAGAGCAGCAGTGGAAATTAACTGATGCTAGTCAATTATCATTACAGTTTGGGAAAGCTATGAGCAGCAACAGAGGGATGGGAACAGTATCTCTAGACTCAGGAAGAGGACTCTCTGACAGTTCACACTGTTCATGTTTGGAAGGTTTCTTCAGAACCCTATGAACTAAAAACTTATTTTATTTTTAGTGAAAGTGTAGATGCTGAAGAAAATTATGGCATTTGCCTGGGAAAACTTCCTTGTCCTATGCGAGTAAATGTTTCAAGCACTTGTTTTTATATTCTACATCTGAAAATGATTTCACACTAGAAAACCTTCTGTTATCACAACATTCTGTTTGGTTTCTAGAAATTAAACCCTCAAAATCATCTTGTGACTATAATGTTTCTTTACATTTTGCAAATCAAGCTGTTCTGTCAAGTGTCTAAGAGCTATACACATTCTTCAAAAAGGGGAGTATACCAGCTAATCCTTTAATAGAGGCATGACAGTGTTTGGCTTGCAGAATTACTCCATGTTCATTAGTAAAGAAAATGCTTTATTGTATCTTTTAAAGGTACAGTATTGTAATACAGCAGTTGAAAAGTCAGAAATGCAAATCGTAATTAATTTGTACAAAAGACAAAGTGAGATAACTGTAAATTTGTCATCTGATCCTGAACTAGTTTATTAAAGCTAACATTTTCCTTTATAGAGTCTTTGTTGATGTTGTGAATGGAGAATATATCCCTCGTAAATCAATTTTGAAGTCTCGAAGCAGAGAGAATAGTGTTTGTAGTGATACCAGTGAGAGCAGTGCTGCTGAGTTTGATGACAGACGAGGAGTTCTGAGGAGTATTAGCTATGATGAAGCTACTTACAGTGACAACAGTGAAGGGATCTTGGAGGAGGAAGAGGAAGAGGGGCAGGAGCATCTTCCAAAAAAACTTTCAACCTTATCAGGGACATTTGAGGTACATTTTTTGATTAATTATTGATTGTTGTCATGGATAAAAAGGAAAATGTTGGATAGTGTAGTTGCCTCTACCATCAGTTTGTTTAATTTCTTTTTAACTAATTTTCCAGCTCTCCCTACCTCTCTCATCTTTGGGGAGAGATTGCCAGGAGAACCGTTCTTCTCCCTGCACTTATCCTTTTCCTCTCATTGTGGGATAACCAGCTGAGCTGACTATTTGCCACTTTTGTGTAGCAATAGACAGTATCCCTTCCACTGAGCACTAATTGCTAATCTGAGGGAGGGAAGGCGATTTCGTGTATACTGTAGGCTCTTAATGTGTTAACACATCAATTATGGAGAACCTCCAGGGCTTATTTTATATTTTAAAATAAATGGTGTCATTGGGCTCCTCAGAGTGTTTACGGAGTCCCATGACAGGAGGAGAGAGGAGGTTGTCCAGCGGACATAGAGCACAACTTTTGGCATTCCGGCCTTTAAGAAGAACCTGCTCTTTCAGGCAAGATGCCATCGAAGAGCTGAACCAAATATATTTCCAAGACTTTGGAAAGTCTTGGGTAATTTCTTATCATAAATGAAAGAGATTGTACGTCACTGGTGCATGTGCTGCGAAAACCATTGAAAATGTTCAGAAATGAGATGTGGCTGCTGCTATGCTATGCATGGGATTAATATTTTACCTCTGTTTTTGTTATGGAAAATTACAGCAATTTTTTAAAAGTTAGGTTACATTGAATTTTCAGAAGTTCTGTGGACAGAAGGCATCATCAAAGGGAAATGGTTTCTTCTGGAAACATAGTTATTTTTAAGAAAAAGTAGATTCACAGAAGACCTATTGCATGCTTTACTCTGTAAACAGCCACATGGTCCTGTTGTTGTAACCCTCATGCCCCTTTTGTTTTTCTTTCTATCCACTCGTTATATTTGTTTAGACCCTAATGCTGCTGAGGGATCCATGTGGCAGCCCTTATGCCTGCATGGAGTCCCATTGACTTTAAAGATATTCAGTCGGGACGTAAGGATCTGCTGACATGGATTCTTTTGCAGGGTTAGCCCTATAGATGGTAACCTTTTTGGGGCTAAAAGAAAAGGAGTACTTGTGGCACCTTAGAGACTAACCAATTTATTTGAGCATGAGCTTTCGTGAGCTACAGCTCACTTCATCGGATGCATCCGATGAAGTGAGCTGTAGCTCACGAAAGCTCATGCTCAAATAAATTGGTTAGTCTCTAAGGTGCCACAAGTACTCCTTTTCTTTTTGCGAATACAGACTAACATGGCTGTTACTCTGAAACCTTTTTGGGGCTGAGACTGTATCTTCTGTATGTTGACCATCTAGTACAGTTTTGGTCACTGTAAAACCATAACAAATCATTCCTATATCAATCCATTCTCTGAATAGGGCATGTATCTATAGTATCTCTGTATTTTTTATGTAATTATATCACACAGAGCAAAATGCTCCAGTCAGAATGAAAGGGACGTTCACTTTTAAAAAAAAAATTGTTGTTTTGCTTTCAGTTGTTTTTATGGTTATTTGAGGTATATTATTTTTCTGGCAACATTTGCCATGTGCTGATTTTTTTTCTTTTTTCCTAATGCAGCAGAACATCAATGGCTGCATTTTATTTACCTTTTTATAAAAATGACACTGGTGTTATTGAACAAATCAGCAAAACAGGCACAGCTTTGGGCTTAGTTTAGCTGTTGGAGTACAGCACAAAAAACATTTACTTTTTTGCAGGTCCTGCAAGAAGAGTGACTATTTTGTTTTGCTGAGTTTTCCTTGGCAACTGAGTAACTCTCTTAAAAGAGCAGATTTAATAAATCTGGTATCTATTCCCTCCCGCCCAATATAATGATAAAATCTTGGGTGTAAATTAGTGTACCTTTTTTCTGAAATGCCCTGAACCATTTTTAATTTTTGGCACATAATATTGTGACTTTTTGAAAATGTTGTATTTTATATTGCATAAGCAGAGTGTTATGCATACTGTAAGCCCATGGCTGATACTAAAAGCATTTATGAAAAAGAGTTTTTTACTAGCTGCTTTTCAAATTGTAACTATCCTGGCTGTTTGTTTTTTCTTTATGTAGCAAAAAAGCTATATTGGAAATTGTAATTTTAAAATACTAAGCACATATGGTTTTAGTTGGAATTTATAATAAGAAAAGAATTTGAAATCATTTGTTGCTCTCTTAAGTTTAAACTGCCTTGACCAATTTTTGATCATTTTTGGTAAGAAAGAAAAAATGAAAACCAACAAAATATAGGTAAACTTGTATTCTAGGTGCCATCTTGATGTAATTAGAAAAGGCCAAGATATTAAGCCATGAAAATATGACGTATGAGGGGAAATGCTGACAGACCTAAAATCTGCAAATTTTTCCCATTTGTTATCCAAGATGAAATTGCCTGTTGCATCATCTATTTTATTTTCTTGAACATGTATCAGTGGGAAGCAATTTTTTCAGATCATTTATGCAGTTAGGAATGTGATTAAGTAGTACTTTTAAAACACTATCTTTCATTCAGATTTCTTTGAACAAGCTATATTTTGAGGTTAATTACAATTTGGTTACTTATTCAAGGAACTACCATTGATTTAAAGATATTTCTTTACTTTTGATTAAAAAAAAATAACTATCCTAATAAGGCTAATATAGGGTAATGACCTTATGGGCAGAGCTTCACATCTGCATTTTATTAGCTCATTCTGAGTTTTCTTTTCTCTTGTAGGCTTTTTCTGGAACTGTTATAGAAAAAGAGCCTTTGTCTCCCTTAATACTACACCCAAGCATTGCTCACCCTGTCCTGCCTACCATTCCGGAGCGAAAATCAGAGGAAGTTCTGTCTGAGGCATCAGAAGAAACTACAAAGAGGATTTCAAAATTCAAAGCTGCCAGAATGCAACAGACAAACTAGGCCCTGCTGCCTACACATTGAAAGTTTGAATATTAACGCTTAGTTTCACATTTGTTGAGATTATGTAAAACTATGTGCATTACGCCTAGTTAGTAAAAAGGTATCTTATGTTAATTTGGCATTGTTTATCTTAATAGACCTCTATTGGTGATATTTAAAAAAAAAATGTTTGAACACTTCAATATTCAGTTTATTTTGTCAATTTCCCTGTATGTGGTCAGCACCTTTGTATATGTTTGCCTTATGATAACAGCACTTGGAATTATTTTTCAAAGATTTCTCTTCATATGCCATTGGTTTTATGTTTAAACCTAAATATACAGGCAGTTTTGTACCAGCTGTGATGTCCTACTTACCATCTGGACAGTTTTAAAGAAACTTTTCAAATTTCAAATTGATTCAACAATTATATTTCATTACGTGCTTTAGCATTTTAAGACACTCTTGTATCCACATTGTTGTAGGTACCTGCTAAAATTCAGGTTTTTTTCCTTCTATTGAACCTCTCTGATATCTTACTGTACAGATCTCTAAAACAGAATGCTGTGTTCATGTACACTGAAGGGAAGTTTCTTTCATGGAAAATGGTATTTTGTAAAATTAAACTTTTCAAGTAAAAACAAAGCTGTGACTTTTGTTTTTGTTTTTTTGTTGATTTATTAAGAACTGAAAATGTGGAAAGAGTTTCTTCTTTGAAACTCCTCACTATTGCATAGACACACAGTCTGTTCTCTTCCCCTTTGTGTAGCAAACACCCATTAATTTCAGTGGCAATTACATGCACATAGGGAGAGGAGCATAGACCCAGACTATGGTTACAGAATCCCCAGTTTTTATATATTCAGATAATATTTTAATTGTCATGGAAATACCCAGAGAGGGTGGCTGCTAAATGTCTTGATTGCTGCAATTTTATTTCAAAACTTAACAGGACTAAGGCGCTGAGAACTGAGGCAAAATGTCTTGAAGCAGCAGATAGACATGATTGGTCTCTGGCCCAGGGTTCTGTGGATTTAACCATGTGGTTACCCAGGTGACATTCCTTCTACCCCCCTGCACAGTTCTTGTTCCCACCAGCATCTGGCTTTCCAGGCCTTGGCCATCTCATTTGGACAGCAAGTCTCCTAACACTACTCCCAGAAAAGTATTTTGGGCCAGGATCTATCCAGCTCTTGCAGCTTGCGCTCTCGGGTTTGTCTCTGTTCCTGTGGTGTAAACTGTCCACTGCCACACCCAGGAAGGCAGTTTGGGGGACTGGAGACATCTCTTCCTGGTTTTAAACTTAAATTTGTTCCTACATTTTCTGTAATTAAAAAACTCATTATTTATCTTTAAGTTGGCTTTAAAATGCAACTTCCTTGCTAAAACTGCCCAGAACCAACCCAACAGCTCACCTAGGTTGCAAACAGTTGTTTTTGCAAGTGTTTAAGTAACAAAGAAAATGTATGATCATCTTCAAAGAGCAAAGTGTGTATACAAGCAAAGTGAGTAACAACAACAGTGCCTATGATCTCTTTTACTCACCAGATGTTTAGTGTGCCAAGGCGAAGGAGAACTCTTATCCCATCTTGTGCCTAAATCAGTATGGGTGTCCACCATAACTGAGTAACCATAAAATCATCCATGATAAAGTTTTCAGGTGACACAAAAATTGGGGGAGCAGTAAATAATGAAGAGGACTGGTCACTAATTCAGAGTGATCTGGATTGCTTGGTAAAGTGGGCACAAGCAAACAATAGGTGTTCTAATATGGCTAAATATAGATGTATACATCTAGGAACAAAGAATGTAGGCCATACTTCCAAGATGGGGGTGGGGCGGGGACTCTATCTTGGAAAGCAGTGACTCACAAAAAGATTTGGGGGGTCCTGGTAGATAATCAACTGAATATAAGCTCCTAGGTTGCCGCTCTGGCCAAAAGAGCTAATGCGATCCTGGGTTGCATAAACAGGAATCTCAAATAGAAATAAAGAGATAAAATAACCTCTATATTTGGCACTGGTGTAACTGCTGCTGGAATAACGTTTCCAGTTATCATGTCCACAATTCAAGAAGGATGTTGATGAAGAGGAAGAACCATGAGAATGATTAAAGGATTAGAAAACATGCCTTATAGTAACAGACTCAAGGAGCCCTATTTATGTTAATAGAGAAAACGGGTGACTTGATTACAGTCTCTTAAGTATCTGCATGAGGAACAAATATTTAATAATGGGCTCTTCAATCTAGCAGAAAAAAGGTATAACACAATCCAATGGCTGGAAGTTGAAGCTAGACAAATTCAGACTGCAAATAAAGCATACATTTTTAATGGTGAAAGTAATTAACCATTGGAACTATTTCCCAAGGTCGTGGTGGATTCTCCATCACTGACCGGTTTTAAATCAAGACTGGATGTTTTTCTTCAAGTTCTGCTCTACGAATTATTTTGGGGAAGTTCTATGGCCTGTATTATACTGGTCAGACTAGATGATCACAATGGTCCCTTCTGGCCTCGGGAATCTCTGAAGTAGATGTCTATGTGGGATTCCAGGAGCTACATGGAATAGAATCATAGAATCATAGAATATCAGGGTTGGAAGGGACCCCAGAAGGTCATCTAGTCAACCCCCTGCTCAAAGCAGGACCAATTCCCAGTTAAATCATCCCAGCCAGGGCTTTGTCAAGCCTGACCTTAAAAACCTCTAAGGAAGGAGATTCTACCACCTCCCTAGGTAACGCATTCCAGTGTTTCACCACCCTCTTAGTGAAAAAGTTTTTCCTAATATCCAATCTAAACCTCCCCCACTGCAACTTGAGACCATTACTCCTCGTTCTGTCATCTGCTACCATTGAGAACAGTCTAGAGCCATCCTCTTTGGAACCCCCTTTCAGGTAGTTGAAAGCAGCTATCAAATCCCCCCTCATTCTTCTCTTCTGCAGGCTAAACAATCCCAGCTCCCTCAGCCTCTCCTCATAACTCATGTGTTCCAGTCCCCTAATCATTTTTGTTGCCCTTCGCTGGACTCTCTCCAATTTATCCACATCCTTCTTGAAGTGTGGGGCCCAAAACTGGACACAGTACTCCAGATGAGGCCTCACCAAGGTCGAATAGAGGGGAACGATCACGTCCCTCGATCTGCTCGCTATGCCCCTACTTATACATCCCAAAATGCCATTGGCCTTCTTGGCAACAAGGGCACACTGCTGACTCATATCCAGCTTCTCGTCCACTGTCACCCCTAGGTCCTTTTCCGCAGAACTGCTGCCTAGCCATTCGGTCCCTAGTCTGTAGCTGTGCATTGGGTTCTTCCGTCCTAAGTGCAGGACCCTGCACTTATCCTTATTGAACCTCATCAGATTCCTTTTGGCCCAATCTTCCAATTGGTCTAGGTCCTTCTGTATCCTATCCCTCCCCTCCAGCGTATCTACCACTCCTCCCAGTTTAGTATCATCCGCAAATTTGCTGAGAGTGCAATCCACACCATCCTCCAGATCATTTATGAAGATATTGAATAAAACCGGCCCCAGGACCGACCCTTGGGGCACTCCACTTGATACCGGCTGCCAACTAGACATGGAGCCATTGATCACTACCCGTTGAGCCCGACAATTTAACCAGCTTTCTACCCACCTTATAGTGCATTCATCCAGCCCATACTTCCTTAACTTGCTGACAAGAATACTATGGGAGACCGTGTCAAAAGCTTTGCTAAAGTCAAGAAACAATACATCCACTGCTTTCCCTTCATCCACAGAACCAGTAATCTCATCATAAAAGGCGATTAGATTAGTCAGGCATGACCTTCCCTTGGTGAATCCATGCTGGCTGTTCCTGATCACTTTCCTCTCATGCAAGTGCTTCAGGATTGATTCTTTGAGGACCTGCTCCATGATTTTTCCAGGGACTGAGGTGAGGCTGACTGGCCTGTAGTTCCCAGGATCTTCCTTCTTCCCTTTTTTAAAGATTGGCACTACATTAGCCTTTTTCCAGTCATCCGGGACTTCCCCCGTTCGCCACGAAGACGAAGGGTGCAGCGGCATGCATAGTCCTCACTGCCAATGAGGCTGGGAATGAGTCACTTCAGTGGGTGATCCAATGGCTGCTGCCCATAAGGAAAGTGTTGGGGGCAGATCTTCAGCTGGTGTAAATTATCATAGCTCCATTGAAAGTAATGGACTATAACAATTTACATCAACTGAGGAGCTTACACTTGGAGTCATGCTGACCGGGGACCAAGAGGCAGAGTGTGAGTTATTGGTCATTTGCAGATATTCCCCTGAGCTGTGGCAGATTCCCAAAGATCCACACAGCTTGAAGGCTAAACAGCACTTTTCCCCAGGAGGCAGGGGCAAAATCCTGCCTCTCTGAAAAAGAATTAAAAGGAATGTTGAGTAATTTTTCTCCCTGCCTGGCTTCTCTTGCAGGTTTCCTTAGGGGAGGGGGCAATCTAAAAGTTTTAAAACAGACTCATTTTAAGATGATACTGAGGATCACATTGAAAGTCTTAATGATTAACTTGATTCATGCTAAAATGCTTTAAAAAAAAGCACATATTGCTGTAGTACTAAAATAAGCCATCCCTGCCAGTCCATCCTCAATGCATGGCTAAATATTTAAAGAAGATTATTTATAGCTTCTTTAATGAATTCTTGGCTAAACAAAATGAAATTATGTCCTAAAAAAGTAGAAGCTATTTTGTAACCAGAACAGTGTAACTGTAAAATATTGTTCCATGCATACCTATTTTTGATATCAAAAGGTTGAGATCCAAGATGACCAGACAGGTAATTAGAAAGAAAGAGAGAGAGAGAGAGAGCGACCTGTTAAAAGATTTATTTAGATACCTCCTTAAATACTTACCACTCCTAGTTACTTTGAAGCAAGCCAAACTCCCCTTGATCACTTTAAAATCACTTTTAGTTCTTTCCATGTTTTTATTCTGTACCACTTAAAAAATATTCCTCCACTCCCCTAGTCAACATAGGACAAGTGCATCTTGGTTGGAATGCACTATGGCTCCCATTCAGAAAAGCATCCTTATTCAGGAATACTCTTCAATGTGTGCTCAAGTCCTATTGAAGTCAATGGGTTCCTGAAGAAAAATGGACCTAAGCAAATGCTTAAAGTTAAGCACATACTTGGGTACTTTTCTGAATTGGAGCTTATGTATGTCTGTGCCTCTTGCAACTTGCAATGTGTTTCATGTGTGCAAGGGGTGTCCCATGTTCAGTTGCTCCTGTATCTCTGGTCTCCTTACATGGACTTTAGCAATAGATTGTGTAATAGCAATGATGATGGTATCACATATGATATCACATATGAAGCCTGTTCTCAAATGTAGATGCAAAAAACATACCTACATGAAGATGTGACTAGAAGTTTTAGAGAGAGAAAAAAATGTGGGAGTCTCAAGGGCTACACTTGGTGAAGGATTAAATATGCGATAGTGGAGCAGAAGACTTGATGTGTGGGACCACCAGAAATACATGTTTTATTAAAGAGCGGGAGTAGAGAAAATATTCCCTACCTGTAGTCATATTGCCCATGTTTCTATGCCTTCAAGTTTTTTTATATTAAATTAATCTGTCAGTAGGAGCATCTTTTTCTTTTCTGCTAACATCAGAGATTTTATTCTCCACTTAAATAATACTGAGGGTAATGGTTAATCTATTTATTTTTAATTTCTTGATTGCTTTTTTTTTCTGCTGCAAAAGGAGAGCATGAGATGCTCTGTGCTGAGTGTTTGTCAGGGAACCCTGACTTAAATAGAAGCCAAAAACAGCTGCTGCTGATTGGGATTGGCTGGTGAGTTGTTGTTTTTTTCAATGACTATATAAAAGAAGAGGTGCCAATGTGGGCATAGTCATATGACCTGGTGGGAACACAAAGGTCAGAAGCCAGTTGCAGGTAGCTGAGTAAGGCCAAGAGTGGGTGAGTAGCAAATGTTTTAAAGGAGCTTATCAGAACAACACCACTGACTGGTAGAAGGGCTTATTTGTTACTCATTGTTTCCTTGGAGAATTTGGATATCATCAATTGGGGAAATAGTCACAGGTTTCAGAGTAGCAGCCGTGTTAGTCTGTATTCGCAAAAAAGAAAAGGAGTACTTGTGGCACCTTAGAGACTAACCAATTTATTTGAGCATAAGCTTTCGTGAGCTACAGCTCACTTCATCGGATGCTTTCAGTGGAAAATACAGTGAGGAGATTTATATACACACAGAACATGAAAAAATGGGTGTTATCATACACACTGTATTTTCCACTGAATGCATCCGATGAAGTGAGCTGTAGTTCACGAAAGCTTATGCTCAAATAAATTGGTTAGTCTCTAAGGTGCCACTAGTACTCCTTTTCTTTTTGGGGAAATAGTGTGGGAGACAGCCCAAGGGAATAGTTATGGGAGGTTGGGAGCAGGATATGGGCACAAAGTGACACTTTTAGAATAAAGCTTATCTGAGGATGAGGCAGCTTTGTGCTAGTGGAGAATTGGAGTTGTATCTGATATATATATGCTTTCCTGAATTGCCTATCTACCCATGTGCCTGAAACTGGGGAGTAAGTTCAGTGCATTGTGAGGTGACCATGCTGAGGTCTTATGAAGAGGGGGACACAGGATAGCTGGCTAGCTGGGTGCATATAGAGAGAGGGAAAAGAAAACAGATGAGATCATTCTAGGAGTCCAGACATAAAAGACTACAGCATTCCAACCATTTTCAGGCAGAAAGTTGCAGCCATCTTGTGTTCCTGTCACCTTTACCCTGCCCCTCCACCCTAAAGGCCATCTTTTAACCACTAGAAGTCCTGCACCCTGACATAAACTAGGTATGAAACTAACTCTCAGACTTTATCTTGGCTAGGCAAATGAGGTGTGTTTAGCCAGTTTGTTAATTTGCAGCATCTGGCACCTAGTGCAGACAAGGATTGTAGTGTTTGAAAACACAGTAGTGGGTCATGGTCAACCTAGGGTCCTAGGTTAGCCTAGGGAGGACACAAAGGCTGACTATGACAAGCTAACACGTTTTAAATATCAATGTCTTTATCTACTGTAGGTGCTAAGTAATGTTTCAAAACATGCTAACTGACATGTCTAACACACTTGCCAACAGAGTTGATAAACACTTACCAACACTTCTGTTAAACATACATCATTTTCCAAATCCAGACAGGGTCTCAGTGAGCTTGTTTGGGTTGCAGCTGTAGATGTTTCTGATTTACATGGCTTCTGATTGATTAACAAACCAGTTTTAGTCACAATGTGGTGCTGCATGTGACTTAGAGGGTGGCTAACGTTTCCTAAATCACTTGCCCATTTGTAAATGGTTTAATTTCAGACATATTCATACCCTTTTTGTGTTGGTCTTCCATAGACATTCCAGAGTTTCCCACTGTTTTCCTGACAAATTTGTTCAGAGAAGGTGAATTTCAAAATCACATGCACAAAATCACAGAAGGAAACTGAATTGTAAATCCTCACTCACAAGCAATTGAGTTGGGACTGTTTGTATGCTCATTCAATCCAGAAACAGAAACAATAATGTGCGGCCTACCTGACCAATCAAAACAAACAACACCGCTCCAATTTCAGATGTTTACAAAGAAAAAATTTCAAGAGGTTTGTCAGAAAAATTTGAATAACAATGAAAAATTCAAAGAAAACACATGTATATGGATATTCTGTCAGACTGGACTGGTGAGGCAGTGTGAGTTGTGGAGTAATTGTTACTCTTAAACCTTTTCTGAGACTTGTTTCCACTAAAACACATACCTTTCCTTGTATGATTAATTTAGAGCCAAGCTGGAGCTTACTTGACATTTCTTCTTTTTCTTTTATTTTGTGTGTGTTTAATTTTCATTATGAAGCAAACACTAAAAAATGCAAAAAAGTAAATGACTTATAGTTGTATATGTTACCAAATGTCACACATGTCACAGGATATCCAATAAAATTATGCAATTACACAACTTTACAACTTGTCAAAGCTGTGAAACCAGACGATACAAAACCAAACAATATTACACAGACATAAGATGTTGGTATGGGGGAAACAATAAATAAATAAAATGACATACACAAATAGGCAAACAGGGAAGACGGTGACTGACAGGTGGGGGGAGGGGAAGAGGGAGAAAAAAAGCAGAGGCCCAGAGGAATGAAGACTGGCACTTTATGAGCTATCTCAGCATTCTTTATGGAAATATATCAAGATATGGGGTCCAAATATCTTGGAATTCATATAATTGATCTCTATGTCAATAAGATATTCTTTCTTTCTCTGCTAACTCAGGCAGGACTGAATATCGCTGCTCTGTTCTGGGCATAAGGTTACTCCTCCATTTTTGTCAAATGCTGTGTTTGGTAACTGATGTGGCTCTCAAGAACTAATGTCTTTGTAGTGAAGTTAAACCCAGTGTTACAGGTATACAATCTCAACTACACTTTTCAGCTGAGATTTGGTTACTAAAGCCAAGCACTAGTTTTTCATTCTTGTGCCCACCTCTTTCTACAGCTGCATGACTGTTGGACAGTCCCATAGGATTTGCATCAATGTTCCATTCTCTTTGTTCGAGCCCCCAACAAACATTAGAGGCCAAGGCCACCATCTTGAACAATCTTTGGGGCATCCACTACAATTTTAATAGAATTTTTTGTGGCGCTCCACAGAAGCTCTGCCATTTTTTAACGGCCATAATAAACCTCCTTCCCACACGTTCACAAAGAACTCCAGACCAGTGGAGTTCCTCTTCATTAGCATAAGCATACATAGTGGACATGGGTCTGGAGAGGTTATGAAGTATTTCCAAGGTACCCAGTAGTTCTGGGGCCTCTGGCAGTCCTGGGGCATCCGGATCAAACATTAGCAAGTGTTTTAGTTGTAGGTATTGCTGCTTCACTGAGGGTGGGAGGTCATGTTGCTGCTTTAGTGTTAGAAAAGAGAGAAAACCCTCATCCTTGACTAACTGGGAAACCCATATGATGCCCTTGCTCAGCCAGTTCTTCCAAATTGTAGGTTTGGTCCCAAATTTGCAAGTCTGGGTTACCCTAGGCAGGTGCTTTTGCGTGATGGCAAGGATGAAATTGGTACCTGTTAACTAGGATAGCCCAGATTTTTTGCGCAGCCACCACCATAGGCACCTTATTTCTTTCCATTGCAGAAAAAGAGTAACTGCGCAGATCTGCAGGAGGAATTGGATGCATGAATATCAATTCAGTTTCCACCCATGTGGGTGTAAGTGTGTTACCATGCAGGAACCAATTTGACATCTGTGATGTGATTAAAAACATAGTAGTAACTGTAGGACTGGGAGCCCCAATCCCCCTTTGGCTGTAGTGAGCTAATGTTTTTTTAAGTGGTAGGCGTAGATGTTGACCCGCACCCCACAGAAAGGCTCTAATAATAATATTCAATGTTCTAAAATAAAACGGAGGGATATATACAGGTAGGCCACTTAGAATATGCAGGAACCTAGGCAGAATATTCATTTTTATTGTATTACCCTTTCCCCACAGGCCCAGGGAGAGAGGATGCCACTTATTTGGGGTTACTCGACATTTCTGTTTTACCCGTCAGACTAAAGACACCTCTACACTGCAGCTGGGAGCAAGTCTCCTGGGCCAGGTAGACAGACACATGCTACAGTGGGGCTGGAGCTGGTGTGCTAAAAATAGCAGTGTGGACGTTCTGGCGTGGGCGGAATCTCAGGCACTGAAGCCTACTCAACCCCCTAAGCTCCAGAACCTGAGCCCAGACGTCCATTTTGCTAATTTTTGGCACAATAATTTGAGCCCCCCTAGCATGAGTGTGTCTGCCTGGGCTGGGAGGCTTGCTCCCAGCTACAGTGTAGACATACCCTAAGTGTCTGAGCTGAAGAATACAGTGAAAAAAACCAAAGCAACTGGCTTGTGAAAATCTAGGAAGCCAACTGGCTGCCCCTGTCTAACTGATAGAACCAAAGTAGGAATAACCATTCATGTGGGTTGGTGGAACCAAGTAAAAAGAATTTAGAGGTCAACTGGGTTTATTTCATTATCTGTATTTTAAGACCAGTTGCAATCAGTACTTTACTTTCTTAGAGAATCTAAAGCAGCAGAATTCTGTCTTTCAATAGTGCCTAAAAACAGCTGTTTTAGCTGTTCATTTTAAGAAAGTGATTTATGTTGCAAAAGATGAGCTAGAATTAAAAGAAATCAGATGTGCGTATTTGGTATGCAATATTTTTGTATTACAAATAGCTCCATTCTAACCCACATTAACCCCATGATATGTGAATTTTGCCAACTCCCGCTGTGTCTTTTAAATCAAACCCGGTAAATCACTATGAGTGTTCTAATTTCTAAACAAACTAGTTTTCCAGTAGAAGTACTTTAACACTGCACTGCAAATTAGACAACCTAAGATAAATGGAGCATCTTTGTTAATTATGTAATTTAATTGATCAAAACTACCAGACAGTATTTTATTTATAGACATTTTGAGCAGTATCCTGTTTTATACTGTTAAATAGCATTTATTTGGCCATTAAGATATATATTATTATGCAGCCAATGTAATTTCTTTTGTTTTTTTCCAGTTGCTGTAACATGAAATCTCACTTGAATAGAACAAGTTCATTTAGATTTTTCTCCTATATTTTACATTGTTTAGATGGACACACAGTGCTTTCCATCTTTACTGATGAAGGAGCAATTTACTTGAACCACATTGAGAATAAGATGGGAAAACAGTATATAAGAGTGTGTGTGTGTGTGTGTGTGTATTTGTACGATGGCCCTTACTGTTTGTATGTAATTAATTTTGCATGCCAGTAGGTAGCAGTGCTGAGCAAAAGCAACAACAGAAAGCTGCCAGTCAGTGATTATAATTTATTATTCATTTCTGTTATAGGTGGGGTGTGCAGACAGTTACAGTAATAATTACCAAGACTAGAGTGTTTCCTAGGCAACCAGTTTTTTTCTTCATTCATGCTGTTGCAGGGAGTATGCCTGTAAAGCATGACATTGCTGTATTCTGAGGTTTGTTGCCCTCCTGCTGCTCCAGGTTTGAGGTTAGTTACAGCATCATAAGGTGCTCTCAAGCATAGAAAGCTCAGGCTGGGATTAAAGCATGCAGTGAACACTATCACCGGGTCTTTCCTTCTGCTCTTTCTCTTTTAAGTAACTAGGTTATAAAAATGCAAATGCCATTTTGGGGTTGTTATAGCTAATATGGGGAAGGATCCCTTTAAATTGTAAAACATTAAAATAAGCAAAACAAAACAGAGTTGTTCTTTATATGTTAAGAGAATGTCATTCAAATAAAATTAGCAAAAAGGGACTTTCAGCTTGATCAAACCTCCAATGTTTAGCATTATAAATCAATGAGAACTGCTCCACATAGCTAATCATAGGTGGTGTTTGTTGTTTATCCTGCTTTATGATAATGGTTCATAAAGAGGAAGGTAATGTATTCTTCCTGCAGGAACAGGATTAATCCTTGATGTGGTAACAGAGTAATAGAAACCACATCTATTATCCAAGATCTATAAATGAATCATATTATCCTACATTTTTAGGCTTACTAAGCTTTCATTTTAAGAAACTCACTTCAAGTGTTGTGCAATGATGAAAAGTAGTGTTGGTCTGTCTCTGCTGTGCAAAGCAGAGGGAATTCACGATGCAATCTAGCATAGAGATGTGGACTTTTTACTCATTACATTTTTGAAGTAAGATGCTGAGGCATGCTTACATCTAGAGAGATTGTGTTCCATTTGTGATACGCTAATGTTAGAAGCACAGAGTATATGCTGTTGGAGGCTCCCTGCCTTAACACAAAATATCCTTTGGAGGATTTTAGATTGTCGTCTTGCTCTTGCATGTGGATCTCTTTAATGGTGCTGTAGACTTTCTGGTATAAAAGCTAGCGGAACTTTGTTTTTAGCTATATAAATCCCTGTGATAGCACCGTTAAAGTACTTGGCAATGAAAAATTCTATAGACGAGGTGAGATGTACACGATCCTAGCTCTCTGGAGTTGTGTCCTGATTCCCACCCAGTGCAAACTAAGCACCTGATCCTGTGACCTCTTCTCATGTGAGCAGTCCCTCTGAGGTAAAGAGCTACTCACAGGAGTTAGGGTGGCAGGACTGAGCCCTTCGTAGTTTACACGGGGAAAGCAAGAGTCTGTTTCTGCTCCCATTGAAGGCAGTGGCAAACCTCATATTAAGTTCAATGGACACAGGGCCAGACCAGTAGTATACAGAACCTTTTACACATACTAGCAGAACTTTTTACTAGCCAACTGTTACTGAATTTTCTGTACTAAATACAGTTTGGCAGCAGTAGATACTGAATCAATTCTGCTCCCATTTATACTGGAGCGACTGAGAGCAGAATGTATTTATTTCACTTTGTACATATGCATCCTTCCCTTGTTCTGGTTGCACAGGCAGCTACTATAAAACAGAAATCAAAATTAACAATTAGAACGAGAGCATGGGACCAAAGATCAACCCTTCCAACTTCTCAAAACCCACTACAACCAGGATTCCACAATCAGGATGTACCTGCTATCCTCTCCCATCAGCTTATCCAGGTCCCCGCCACGTACCCAGGAAATGCCTGGGAGAACAGATATGCCTCAGAGCATGATGTAAAGAAGAATAAATTTGGGCTTTGGACAACTTAATAGGAAGAAAATTCCATAGCCAAGGAATGCCCTGCCTCTGGCCCCTCTTGTGTCAGCTTGAACACCTGAGATGACCTCAGTTACCATGGTATCACACAAGGAATGAGGCATTCTGTGACTTAACCTGCACCCAGACCCACTGGCTTTATAGTTCAAAATCAACAACTCAACTTCCCAAGAGTAAACAAGACACGAGTGCAGACCACGGGTGTCACAAGCTCCTTTTTGGAAGCATCACTTCACAAGTGCAGCAGTTGACGTTATTGAGTGGCCTTAACTTGTAGCCCATGTAAAGTATGTTGTGATAATCCAATCTCAAAGTGGCCAAGGCCCGCATCTGAAAGAAAAGTTTCAACTTCTGTGTCCAAGTGCAAATAATAAGCACTCTTGGACTGTTGCTCCTAGTTGGCTGTTCCGGCAGGGTGTGAACCCGAGCAATAAAACATGGAGAGATGCCCCTAATGGAGGGAGCCAGTATTAACTCCGCCATTTTGTCCATTTGATTCCCCCATTCTCCAGTGCCAACATAACATCAGTCTTATTAGGGTTGAGTTCCCGTGAGTTCAGTCCACCTGAATCCATGCCTTTATCCCAGTGAGATCCGTACCATCTAAGTCCAATGATACTCTCCAGTTGGAGCCAATTAAATTGGACCCATCAGCTTCATGCCATCATGGTCCTGCATATTCCTTAAGTTTACCAAAAAGGAAGATGTCATGGGTGACTTGCACAATGCATTTTAATTTCTATCACAGCAAATTTACAGTTCTTTCAGATTTGAATTTAAGTTTAAACAAGGCTTCAGGTTACCTCAAAATAGCTTAGTACTTATTTTAAGAACTGGAGTAATACCCACAGTGTCATTTCTGCCTTGCAAAAAGGTTTTTCCCCAACTATTCTGAGAAAAACAGCTAACAGTTCAACAGCTTAAATACAAGTGAATGGATCTCCTGAGATTAATCTGTCTGGTGTTCCTCAGGTAAAGACTTCTGCACAATTTAACAAAGGAAATAATTTTCCTATTTTTATAATGCATGTCTCTCTGTAGTATAAATTACTAAAACCACGCTGCTTATCTGCAGTAATGTTATAGATTTAGATAATTTACTGTGTATCACGTTATCAGTTCATTAGAGATGCAATAAAGTCATTATTTACTAAGAAACAGCAACCCTTGCAATATCTTGTCAGAGAAATTGGCTGACGCAAGAACATCATATTTAAGTCTAAATTCAGAATAGCCCTTAAAAAATTTCATCTGCTTCCTCAAGCTTTCTGGAGGGAGCTGTCATTCTTGGATCTCCTCATCTTCAGAGGAGGAAGCCCCAGACCTTTTTTGTAATCACAAAAGTTCTGTGAAACCCAGGTTAGTGGGGGAAAAAATGTATTAAGGGACCAATTCTGCACTTCCTGCCAGATGCTTATCACTCTCAAGACCCAATGAAGTCAATGGAAGCTCAGGGTGCTCAGCATCTTGCAGAGTTGGGTTCTTGGTGGCTTTCTGTATGTAAAGGTTTTGAAGAAAAAAATCTTAAGGAAGGTTAAGCATTTCCTGTCCCCCTTAACTCCCCCTCTTTGCTTTTGCCTAAAGATTACTCTGCATCCTAGACAAAGGAAATATTTAAACTGTTAAATCTGAACAAAGATACAGTCTGCGTATGACTTCTCTGAAGCCCTATAAAAATTCTTTAAAATTGCCTATTCACTCAAATTTACTGAGTGTAGCAAAAATGTCAAAGGCATAAAGTCAGAGAAGATTGAATAAAATAATGCAGAAAGACAGATTAGTCATGCACAGACCCACACAGCCTTTCACAGCACACAATACCACTTTTTATTACCGCTCTATCTTTACAAAGACTATGTTCAATACATAGAGGATGATACATGGTCAGTCATGTAATCTGCCTTTGATTCCAAGACTCATTTATCTGGGCCCTTTTCACAAAGACATTGATGAGAGATTTCAATGTTTTCAGTGCATTGTTTTATTTATCATATATAATGGCTGGTGGAAAAAAATAGGAATTATGTCACAGCTACCACATAAAGGAGTTACATAAAAGACTGACAAAGTTTGGTAAAACACATAACAGCTAGGCGTATAAATTCTCGTTCCCTATGTCCCTGTCCCCCCAAAAGCTTTGAGTATTGATAGCTATCAAAAGTTATTGAAAAACAATGTTTCCTAACTTGTTTACATGCTTCTGTAAATCTTTATAAAGCTGTCTGAAAATTGTTATTTTGTCCCCGTTTTAAATTTGAGCAATATTTTAATTGTTATTTTTAGAGATGCAGATTTATTATTTATACATGCACAAAAGAAAAGAGACTATTTGTCAGTCACAGTTTTGTATCTTGCAAATTTAATAAAGAACAGCCCTTAAGATAGAATTTCTTAGCGTGCCAGGATTGACAAAAGCCAGCTAATGCAGAAATGTCAACAGCAAATCTCATCAGCAGCACTGCAATGCCTTGCAATCAAGAGAAAAGCCACAACTTTACCTAAACATTAATATATAGCTATTTAATAGCTATACATATGTGTGCATGGAGGAATTAGTAGGGAGCCTTGAAATGCATGAGGAAAAAAGAGAAGAGCCCATTGGCTAGGTACTGCTAGATTTTCTGTGAGCAAATGCCACTTTGTTGAGATTGCTGTGAAATGTAAAGGAACTTTGAGAGAGAGTGTCAGAGGAGGGAAAGGAAATAGTGATTGACATTTATTTTACAAGACACTGGTCCAAATCTTGCTCTCAGATACACATGTGTAAATTTGGAGTAACTTCAATGACTTGGTTGGAATTATTCCAGATTTACATCTGAATGACTGGGAGATGATGTGCTCCATTGAATGGACATGCCACATATTCTAAATAAGCTTGTTTTCTTGTTTACACTAAATGCTGAATGCTGATTATATTAACCCCTCCCCACCTAAAAATGACAATTTTCCCTTGCACGAGGCCCAATGAAAACAGAATTCCTTGGCAGCTGAAAAGGTTGTAAAAATACCTATGGGTCATATTCTGATTTGTGGAAATCCAGAGTGACTTCACTGGTGTCAATGCACTTACTCTGAATTTATGAGGCTATGAAATCAGAATATGAGCCCTATGCCTAGGCAACCTTACCTGAGTAAAAAGAACCATGTTTTATTACTTGCCAGACCATTTGCTAAAGAGTACACTTAAACTGGGCTCTTCCTGGAGTTGGGGTGACCAGCTTTTTGAAAAAGTTTACCAGTATTCTTGTCGAAAAGAAGGCTCTTCATGTAAAGAAAGCAAACATGATTAGATACAAAGGAAGGGCTGCTGAGAGCCAGAGTTGATATGGAGCGGTGCAAAGGAGTTTGGGTGTTACGTGCAAATATTGATCATGGTGTTATAGTGCTTCAGGCCTTGAGGACAGAGTCTTAAATAATGGTCTGAAACGGGAATTAACTATAATTCCACCAATCTGAGACTCAGCGGGAGCAGACAGAATGCACTGTATATACAGATGCACTGTATATCCAAATCCTAGTTCTTCTATAGGGTTGACAAAGCTGAATCAGTAAGGTATCCTTGACATATATAGCAGTTTCTAGTCAGGACAAAACATTAACGCACAATTAAAGCTGAGATATATGATTTAATAGAGAGAGACTTCATGGCTAAAGAAAAATCTCTTGGGGGAGGGGAACATAGAGGGAATGTCAGTGAAATGTTGATGATTTTGCTGGACTCAGGAGACAAACATCTCTAAACACTGTTGTGCTGAGCTGAAGTCTCAGAGATTTGAGTGGAAAGTATTTAAACAGCATATGAAAGAAAACTGAATGGGGAAGAAACACTTTCAGATAGGAGAGCCAATTAGAATCAAGCCCAACACGGTAGTTTTCTTATTTCTCTACGTGAGGTGTCTCAGATTCTACCAGTTTGAGGTCTCAGAGAAGGTTTGTTTGGCAGTGAGTGCAGACTATGGAGAGTCTCTGATGTTTGCCAACTCCCCAAGAAGGTGACAGCATCACTGTGTTCTGGTTCTGGAGAGTTCAGACTAGGACATCCTCACGTCATGCGCTAGAGTGTGGCCAATAAAACGTTCAGTGTTAACCACAAATCTTCAGAAACCATAAGTCAGGCCCCCCAAAATCAGGACATTGGCATAAAATGATTAGATTTAATAAATAGCTTTGGGGTTCTTTTTCCTTTGCCTTCTGGTCTCTGAACGTTAAGGAAGCACCCAGGACACACACTCAATCTTTTCTCCAAAACTATGAAGGCTAAAAATTTCCTTATTTTTATATCTATTTTTATCTATAAAGTTGAGATTCTCCAGGAGACAGGGCTGTACGTAAAACGCATAATGCTGTGAGACATGTGATCAAATCATGAAAGCTGGCAACACTGATCACATGCCCCTGAAGTTTATACGTTATAATCTGGAAGCAGAGAGATATGTAGCTAGACAGAAAAGATTGAAAGATTTGAGGAAAGGAAGAACCCTCCTCATACTTCTCCTCTGTTGTAAGCCTGGATTGAAAACTCTGCTGCTGTGTTGGTTGATGTGGGAACGAGTATGGGCAGCGGAGTTTGTTTTATATAGGCCCTTTCATACACAGAAGAGATCTCACGCTGCTTTACAAAGTACTCACTTGCTAGATTATCAGAGCAGAGATTGTGAGGAGGAGGAGGAGGATTGTGAGGATTGGAGGAGCCACCATATAGCTCTCACAAGAGACCAGACATCATTTTATAAAGAAAGGGAGTATTAGCCAGGACACTTGGGTCACGTCTACTGTCTGATCTCAGCACAATGGGACATTGAGCTTTCATTTGGACACTCTCCACGGATGGGCTGGAGGGACCCCAGTTTAATGTCACCTCTGGAGCATGGCTTTCCTAAACGCACAGTGTTTCACGGAGCCCTCCTTCCAGCTCTGTGTTTCACTGCTAAGTCTGAAGCTGCTTCTGCTTTTGATCCCCCTACTGGTATGTGGACACTTGCGTTAAACAGAGCAGAGTAGCTGCCTTCAGAAGGACTCATCATCTGAAAGAGTGGGGCCCTTCCGTTAACAGCTGTGAATGAGAGAGAGTTGGGGTGAAAGTACATTTATTTTACTCTGAATTTCCTTTCTCACCCGTCTGGGCAATGGCCAAGGAGTCCCAACTGCAGAACAGTTCCCTCCAACACTTCCCTCCCAATTGCAGGACACTTCCCTCCACTTTACTCCCATCTCTAGCTCCTGATCCAGTGTGTGTCTCCTCTTCCCAGAACTCCTGAACCTGTTTATTCCCAACCTTCTGCTATACTGCTGCACCCCATACTACTAGCCTTGTACTACCCTTGGTGGGTGAAATTCACCCTTTCTGTGCGGGCCAGTGTAGGCCTCTGCAAATGAGACTAAGCTGGCGCATAGGCCTTTCACTCAGGGCAACTGACTGGAGCTGCTGTATCAGGCAGAGGGAGCAGAAAGTGAACAGCTGAATGGTAGGAAAATATGTACCTTTCCAAGTTTTTCATTGCTTGGGGGAAGCTTCCCTCTAAAGAAGCAAATATACAGTAAGGACAGGCCAAATAACACAGCGTAGCACATGTATAACACTTTTTTCAACAGATCTCAAAGCACTTTACAAGGTCAGTGTCCTTTAACAGGTGTGGAAACTGAGGCCTACAGATTGCTCAAACTTACCCAGCAGCAGAGCCAGGAATGGGTCAGACCAAAGGTCTATCTAGCCTAGCATCCTGAGTTATGACAGTGGCCAATGCCAGGTGCCCCAGAGGGAAAGACCAGAACAGATAATCATCAAGTGATCCATCCCCTGTCACCCATTTCTAGCTTCTGGCAAGCAGAGGCTAGGGACACCATCCCTGCCCATCCTGGCTAATAGCCATTGGTGGACCTACCCTCCATGAACTTATTCAGTTCTTTTCTGAAGCCTGTTATAGTCTTGGCCTTCACAACATCCTCTGGCAAGGAGTTCCACAGGTTGACTATGCATTGTGTGAAAAAATACTTCCTTTTGTTTGTTTTAAACCCTCTGCCTATTAATTTCATTTGGTGACCCCTAGTTCTTGTGTTATGAGAAGGAGTAAATAACACTTCCTTATTTACTTTCCCCACATCAGTCATGAGTTTATAGACCTCTATCATATCCCCCCTTAGTCATCTCTTTTCCAAACTGAACAGTCCCAGTCTTATTAATCTCTCCTCAGATGGAAGCCATTCCATACCCCTAATTATTATCGTTGCCCTTTTCTGAACCTTTTCCAATTCCAATATATCTTTTTTGAGATGTAGCGACCACATCTGCACACAGTATTCAAGATGTGGGTGTACCATGAATTTATATAGAGGCAATATGATATTTTCTGTATTATTATCTATCCCTTTCTTAATGTTTTCCAACTTTGTGTTTGATTTTTTGACTGCTGCTGCACATTGAGTGGATGTTCTCAGAGAACTATCCACAATGACTCCAAGATCTCTTTCTTGATTGGTAACAGCTAATTTAGATCCCATCATTTTATATGTATATTTGGGATTATGTTTTCCCATGTGCATTACTTTGCATTTATTAACACTGAATTTCATCTGCCATTTTGTTGCCCAGTCACCTAATTTTGTGAGATCCTTTTATAGCTCTTTGCAGTCCGCTTGGGACTTAACTATCTTGAGTAGTTTTGTATAATCTGCAAATTTTGCCACCTCACTGTTTACCCCTTTTTCCAGATCGTTTATGAATATGTTGAATAGGTCCCAGTACAGATCCCTGGGGGACCCCACTATTTACCTCTCTCCATGCTGAAAACTGACCATTTATTCCTACCGTTTGTTTCCTATCCTTTAACCAGTTACCAATCCATGAGAGAACCTTCCCTCTTATCCCGTGACAGCTTACTTTGCTTAAGAGCCTTTGACGAGGGACCTTGTCAAAGGATTTCTGAAAATCTAAGTATACTATATCCACTGGTTAAGATAACTCAGGGCATCTGAGCTGCAGTATGATTGTTGCAAAATGTACTGTCCCTTTAACCACAGAGTTCCACAGAAAGCCCTACGTTATCATTCTGTGAGGTTCCTATAATATAGTGCTGTGCAGCTGCAACCTAGATCCTGCAGAAAACAAAATGGACCGACTGAAATGGAAACTTTTGTTACTTATAATGTTAATGAAACCAGTTTATCAGGCAGCGCAGAGGAAGTGGAATATTTAGTGCCATTTAATGTCTAATCATCAGCATTTCTTTGAATAAATCACATTACATTGTCTAAAACCTGAAAAGACGAGGCTGTAATAATTTTTAATATGTTGTAGTTTTATTAAAGGGACACCCCATTTGCCATCTAGCTGAACATGTTTTTAGGGACAGTTGTACACAATTTGAACTTATATTTGGCAGTTTTGGATACTGCTTTGTTGTTTGCGGAGATCTGCTGTGTTATAGAGCTGTATACCAAGAGTTTCCCTCTTTTAGGTTCAGGGAAACATGAACTCAGGGCAAGCCCCATTACTGTCTTGTGAACTATTATCAAATACTTTTGATGTATGTTCCAGTTACACCATCTCATTTTTGGCAACAGTAGTTCCTCCCTTGAAGCAAATCCTGTCCTTCCCCCTTTCTCTCCTAGTTATCCTTGCAGGCCTGATGGCCCTAAACAGAGCAGAACCTCCATAGTTTTGCTATTAAGGGATGTAGCAGGCCAGAGAGAGGTCACAAATGTGTCCCCCCTCCCTTGCCAGTGTTTTGGAGCACGGTATAGCACAGAGAAAGTGTCGGTATCAGAGCTCATAACCAAAGAGTCTGCAAATATGCAGTACCATTGGCCAAGGGACCCCCTGTTTAGGTAGGGTGCAGGGTCAGCAGCTCCAAGACCATAGCAGTGGCTGTGGAGAAGTCTCACTAGGGTACTGCAGCATTGTGGGAAGGAGTCTGATTCTCTGGGCCCCTCAAAGTATCCCATAGGCTCTGCACAGGAGACCAGGATTTGGTCCTTTGTACGGTGGACAAGATTCTACTGGTTCTACTCATGTGAGTAGTAGCTTACTCTATGAACAGTACCATTCACATTAATGGGGCTACTTCCGAAGTTAGGGTGGCAAAATCCGACCCTGTGTTCATAATATTTTAAGCCTGTTTCCGAAAACTCTTCTTGTGGAGATCTCCCATTAAAGTCAACGTGTGCTCCATGCCCAAGGGCTGGTCCGACTGAACCCGGCCTTTGTGTGTGGGATGTTTCAGGTTACAGATAATGCATCTGATCCTGTCTGAAGCTCCATTTCTTGCCCACAGATATCTTGTTCTTTGTAACTTTTAAGTTACCTGCAATGAACCCGTAAGTCCTAATAAAATGAAATGATGACAATTGTCTTTAAGGCCATTGATTAACAGAAATATGGACAGTTGGACACAGATGAGATGGTTATAAACAGTGCTGTCAAAATAAAATAATTATTGTATTAAAAAGGAAGCTGTTCAAAACTGGAGCTACTATACCTATAAAAATATTTCAGCCCTTGATGTGTTTAGTGTTTCATGATATATCACGTGTTTTCTCAAGGAGCAGCTCATCAGACATACCTTTTAATATGATTACTGTATAGCATCTTGAGTTCCTTGGATGCTGGTACATGCACTTCACCTACAGATGGATTTTTTTTTATTGACTTAATACTAGTTCTAACTAGGTTCTGAAGACTGACTAAGTTGGTTGTGCACAATTCACTTTCTAGCAGGAGTGGGAAAAAACTAGCATATCTTATTGTACCTGAAACACTCTATGATATGTACTAAATATTATGACTACTGCAAGCCCTGCAATAATTGATTCACCCACACAGCCATTTAGTCTGTGAGCTGTTCGTTTTACAAATTCTACAATCTTTTAGAAATTCTTTCACTGCAGAAGATTGCTGCCTGGCCTCAGATTCATTATGGTGATTGAATCCTCTTCAATAGAGAACTGTTTAAAGAGAGCACATCCCTGTGTGTCTCACTCAGAGTGAAGACACATAGGTTAAAAGCTTGTCTGGGTGGCATAATTCACTGCTGCTGTGCCAAACAATCACATCTTATTGTGACCTTCATAAGATACAAAAAGGCAATAGTATGGAGCTAGTCTTTTTTTTTTTTAAAACCAAAGCACAATTTTAGCTACCCAACATCTGAAGCTACTAGAATTCCTAATTAAATAACCAATTAATAATGTAGAATAGAAAGAGCTATTTTTTTCAGACACAAAATCATAATTAATCAGAGTACAAAAAGCTGCCTGTCTTTATATCAGGAAAATATAGACTAGGTGTTTAAATATTCTAGCACACCTGAACCTTGGCCATCCGTCATTGTTATGACTTAAAACATCTCAGACTAAATTAGGTTTTGTTTGTATAGAGCAGTGAAAGTCAGATGGCTTGAATGACAAAATTAGAACATGCTCAAATCACTGAAACAAAACTGCATAAAAGAAAAGATGTGCAGGAGGAGAATTGCTCTGCTAGCCTGAAATCCTTCTTTGTGGGATTTTCCCCCACCCCCATAAATGATTGTTTGTAACAATAGAAAGCAGAGAACAGTTCCAGAAGCTCTATCAGAGTTCTTTACAAATGCAACCTTTGGCACATTTATATATTACAAGGAAATAAAATTGTTGTGTATAGCTGAAGTATAACCTCTGTTATTTCTCCTTAGTCAATGAAATGCCATAAAATGGATGTTTTTCAAGGAAGAATATCTGAAGTAATTTTGTATAGCACACCAAGGTCACAGTTTATCAGTAATATATAACATTTAAAAAAAATCAAAAGTTTTTTCCCCTCTTTGGAAGTTTGTGGGGTATTTTGGTGAATTTAATCAAATACATTTGAAATAAATATTTAGTATTTTTTTTTCTTGCAGGGTTCATATTTTTACCTGAACTATTTGATACAGATGGGAGGTTTGGTACTGGCTGGTGGTTGTTGTTTGTTTGTTTGCCGCTGTTTTAATATAGAGAAGTGTATAGCAAATATTATTTTCTGCAATGCAGTCACATAGCTTGGCTAAAGACAACTAATTCCTTTGGGAATTCAGATCTTAATATTTCACCAGTTTTGCGTGCAGCTGTGGAATTGTACAACACAGGGCAATAGCTCTTATCAGAATGGCACTAGAGACCTCCTACATTAAAGTCTGAAGTTTAAAAATAGATACAACTACATGTAAATTGCTAAGTTCGGGCCAAATTCTACAGCTCTTAATTGAGCAAACCTCCCATTGACCTCAGGAGGAGATTTGCTCAATTAAAGGCTGTAGTATTTGGCCTTTTATAATTGTTTCAGAAATATAATTGATGAGAGGCTATATTAATGGTTTTCAAGTTTGATTGGTGTTTAACTTCATGCTTCTTGAGTCTACCTTCCTTTATACCTATCTTTTGGGCATTTTAATGTCTTCTTTGCAAAAATGTTTTATATACATTATTGTATATGTGGGTGTGTATATGTGTAGGTGACCCATACACATTGTATATATGTATACACACATATACCTATCTATGCATTTGTAATATATATTTCATATAATTAGTTAGACTGCATTTTGGACAATGCAGCACAGGTAAAGAGAATGTATTTGCCACTTTATAGATGTGTGTCTTACCACAGAGGATCTCTGTCCACATAAAATTTGTTATTGTCTTAGTAATAAATAATTTTTGGTGACAGTTATAGCATAAGACTGTGCAATGTTTTTTTTTTTTTTATTGAAAAAGCTGCTATGAATCAACAATATACATGAACACAATACAGAATATAGGCATTGTAGCTCAGATTTTGTCAATAGGGCATTACATTGATCTGCTCTCTTTGGTGTTATTTGCAGAGCTGCAATGTTCATTTTGCCAGACACAAACTCTGTTAGATTGCCTCAAAAGCAGAAATCCTGGCCTGGGTTTCTGATGCCCAACTGGGGGCATGTCTAATCTTCTTAAGTCACGACTCTCGATAATGGGTTCATGGAAACAATACAAATGAAAAAGTCATTAGGTCTATATCTAGGTCCTATCTAGCTTGATGGCATATTAACAAAGGGCAGAAAATTAAGGTAACATAGAAGTGGGAAAGGACGCAGCCTTGGATGAAAAGGAAAAGCAGAGTAAATTAAAATAATAATGGCAATTAATAAAAATGTGCACATAGGAAGTACTTTTTATCCAAGGATCTCAAAGTCCATGACAAAGAGTTTCCCTAATTGAAAAATGGGGATTTTATGAGGCCTAGATTAAGCGGCACGAGATCTCAAACGAAGCCAGTAGTAGAATTTAGATTTCCTGAGGCCAGTCTGTGTTCTGTTTGATTAGCCATCCATTTCTCAATCTAGCTAAATATTTATACATACCTGCTGCACTGTGGGCTCCTTTCCACATACCCCTCACTTACAGACCTGGATGAGGCAGCTGCAGTGAGTCAAGTTGCTTGCCTCTTGCCTCTCTTCCTTCTAGGCTTGGGATTGTAGAGGCAAAAAGGAGAGGGGAGGAGCAGAGAAGAACTGACCAATAATTCAGATTAGGGGAGGGGGGAACAGAGTGGCCCCAAACTGCTGGGCTCTTGTTGCTCTCTCCTCCCCAATCTTGGCTTGTGAAAAAAGGGGCCAGCTCTTCTCTCTTCCCCCTTTCCTGACATAAAATCTTATGTTGGTAACTGTGGGGAGAGGGAAAGCTGGGCTTGCCACGTGCAGCATTTCTGATTGGCTGCCCTTGCCCATTTCCACCACAGCCTGGGAAAGTGCAGCCAATCTACCCCTGTAGACAGGTGGGATTTGCCACAGATATACAGGAGAGTCTGTGGTGGTATTCTGTGCTGCAAGCTAAGAGGAGCTATCTTGGTGCTGTCCCCATACATGACTGCTCCAGGTGGCATACCTTAGGCAGCCCAGGGTAGCCTGTGTATACTATGGCCACTGTCCTGGGCTTCCCAGTAAGCTGCAGCACTGCCTGGACTCTCCAAAGCACCGCGGGCTGTAGTCCCATTTCCAACATGTCTCTCCTGTCTCCAGCTCTGTTCTTGACACACCTGCTAGACCAGGGCTTCTTACTTTATTATGGCAAAGAAGCCCACCTTTTTTCTTTCTTAGAAGAAGCTCATAATAATATGGGGCACATGGGATCTGAAAATATTCAACTAAAAGATACGGGGAACTCTCTTGTGTGACACCCACCTCTTCTTTGAATTCTTGGAATTTTCCCTACACTGACACAGTGAGCTGTCACTCTAGCGTAGAGAGAGTTGGGAAAGAAAAATAGACTATAATTAAATTAATACATATGTATATATCTGTGCATATATTTGTAAATTGAAGCCCAGTGGGACGCTAAATATGACCAGCATCACAGGATAGATATACGTTATCCTTCCACACAGGGTAGAGCCAGCAGTTTGACTTGGCTCATGGTTCTTCATCAGGAGATCCATATTTTATCCACCTATACTCTGTGGGAAACCCAGGTTAAAGTAAGGCCCAAGCCTAAGAAGTGCTTATTTCTGAGATACTGAGTGTCCTCCTATCCCACCTCGCAGTATTAGTATGTAAAACCAGATAACAAGGAACAGGAAATCAGCCAAGCATCGTAGTGGCCATCATAACCCGAAATGAGCCAGGCTGAATTCCTCCTATCAGTAATAGAAAACTGGTGTGTTTCCCTTTAAGTATGATTGACAGCAATTGTATTGTCAGTCAGCCTTTGAGAGCCTTCCTGCATGCGTCAGGCTTGCTGTTTTCTAAGCAGTCCTCCTTACGTCATGTGTGTGGGCTATCTTCCATACATGGACATGGTGTGTGTGTGTGGGTGTGTGTGCGCGCGTATTGGGGGGGTTGCATATCTTCATTTTCCACAGTTGTTTGAAGGGTGTAGGCAAAGGCAGGAGTCCAGGCTCTGCGGGTGAGGAAAAGAAATAATTTGGTTTCTAAATTGGGAATAGACATGAGTGCAACTGAGCCACAGAAACTCCCAGGCCAAAAACCACAGAATTTGGGCATGTTGCTGAACTGACCCCATGAGAATAAAGCGATAGTGTATAAATACTGGCTCTGGATGGTTTTAGTGTTTTGCTCTTACAATACAAGTATTTGTGTGTTAAAAACAGTAAGAACAAGACATCTGAAAATTAGGATTCTGTGTCAGGCTGTCAATACCCACAAGCATGCAGCCTTTCATTAAAAATCTGTTTGACATTTTTGTTATGCACAGAGAGCCAAAAAGATGCCAAAAGCCTGATATTTGTGATCACATCCTCCTGCTAATATAAGACACTGCAAAGACGATTGTATTAAAACATTCCTTGCAAAAGGCTGAACAGTAAAAATAAAATAATAAAAAATAGATTTAAATGTGAGATAAGAATTCTAGATGCTCTTGTTGAGTGAAGTAATTTTCTAGGCAAGGATCCTCTTTTAACTCTTCATAATTAAGTGAAATAATAAGTAATATCTTAATTCCAATTTTCCACATGGATTTTCAATCCTAGGAAAATTGTGCAAAATGTAACCATTCTGTGAAAATCATGTAATGATCGCATGTCACATGACCTGGCAAAAGTGATATTATTATGTCACTACACCATGAGTAAATTATCTTACTGGTGACTCGCTTAAAGGTCATGGAGATCATCTGATGCATGAGATGGAAATTTCTCATGCCAAAACAATATTGACAGCTTATCAAGCAGAGAGGAAAGTATAATAATAAAATAGAATGTAAGGTAAGATAACACTTGCTACTGAAGGTAGAAAATATGACATGGCATTTCAATTTTAAGGTTATAGGCAGGATGATATGGTGTGAAGATTTAGATACAAAACAGTGTAACTTGCATGGGAATTTATTGGAGTAAATACAATATTTTAATGGATAGGTACAGAATACAAATTATGTAATACATGTATTATAGAAAGAAAGGGACACAAACAAAGGACCACTGAGATGGCCTACAACTTGGAAGAATCTTTGTCCCATTCTTCCCTTCTTCTTACAGTCATTCTAGCATGGCTGGATGGATTCAAGTTTCACTGGTTTTAGTTTTATTTACAATTCTGTCACAAGAATTCCCTATTGCTTTTATTTAGTTTGATTCATTGACCATGTTCATCCTACCATTTTACAGCTTCAGCAAAATGTAAAAGGTGGAATGGCCAGGCACGCATAATAAAGAATATTGTAGCATAGTGCAGTAAACTGGAGAGAGATATTTGTGAACTAGACTGGACGTTAAAGTCCTTCCATTGTGTTTTCACAAACATTTTGCAATGAAAGCAAAAAAGTTGATTGATAGGAATGTTCACTAAGGCCCTGGTTCAGCAAATCACTCGTGCTTAAAGTTAAACATTGGCTTAAGTACTGAACCTTGTTGAATTGGGGCCTTGTCTTTTCATGCCACAACTTTAAAATCTAATCTTGTGCTCCTGGCTTCTCTCCTCCTTAGAGGCAACAGTCAACACATTCATATTTACCTTTCATATTTGGTGAAACTGCCATGCTACTTTCATCAATAAACCCCGAATGCCAAATTAATTGGAAGGAATTGACTGCGAAGACTTATGTGGCAAGACTGAAAGTCTAATAGCTTAGAATTGGTTTTGATGACATGGTTGTTAAAAAGCTGGCAGGTGCCAGGGTTTTGTTTACAATCGCACCGCCACTTTTGGAAGCCATTGGTGGAGCCACTCGGCTGATAGCAAGGGTTGGGAATTTCTCAGAAAAAAGAATAGTTCAGACAAGTCCTAAGAGGCAGGGGCCGCACTGCAAGACAGAGGTTCTGTGGAAGCTTTACTGGCAAAGGATTGAAAAAGTCCTGCTGATATCTATCTAACAACGCATTTAAAAAACATTCACCTGAGTGGTGCCGTGGGTTGCTGATGTGAAAATCAGAAACAGGAGTGTGAAGTGTGTGCAAAGTGTGCATGTACACGAGAAGGTGTAGAAAGCTATTCTGGAGTCTCTAGTTTTACATGAATATATCTCTTGACCCTTTGCCTCTAATACCACTGGGAGCACTTGGTTAATGAAAATTGTTTACTCAGCTTCTGCACAATTATTTTGCAGAAACAAGTTGCTGTATCTTATTCATCCCATTTCTTCATTATCAGTTCTTTCCACCAGTTTTCTTCTCTCTTTTTTCAGGGCACTTGTAAAGGGTATTAACACCCAGAAAGTATCTGTTTTAATGAATGTTCAAGATAGCCAGTGGAAAATACATTACCTTTTAGTTGAATCTGTTTGGTTTGAGAAATCTGTTTCTTGTCTGCTGTAACAGATTGTCTGGAAGACTGCACTGTACCTGCTACCCACAGGTCATTACTCAGTGGAAACCACACTTTAAAAAAGCACAGTGTCAAAAGCATGGAGGAAATAAATCAGGCTAGATCAGAGATCCCTCTATATGTGTATGCTTCTCCAAGCATTTGTATCTGGTTCAGAACAAGGTTAGTTTCAGCATGTGATGTTTCGCATCTGTGGATGGGTGTCAAAACGCTGCACCTTCTTACTGATACTCGTCCCATTGCTCTTTACCTTTCTAACCCTCCTTAACCCAAATAAGTAACATGACTTTTTTCATTTATTCCTTAAGATCTTCATAAATGTGAATTTAGGGATTTTGGGTTAGATCCTCAGCTAGTGTAAATCAACGTAACACCATTGGCGTTGATGGAGCTAAACCAGTTTACACCCACTGAGGGTATGAGTTCTATTTTTTGTTAGACAAGCATAACCAGAGATCACAAGGATACTGCACTTTTCTCTACAAGACTTGCTAAGAAAGAGGTTGAACCTGACCCTCTTATGCACGATAAATGAAGATAGCTCATCTCTTTATTTAAAGAGACAATTTGCAGTGCATCATAAGGAAGGGTTATTGAATTCTTGGTACAGTAGTTAATGAGAAGTAAGACTCTTTGTTGAGTAACGAGATTTTCCTTGGCTATTTTGGGAAAATCCCAATGGTGAAAGAACACTGTGGCATGATCCCTCTCAATAACAAATGGAAAAGCCTTCATTTTGAATGGAAAACCAATGAGTTAAGGAACATTGGAATGGCGATATTGAATCAGACCTGAGGTCCATCTAGTCTCACATTCCATCCTCAACAGTGGCCAGCACCAGATGCTTCAGAGAAGGTATAGAATTTCCCCCCACTTTAGGTCTCATCCTGATTTCTAATCCTGATCTCTAATAGTTAGCTAATAGTTAATAGGCTTAAGCCCTGAAGCGTGAAGTTTTCATGTCTCTTCCAACATTTTTATTATCATTACCTATTATAACTCTATATATTCTAGTCACAGTAAAAGATGAAGGCCTAGGAAAATATATTGGCTCCAAAATATCCTGTGAATATTCTCTGCATGGAGTCATTCATGCATGTTTTAGTGAGAAGATAGAGACAAGTTAGATAAAATTGTGCATGTCTGAAAACAGATATCTGGAAGAGTGTAGATGGGCTAGTTATTCTGATCACTTGAGCCATCACTTGACTTGTGGACATCATCTAGCAGCTAGATACTGTGGCGACAGTCACATTAGACTAATATGCTATAATATCGAAATTGAGTCACAGAATGAATTCTGCCAGTACCAGTAAATTATGGTACCACGCAGCAACCATTCCATTCTTTGGAGACTTTGAAGATCAAAGTTTCTCAGCATCAAAAATTCTTTGTGTAAACTCCTAAAGAGGTATTCATTTATAAAGGATCTATAAAATAAACCTGTTGAGTACAATATATTCACAGTATCAGGGAAAATAGAGAAGAAAAATACATAAAAAATAACCCCTGACAGTTCATTCAGCTAGGAGTGGTTTGGTTGGCAGAATTTCACAGTTCCTGAGTTTTGCTTTTAGTTTAAGGCTCCTTTGTAGGAGGGTAGTGCTGGCTACCCCTTGAAGGTGCCAGAGATGAAGGAATACAAGGGGTGTGCAAGTCTACCAGATCTTTCATCCTACTACTCAGAAAAAAGGTAAGGCACAGAGGAGAGCGGGACATGTTTAGATAGGGAATACCAGTCAGTCCAGGTCCCAACAAAATCTGAAGTAAAGTGAGGCTCACTTCCTTTGGAGGTTTTCAGGTGTAGTTCAAAACATCCTGAATTTCTTCAGTGCATTAGCTGAACTTAGTGGGACGTCCTTCATTTCCAGATTTTTAAAGAAGATTCACACACCTGTACATGCCACCAGGCAATATTGTGTCCCCACAATGGGACTGATGCCTAGTCACGTAGTATACCAGAAAATTCTTCTCTTCACTAATCAAAGTCTAATTGAAGCCTTGGACAAGGGGAGCTGTTCTTAGAGGTTTCCAGCATTGCTTCTTCAAGAGTCAACTCGCTGGGAGCAATGCACTCATTTTTGTAAGGAGAAAGATCCCTTAATTTGCTATTAAATTAAACAGTGTCAGTACTATTGCCGTAGAGCTGAGCGAATAATGCATAATGAATAATTTATTCAACAAATTTAGCTGCTCTCTCTGCTCATAGACTATCTGGAGACAGATCACAATTCTTTCCAATTTATTTATTATTTGAAATTATTGATGGATAATTTTGTAATTATCCCTCCCTCCCCCCAATTTTGTGGCTTGATCCTGAACAGCTATGAATATTTGAGTTCTTTGTCAATCAAGGCGTGCAGGTCAGTTGTGACAGATCGGATAAGTCAAATGGTGTTCCTGGACATTCAATGGATCAGCATATAAGCACTTCTGGCATGTATTTATTTATTTATTTTAATTGTCTCTGCATGCAACTTTGAAATTTGCCTTCTGCAAACATTTGCCCAGCAAAACTTGATTGCTCCAAAGTTTGCAGAAAGCAAACACAAGGGGGAAACCAAGGCGGCTGCGGTATATTCATTTAAATGTGTGGATGACTATTTGCAGGCTTTTTTTTTTTTTTTTTTTGCACTCTGCCCAACTCTGTTTGGCAATCTTCATTTAGAACAGCGATACTCAGATCTCAGTGGTTCAAGAGCCAAATTAGCCACCAGTATTAGCAAACAATCGTGTGAATTAATTGTTTCATTTACTATATATATATATAAATATATTTTGAATCACCTTGATCGATCGGTCTTTCAGCCCTCGTATAGATTGCTCCGATCACCACACATCTTATATATATTCTCACAGCAAAATGACTGACCAAATATTATTATTTTATCAGCTACAATTGGTTAATAACATAGTAAATGCATCCTGATTGGTTAATAACTTAGACTGGTTAATAATTAAATCACACAGTGTTTTAATACCATGTGCTGCAAAGAGCCATAGGAGACACATTAAAGAGCCACTTGAGGCTCGCGAGCCTCAGTCTGAATATCACTGCTCTAGAACATCCAGAAAATACATTTCAGTTACTGATGGCTGTTCACATTTGTTCCTGTCCTGGCATTTCCCACCCCTCTTTGTTTTTTGATATCCAACATTAAAAAATAAAAAAATAAAAATGGGGAATGAAACTGCAATGGCTAAGGCCCTGCTCCTACGAAGATGTACGCAAATGGTTAAGTTTCTACACTCTGAGTAAACTTATGCATATGAATTATTATTATTATTATTATTTTATTACATTTTAGGATTGGAGTCTATAGATCGTGTGCCTACCAGTGGGAGCTGGCTAGTGCAGATTAATCAATTCTCCTTGGGTCCTGCTTTTCAATACTTTATGCTTGCTGATGGAGGAGGGGGCTTTTGTTTCTATATGTTCCGTTAGATTAGATCACAGAGGAGAGATTTGCCTTGGTTTTTGAAATGTTATACATGTTTGGTATCATCTTGACATGGATAGGGTCAAATGGCATCCTTTGTGTTTCTACTTTGGGAGCTGAGTATGAATAACCATCAAAACGATCTCATGGATATTTCAGGTATTCACACCCCATTGAAGCAGAGAGCAACCCCAGCGAGTAACACCACTCATTGTTAGTGAAATAGTACTTGGAGATGATAAACAGCACTTCAGACTGAAATGTGACAAGGTAGGTCAGGAAATGCTTTCCTTTATTAAGAGGTATCTTTGTTTATATGATGCTCAGAAGGAAGAATGGTTCTATTCAGTGGGGACCTTCAGAATGAAAAATGTTGCCCACTGCAGTGTTAATGGATTGGACTCTATCTGGGTGCTGTGGACCTACACAGGACTTCCACTTAACATTAAAGCATTTATTTGGTTGGAATTAAAGTTGTGAATTTTGTTCTAAAATCACCACACCATTCTTGGAAATGGAGGCATTACCATTTTTGCGTTTAAATTTTCAGAAATTTGGTCTGTTTTAAAAACATTAAAAATAGCGACTGTGACAAAGATAAAAGCAAATGCGCAATTGTTAACAGGATTAGCATCAACTTACTCACTGAGGCGTGGGGCTGATGCAGCTGAAATCTGCCAGCCTGCCCCTCTCCCAGAGTGAGGGGGAGAAAGGGAATGACCCTGCCTCTGAGGCTTTATTACACTGTCCCACCCTTCCCGGTCTAACTCCCAGATCCACCTGCTTTTCATCCATTCTGGCCTTCACTCTTTTCCCCAGGAGGCCCTAAGTTTATCCTTGTGCCTTGTTTCCTCAAGCCCACAACCTTTTCTTGGAAATGGGGAATCTGAGGATCCTGTGCACTGGACCATTTTTGTTGTGGCAATGTGCAAGCAGGAGGTTTTAGCATTCAAAGTTATCTATGGGGTGAGATGCAACATTTTTCAGCAACTAGCCATAGTAGATTATGGCTTTTCATCTCTAGACTCATGAGACAAGGTGCAGTTCTCCTCTCAGTCTAAAAAGACACTCAGGGCTGACCTTGCAAGGGGAAAAGTCCCATTGATTTCAGTGCAGGACAGGGCATTCAGTGAGAAAATAAAGGGATACAAAATGTACTTCCCTGGATGTTTGTATGTTAAATACATTTCCTTTTTCCTAGCTGATTGACAAACTTTCCTTTGTTCTCTTTCTGTGGCATTTTCTGTTCAGGTATGGTGAAGTGCTTATCCCTTTCCTATTCAAAAAGGATTTAAAAGCCTTGGAAAAAGCAAAGAATTGCCCTTGTTTATTTTTGCAAAGTTTTAACTGGTTCAACGAGGAACTAAGCCTTGTTAAAAAGGATTTTACTATGGGTCAGCTAGAGTTTGAGAGGCTCAGGAAAAAAAGGGGAAGAAAGCTAGTTTTAACTTCAGCAGGCCCTTGGCCTCACAAAGCCCCAGCCTCCAGCATCTAACCAGCTGAACCCTAAGGCTTAGCCCCGCTGGACAGAACCAGTTAATAGGAAAAGCCAGGGTAGCTTAAGGGAACTATTAAAGAAAAGCAAAAGGGAGAAATCCTCTGGGTAAATGGGGATATGAACTGAGGACATTTTAATATTTTTATATAAAGTATTGTTCGTTCATTCTATCCCATGATCCTCAAATGCTTATAAGCATAAAATGAAAGCAGCACAATTCTTTAGAGTATGTCGCAGGATTATTTTTTTAATGATCTCTTCACCTGTGGTTACAAATAAGAGAATATTGAACCAAGTAAGATACACTGTTGTAACTTTGATAATGACAACAATAGGTAACATATTGAAGAGAACCTAATTAACTTAAGAGCCCAATGTCTGTGGCTCCTAAGTAATTTAGGCACTTTTGAAAATGGGATTTAGGCACCTAACAGACTTTTAGGGTCTTATGAACATTTTGTGTGTGTATATGTGTATACGCGCACACCACAACTCATAACTTGTGCTGTCTCAACTCTGTTATATTCCCTTATTAGTAATATCTCTCACCCCTCATTTAAAATACATGTAAGAAAATAACTTGTAGTGTCAAAATTTCTCCTTACCCTTAATTAACTTTCAGTATTTTAAGACCCCAGCCTGCAACTTGCTGCATGTGAGCAGATTCCCACAACACTGACTTACTTGGAATTCTGCGTAAGCTCAGGGGTCCACTAATGTGGAATTAATTGCTGGACTGAGGCCTTAAAAAGCCCTGTGTAACAGCAGTGCATCTCAGACTGGGCCTGAAAGTCGTTAGAGGATAATTCTTACCTAACTGAAAGGGGGAAAATGAAATATTATTGAACTACTTTGTGCAGTTTTATGAAATGGGTAAATGAAAGTCACTAAAGCCATAAAAATGAAGACACAAAATTTCAAACCTCGGTTTAAAGTTAACTTCCTAAAGCCATGTTTAGGCAATCAAATGAAAGTTATTTACATGCCTAACCATACAGCGAGGAACCTAACTCTGGGATTGAAAATTTTGGCAGAATCATTATTATTGGGACTAAAAGAATATGATTCCTGTCAATTATTTTCTATTGCAAATGGCAAAAGACTGCCAGACTTCTGTGAAACTTCAGGGAGGGCTTACGTTTTCTAGTGTTCCTGAAACCATTAATTTTAGGAGGCAACAATACAGTCCATTAACAAATATAATCAACATCATGTCTGCTGGACCAAGATCATGCTCACTGCAACATTGCCATTTTACACTGTCATTCCATTTAAATCAGTAGACCCTCAGGAGGTACCAGGTATGATCATAGTGCAGGAGGTGGACATCTGCCAGACATAACTGCTATCCCTTGTTCTGAAAGTATTTACATCAATCATTGTATGAGCATTTATGTCCAGACCTCTCTCTCTCTCTCTCTCTCTCTCTCTTTTTTTTTTTTTGGCCTTAGTGTGGGTTCAGATAGAAGTGTGCATGCAATATGGAAAGGATCCTGATCTCTTCCTTCTTTGCCTTATCTGTAGAAATTCATTTCTCTCCTTTCCCCTGGGTTGACCTCCAATTTGTTTTCTATTTGAAAGGCTAAGTCCATATGGCAGATATTTTCAGCCCTCAAAGTCTTTTGACCTTTTGAACAGTTTCAGTCTCAATTTCAATAATGAAACCACTTCTCTTTTTTTTCTGAATACTTACAAATGAGATATTATATTTCCATACATTTTATTTCCAGCCACATCTGTGAATCTCATATTGATCTGGAGTTATCTGTGATAAAGAAGTTATTAATTTTGACAGATATAAGGGAGAAGCTAATATCCTCCTTTTACAAACACCTAATATTAATCTTTAGTGATGTATACAAGAACTCCAAAATGACTTGGGGCGTGTATGGAAGTGATATAGGATCGAAATTTGATAATGCAAGAAGGGAAAATTTTATTTCATTTTAGAAAATTGATAAAAAATGTATTGCCTATGAAATAAGTGTAGGAAGCACAATTTAGAATTAGGTATCCATCAGAAGAAGAAACACAACAGAATCCTAAGGGACCAGATTTATTCTGATTTATACCCCCAGACCTCCTGTAATTCTATTGAGTCAGAACAGAATTTGTCCCCTAGTTTCTACTCAAAAGACATAAATGTAGCATGGAACTGATTTTGCTGTATGTGACCATATCCCCCAGTCCCCAGTTAGTAAATCTGGGGATGGAATGTTATTGTTGGACAACAGAAGATTACGCTTCTTCTAAGGATGTTTTTGATATTTCCTCCCTTAGCAAATGTTCTCTTCATTTTTATGCTCTGTTCAAATGACTTCGTAAGCTGCCAAGGAGACTACTTTGACATATTGGAGTAATACTATGTCTCTGACTCTAAATATTTGGAGATCTGTCTTTGGATTCTCCCTCCAGAGAAGTTTTTGGCTCTCGTTAGGCTCTCGTTTGGCTCTCGTTAAATTCCAGTATTTTATCATACTTGGGACATTTTCCCTCAGCAATTTACCGGGTTATCCTAAGGAAATTGCCAAGTCAGGTGATCATGAAAATGTTTGGAAGTTTTTTAGTTCATGGCAGAAACAATGGGATGTCCTGGCCCAAAGAAAGTTGGGAGTTAGTCTGAGATTCACACAGTTGTGCTGTTTGATTTGGTTTATTTTTTTGTTATGCTAGAAGTCACTAAAGGCTTCAGTGCTAATTACATTCAGGCAGTCTGTTCCTGATCTCCCTCTTCACACCTGACAGCACTTGCTCACATATTTCCGCACAGAATTGTACCCATGATTTTTATAATCCCCCACCTATTTCTGGGATTATTATCAGCTTTCCTGGACATCTTACTAGGGATAGTGTACAAAAGTCTGCAGCCTTCTTTACCCATAAAATGAAAGCTGCACTTATGGTACCTAACTGGTCATTGCATTGGGATAGCTGTGACAGCATGTAACACAGCAGGTGAGATTTAATAAATAGTTTGTTATAACAGTAGAAAATCCTGCTTGTCATTGGAGGTTTCTAAGATCTCACAGTTCTAGTTTTTAGTGTCACAGCGTTTCGCTATCATGGATATTGCACTACTGAATTTATTATATATATTTATTGCTTCTATAAATAATTTTTAGGTACTATTTTTTTTAAAATGACTACATTATATCAACTGTGTTAAAAAGAGCTAAAGGGATCCCCCTCAGACAGCCTCCCCAGGCCTCAACCTTACCTATAACTGCAGCTAGGCTGCTTAGGCTATCAACACACTTACAATAAGAAGAAGGCTATTCCCCAAGAAATCTCCTCAGCAATAAAACAAACTAAATTCCTCCCCACCATCCACCTCAGAACAAACTCCTTCAAGACTAGGAGAACAGATGTCTCTTATAGTGTGATATAAAGGTTCTGGCAGACCAAAGAAAAAAGCATGTTCCAGAGGCAAGGCCCTTCACTCAGAATAGCAGGCTCCTTTTCTGTTGTAAATATTATAACAAGAGCACTCTTTCATCCATAAATCTCAAAGTGGGTAAGAGCTTCCTCCCAATTTACAGAATGGAAAACTGAGGTAACCAGATGAGTATTTAGCTTGAGCTTCTCAGATGGTCAAAACTGCTGCAGGGAGAGGCAGATCTCTCAGATAGTCTAGGCCCAAGCTATCTGTGATAGTATTTCCCAAACTGGGGGCTCAAGACTGGTCCCAGGGCAAGGGAGAAGAGCAACAGGAATGGAATATCCATAAGCAGCTGGGGATCCAATAAAATTGCGAAGGTGTGTATATATATGAAGCCAAAAGAACATACTCCCTTAGTTGGGAGCATGTATGTAACTTTGGTCTTTGTTTATGGTTCCTTCCCCCATCCTATCGTATAATCTCTGTTTTATTGGGGTTGAGTTGCAGCCATGTCCCAGTTTACAATAGGCACTGGATACATCATTTCACAGCAGGGTTGGGAGATATGGAAATATAGAATTGGATATTATGTTTTATAGTTGCAGTATACTATAGTTCCTTACCAATTATCCCAATGGCTCTATATACATATTGAACAAAAAGAGAGACAGAGACAGAGAGAGCCCTGTGAACCCCACATAAGAGGGTCTTCAGGATTGATGAGCAATTGCATTGTGCTACTCGGTGAGCTTTCCCCAAAAGGAAAGGAACAGAGAATCTCTGGCAGGTCAACAGCAGTTTCTGATCAATGGTATCAAAGCTGACACATCTAAGAGACTCAGCACAGACACCTTATTTTTGTCCATTGCACGGAGAAGCTCATTAGCCAGAGCCAGATACACTAAGTATGTTTTCTGCGCTATACCCAGACCTAACACCAAATTGACTAAGGTTGGAGAAACTTGAAGACTCTAGATATGCTGGAGTTGTTTTGTCACAGTTTTCTCAGTTGTCTTCCTCCTTCTAAAAAGGAAGATGCTAATCAGTTATCAAGAATCAGTACTGGACTCTTAAGGGTCTTCTGTTAATATTTAATGTAAAAACAAATACACATGTTCCCCTTAATAAATTAAACAGATCCATATTGATTATGTGTAACTTGCCTGTGATCATAGATAGAGCAGGAACATTCAAATAAATCCTCTGGTCTTCTCATCACCTGTCAGATTATAGGTATCTTCCAGTTTCATAATGGTCATCTTGGTTTTGGCATAATTTTTTGTTTAAATTTTACACTATCTTCTTTCTCTTTGGTAGCATTGTTTATAAAAATAGAATAAAGGAGAGGAGACCCTTGTCCCTTTGGTGATTTGAATAGGTTCGTTGCTGCCCTTAATGTCAGTTATGATTGGCTCATGTTTCAAGAGCTGTGTTTTTTGATTTACTGCATACTTGAGATAGAGAGATGGATGAAGAGAGAGAGAGAGATCAGATAAGACCCAGCAGGTAGAATCCAATCAATTATGGAACAGTTATAAAACCCAATAGATAGATGGAATCCATATAATGCCTCTTCTGCTTAGGAAAGCAAAGCAAACAAACACCCACATGAAATTCTCAGTTTTGTTTAAATTCATATTTTCTTGTGGTTATATTCAATGAACCAAGAAGGGGTGTTTTGCTCTTTGGAAGTATTTGTCCTGCTGAAGACGAGGCTAATACTAAGATCCATAATGTGATTTCATATTGCTCTGCTCTTTGTGATCTCTACCTGTTTTTATTGTCAGAAGGATGACTAAGAAGTCCCCTACATATAGTGTCATCAGCATTATGATTAGAGAAACAACACCTACAGAATCTATTATTCATTAAGTGTAACCAATATATAATTTAAAACAGTAGGTTTTGTCAAATGTTAGGTCAGCATAATTTTCTGCCTATTACTAATATCTATAACATCTTTGCCTTAGTCAGCTCTATTTAAATATGCAATCATTTACAGCTTTTGACTATATGTGTGCGCACTCCCAATTTCCAGTATTCAACTACTACAGATTTTATGCTGACATCAATAGCAAACTATTAAAGACAATATTTCATTATTGGTTTTTCATCCCAAAAGTTATTTACAATTCTATACTAAGCACTAATATTAAAGAAAACCATTTAAATGAGGTGCTATCTGCTTTAACAATATGTCTGTCACAGAATGAGATTGTGTTTAAAGATTTTATCAAGAAATGGTTGTTTGCTGAGGTTATGTTTTGTCCATGAAATATGCATTTCATATCTCTTTCATTTCATTAACATAATTTAATTTGTGCTTTGCATTTTGTGCATAATACATATTTGATTTACAAAACAAATATTTCCATTAGAAAATGAATTTCATGCAGGCAAAAAAGCAGAACCAAATGATGTATTGAAGGAAAATAAGAAGAAATGAAATGCATTTTCTCAGTCTATTAAAAAATCTATGGCATTGACAGAAAGTGCACTTAGTGCTACATTTAAAAAATAGCACATATGTCAATGTATTAACAAACAGAATTGGAAATACAAATATTTCCCTATATCAAGCCAAGAATCTCTTTATTTTAATTGAGTTGATTTAAAAGCCCAACTACAATTTAATTTTTATTTCATGATGTGGTACAGTGCCTGGTGCCATTACATCCATGTAGGGTTTGCAGTCAAGATACAAATATATTTTATCTTTTAAAAACTTTCTATTGGCACCAGCAATAAATATTTTAATAGGCTGAAAATGTGAAATCATTCCTTTGCTGATTGTCTTTCAATATTGGGGAAGGTGGGGGGTGGGAGGGAATCTTGAAACCTGGGTGAGAGAATGATGGAATAATGTCTGTGAGATTGCCGAGAGACGGACCCCAGCAAACAATACTGCAAATGGGATACATCAGCTCTACGTGTCACTGCAAAGGCTGAGCAACATATTTTGGAGTTTCACCTCCATGAGATCAGTGTAATGAGAGGAGAATCAGAGCCACTATGTCCAGCTGAAATATTTGGCATTAGCTATGAATAAAACTAATCGAGTTGAGTGTCAGAGTTAATATATGCCTGTTCTGGCTTCTGAAATGTGGGTTTTCCTTAATTTAGTTCAAAAGAATTTGGCGAGGATCTGGTGAGAACTTTTAAAGGATCTGATTCTTATGTGTGCTGTTCATGTAATTCCCATTGGATTCAATGGATACACACAAGAGGTGAAATTCTGGCCCCAGTGAAGTCAATAGCAAAACTCAACATTGACTTGAATGGGGCCAGGTTTTCTTTCACCCAAGTAACACAGCTCAGTGCCCGTTCTACTCACTGTCTTGAAAATGGTAAAAATATTAAAATGGTCTGAAAGGATGATCTTTGTGGAAAATCTTTTTTTTTTTTAAATTGGGATTGAGCCCATTGTGAAGCATGTGAAAAAAAGAGCTGTGTGCTGCAATCATGGCTTGCCAACATCATGGCCTATTGGAGGTTATTAGGAGCTGGTAAAAATAAGTAGCCTTGGGAACTGGAGAAGCACAAAGATTGTGTGCAACTGCTTTTGCTCCCCCACTGAGCAGAGCTGAGCTGGACCCAAGAATCCAGGTCACTGTGTGCATCTTCCACCTAGCTTTAGACTCTTTGCACTGTATTTCTCTCTCTCGAGCAATAATTCTACAAATAAGCAAAAATCTTTCAGCTTACTAGATGGTAAAAAATATGCCAGAAACCTTAAGAGACTATTTAAAAATGACAGGTTTCAGAGTAGCAGCCGTGTTAGTCTGTATTCGCAAAAAGAACAGGAGGACTTGTGGCACCTTAGAGACTAACCAATTTATTTGAGCATAAGCTTTCGTGAGATACAGCTCACTTCATCGGATGCTTGGTTAGTCTCTAAGGTGCCACAAGTACTCCTTTTCTATTTAAAAATGGTTGTCAGAGGTGTCCCTTACTGTCTCATGTCTCACTGTCTGGAGTGGCTCACGACCATTAGTACCAACCTCAGGGCAGACTGTCAGAAAGCAGGGCAGAAACCCCATACTGGTTGTATGTTCTATAGTTAGATTTCACCAACCCAGTAAAAAGTGCGAACTCTTACAGCACTATACCATGAAGTCACAGTCAGTCCCCTTGGTCATTCCAGTCTATCTTGCCATCCATGCAAGCTGGACTTAGTGATAGTTGGTTGCTAAACACCAAGATCAAAAACATACAGGTTGCTTCCAGTACCAAGAGATCAGTCACATACCCTATGCCAATCTCTACATTTGATCTCAAACCAAAAGACAACGCTTGGAGCCAATCCTACAGTAAACAGGATTTATTAACTAAGAAAAGACACGAGAGAGTTATTACAAGGTTAAAGCAGTCAAGCATGTATACCCAACTGAGTTACAGTCTATGGTTTCAAAACGTGACAGAACTGTAATCATCTGTCAGCTCTAAATGTCTTTTAGGGCTAACCCAGGTTGACCCTGGGTATCTCTGTTTCTGTTTTGTAGCTCTGGCCCTGTGAGAATCCAAACAATAAAAGATGAACAATTTTCTTGTGAGCTATTTTTATTTCCTTCTTCCATAATTCAAGCTGACGGGATGAGCCCTTTTGCACGTATTCTGCTCATGTGTGTTAGGGGCAATTAACAAAGTCTTTGTATTGTGATATCCCACAATGCCCCATTTAGTTTTGATAGACCTTCTTGATGGGAAGGAGATGACTCCTCCTGACTGGGTTCAAAGCTTCAGAACAAACGTTTTTACAGTTACAAAACAAAAACTTAAATATTACCTTATAGCAGTGGTTCCCAAACTTGTTCCACTGCTTGTGCAGGGAAAGCCCCTGGTGGGCCGGGCCGGTTTGTTTACCTGCCGTGTCCGCAGGTTCAGCCGATCGTGACTCCCAGTGGCCGTGGTTCGCTGCTCCAGGCCAATGGGAGCTGCCAGAAGCGGCGGCCAGTACGTCCCTCTGCCCGCGCCACTTGCAGCAGCTCCCATTGGCCTGGAGCAGCGAACCGCAGCCAGTGGGAGCCACGATCGGCCGAACCTGCGGATGCGGCAGGTAAACAAACTGGCCCAGCCCAGCAGGGGTTTTCCCTGCACAAGCGGCGGAACAAGTTTGGGAACCACTGCCTTATAGCATGTGAAAGACATATTATAAGTGAGATTAATGCATGCAGCAATTTACAAGCATTTCATATAACACATTGTTATAACACATATAACACAATACTCATCCTAACCGTGCTAACTCAGGTGAAACAGACTGGATTCCAGCAATGAAATTATCAGTGCTCGGCTGAGGCCTAAAGCTTTGGCAAGAGTGGGTACCTGGTCACACCTTACAGAGAGAGAGAGAGAGAGGCCTTTGTGAATATATATATCTCCTCACACCCATACAAATCCATTGAAGTCAAGTGACTGACGCATGGAAGTAAGTGTGGGCAGCATTTGGTGTGGTGTTTTCATTCACTCTGGAACATACAGGTCTGATTCTGCTTTCAGTTAGAGTCACACAACCCCACAGAAGTCTTCCATTTCACTGGTATAACTGAGGACAGAAGTCAGCCCTTGAAGGATTAGGCAGACTGGCACAGGCCAGAGCTGGGCCTTAGTTGCTTAATAGGCCTGGCTTATCCTGTGCCACTGACAATACTGCCAGCTTCATGCATTGAAAAAGAATGAGTCAGGCCCAGAAAACCAGGAGATTGTTTTATAAATCATAGGATTAAAAACCAAGCAAATACAATAAATGTTGGGTTCTTTGGAGTCACATTTTCAAGTGTTTCTCCACAACTATGAGTTAGAAACTTAGCATTTCAAAACAAATGAAAGCTGAGATTCTCACATAATCCATGACTTCAGAAGCAGGACTTTAAGAAAAAAACACCAAATATCATGAGACTTGTGATAAAATCATGAGAGTTGACAACACAGTGCTGACTATTTAATCAGCTCCTGGAAGGAAATGGAGAATGAACTTACCAGCACCAGCCATCCTACACAACAATTTTAGGAGAGTAAATGAAGAATAACTCCTCCATTTAAAACTAAAAAGATACCTGTAGAAAGGGTAGAATGTAAATACGTTAGCTTAGCTGGAATTTTGCCAGGATTCTGGGACTAAAACCCTTACTTTTATGAAAAGGCCTTGGGATAATGACTGCCGGTAACTAAGTCCTCTGTGCTGTTCCTAAGGCTAATTGAATGAAATAGGAATACATACTTGAGAACACCAGAGGGAGGTTAGGTGAGGAAAAGGAAGAAGGGGGAAAAGAAAGCATGGTAGAGAAGGAGTAACTTTCTGAGAATTAACCTAAATAAAGACTCCACTTTAATCCTACTAGCTCTTGCTCGGATCATGCTGAGCATTGGTACAGTACTCACTCAAAGAGAAGAGTGCTGCCTATCTACTGCTAACTGCAGCCACCAACTCCTTCTTGCAGCATGTATTGATCTCCCTTCCAAATATTAAACAAGCCTGACTCGGCTTATCTATGAGCCTATTATAATAACTATAATATTTGAAGAATTCACAGTTCGGGGCCTCAGTCTGTTAGATCATAGCACATGCTGAGTTCTGCAAGTCTAGGTTTAACTATTCTTGCAAGCTCAACTTTTGCCACTGGTGATGTGTCTATGCTAATACTGTGCTAGGACACTTTCTTGGAGTTGGTCCACTCTGATCCCACATCTCCACTAGCAACTCGGCAGTAAATTCCCTTTGAAGGGGGGTTTCATTTATGCCTTCAAAACAAACATAATAGCTGTAGGCTAAACTGTACTCTCATTTACACTGGTGTAAATCTAGAATAACTCTATTGATTAAACCTCAGCTGGCCAGTTAAACCCGCTTCACGGTCCCTTTGAGCTGGCACAAAGAAGATTGTAAAGCAGCCAAGAATCTGGCCTTATGGGTTTCCTGGCTGGGTTAGCTATGTAACTACAAGGATGTGTTCAGTGTACTGTCCCTTTAAGAGTGAAGTAGGCTTTCTAGCCATTCTGGTGGGGTATTTCTTGTAAGTTAGCTGCAGAGATAGCTGCAGAAGTTAGCTGCAAAGATAGCTGCAGAGCGAGTCAAATACACCGTGTTTGCTCATGGAGACTTTGTCTGTCCTTTTATTCCGTTGCTGTTTCTCTGTATCTAAAAATAAGTCATGCAGAAAGAAAGTACCTTTTTGCTCTTTCTCCTTGGAATAACATGTTCCTGCCCCCACAATTGATATTGCTAGTCTAGGGCCTAGTTTGGGTCTAAGTAAGGAATTTGGAACTGGGTGCAACAAACTTAGTGCAGTTTTAAGACAAAAAACTCCCTTTTGATCTTTAGTTTACAATAATCAAAAAAGACATGCATTTTCTTTTAGTTAGGTCCTAGTACATATTGACTGCTCATTAAAAATGCATCTTCTGTAAATTCTTAAGTGCATTAAAAATTCGTGTCCTCAGTCCAACTTTTGAAGAAATAAATAATATCAGTGTGATTACTAATTATATGTAATATCTAAATTAATAAGATGATGAAGGCTTTTGCAGAAAAGTTTTTAAACTGAAATTCCACCTACCTTTGTGGTAATATTAGTGTGCCAGAGTTGGCATAAGACTGTTTTCAATAAAAAATAAAGTATGCCTAAAATATAAAAAGAAAAAAGCTTAATGCCTGCATCCACAAAAGCAATGATCTAAGGGAAATCACCAGTTGCTGTTCTGTGAGGTATAAAAATAAACTCTTGTCTCCTTTACTTTTACATCCACTGACAAGTGACTATATTAGCATTAAGCAAAAAAGCAGATGAAAAGTAATGTCTTTTATTTAGCACCTATTTGAAACATATTTGAGTTTTCTGCAGCGAGTGGGACTGTGAATAGGAGTTTGAAATCATGTAATAAGACATTGTGTGACAGTATCTGCCCATTGTGCAGTCACTCTTGTAAGCAACATTTCCACTAACTCTTGGATAACTTCATACTTTCTCATCTTTTTTTTAACCTTGTATCTATATAAGATTGTGTGTTTGTTCCTTAAAGAAATAAGTTAAGATACCTGTCCATCAACTAGTCAGGTAGACCTGGCTCATTTTTAATATAACTAGGGTTTTGAGCTATGTGTTGTTTCCTAATGAAGCACATGTGTGCTGCAGAGGAGAAAACAGAAATGTGCTGATACAGGAGACTCTACTTGTTTGTTAGCAGTGATATTGGAAAAAATCCATCTCTCCTAGCAGGACAATCTCATCATATTAAAAGTTATGGATTTCTTGCTTAAGCATTCTACACTAGCTGCAGAGCTGTATAAACTTGCTTCTGCTTATCAGGCAAGCCAACAGTACACAAAAAGAAAATTTAACATCTTTTAACATTTCTGCCTTCATATGGGAGTTCTCCTGAAATGAGTTTTTTCAATTATCCTGATGGATCTGTTTGGTGAGTTGGTACTGTTTTCTGGCTTAAAAAGCCAGTGTATTACTATGCAATACTGTGTATGTAGTATTGAAACGAGATCAACATCATTGCTTTACTACATTTTAAGCAGAAGTTAGCACATTATAAAAATTATAAAGACAGACTTCAGAGTTACGTATTCCAATGATGTGTTTTAAAACCTACATTGTTTTTAGTTGGCAAATTATTCAATGTAGGTGGAAAGTCAGCTATCAGAGGTTGCTTTCTAAAATAGCTGGTGATCATTAACTGATACTGAACAATAACTGAACAGATACACATATTATATTTAAACCTGATGTGCCCCAGATAAAAAAGAGAAACCTGATTTACAAAAGTTGACTCATTTAAATGATTCATTTAAGAATAAAGTGGCAACACTGTAAATATATACACAAAATAAACACCATTACCACTTTATTTTGAAATGAATCTTATATATAGACTGACTTACTAATGAATTGTCAGAAAATCCATTAATACACGTGAGATTAATTGAACATGCATTCTGAAAACATTTTGGAACATCCATCTTTGGGTTTAAATGTGTAATGCTATTATGAAAAATATGTTTATCTGTAACTTTCCAAATTATTAAGCCACTAAGGTTTGCCTATCAAAGAACATTTTAGCAAGACAATTCATAGGTGTCCCATCCCTACCTAATGATCCTTGGTTGCATGTGTGTGTGTGAGTGTGTGTATAGATTTGTAGTCTTTACACTGTAAAAAACTTCAGAATTGTTTGACCCTGTAAACACAAAATTCATGTATCTCACCCTGGGACAAATGCATTCTTTTTAAAAGCAGCATATGGGCAGCCTTGGACTGATGTTAGTTTATTGTCACTGCTTGATAACGTTTAATGGAAAAGATACAAGAGTGCCAAAGAATTTTAATTATTTTTGTGATAAAGTTATATGTTCAGCCTTGAAAAAGTGGAGATAATGCTGGGATTCATTATTATTCCCAGTGTGTTTAAACAGACGACACAGAATGCAAACAAAAGCAGATGAAATTTGAAAAGTATTATCAATATTGCAGATAGCAGATGCCCTTTCCAATCAGAACAAGCATATCTTCTATAGCAACTTTATGGTTGAGTAGTTTATTCATTTCGATTAGAAGGTTGTACGTTTCTAAAATATGTAGATTGTATCTAGAAAACCAACCAACCAGTAGGGTCATTTTGCTTGTTTTCCTAAATTTATTATTTCACTTTTGCAGACTTGATCTGAGGTGCATTAACATAGGAGTGAAATCTTATTATGTCAAATTCTATCTTGTATATGACCTTTTGTGTATTTTACCATGGTTCTGAGAGGAAAATGGTAAGTGGTGTCTGTTCTGCAGAGTTTTACCAGAGTCATCTGTGTGATGGTACAGCTAAAATTGGATGAGCTTTTCTGGAAATGTTCTTTATTTGTGGCTGTATAACTGGGAAATGAAAGTTTGCCCTGGACGAAGCAGATCATTGAAAGTTTTATCTTTGGAGCAGTTTTTGAAGAAAAATGTGAAGACAATTTGGTAATTTTAAAATTAAATACAGATTGGAAAAAGGCCTGCTAGAGCACCAAGTACAATTCCTTGCCAGGACATCAAGTCCCCTGATAAAGGACCTTAAAACAGAAAAAAAATTGGTATCAATTTTCAAAATTGGCTGCCTAACATTTAGGCTCCTAAATCCAGGCTGAACCAGAACCATTGACACCAGTTAAGCATCTGACTAAGGCATTGATCCTGTAACTGAATCTTACAAGCAGACCTGTGTGGAGCTATTGACTTCAACAGTGCTCTGAGTGGGTGCTATAGTCTGCTCATCTGTGTTGAGTTGCAAGATCAGGGCCTTCATTACTTGAGTAAGTGGCCTGATTTTAAAATCTGCTGACTATCTCACTGGATTTTTAGGATGCTTTTCAGAACTAATTTAGTGAAAGAAGAAAATCATATATTTTAGGGTGATATTTTCTAAGATTTAAACTCTTAATTCAGACTAATATGTTGTCTATTTTGAAAGAAAATAAACCTTTAAAGTTGTTTTGCAGCAATATATTGTACTGAGCTATGAAATCAGAACCTCAAGGCCCCAGTTCTGCAATAGGACTGTAAGCATAATCTTTGCACGGGTGGATCATGGGAATCAGGAGCCAAGTTTGGAATCTTCAAAAATATCCTGAAGAGTTTCCTACTACATATTCCCATGCAAGATGTATTTTGATATTTGCATTAACTTTTTGTCTGTTCAGTAACATCCTAGCTAGTAAGATATAATGTGTACCTTAGCCATATTTAAAGTTGCAAACCTGTAATCCACTTTAAAACTGCAAATTAGGGAATCTCTCTATATAAGCACGTGAACTAAAACCAAGGCTTACTAAAAAGAAGGAAAGAAAAAAAATCCTCATTGTAGAGGATTTTAAAAGAACTGCTTTGTGACCTTGATTTCAGGCATCAATATAAGGACAATGAGTTCTTTAAAAAAATAGCATGAACATTCAGTGCCTGAGCAGTGGTAAAAACAAAAAAATAAACAAAAGGTAAAAAAAAAAAACCCACAAGAAAAATCAGCCCAGACCTTACATTTAAGGTCAATGGGAGTTTTGCATGAGTAAGGGGCCATGATGACAGTAAACATTTCCATCAGTGGTTACTGAGAACCAGAGGAGTTGTGGGAAGTTCTGCTGTTCGTTTGTTTGATAAGGTGTACTGTCCGAGCTCTCTCTCTCTCACTGAGTCTACCAGCCAAACCCTGGTCCCATTGGGATCAAATGGGAATTTAGTTACTAAGGCCCAGATTCACAAAGGTATTTAAGCAATTTTTCTCCATTCATAACTGATGCAGCAACCCAGAGGTGCCGGGGTTTGAACTGCCAAGCTTAGCGGTGCGGTGGCTCAGCCCAGGCACAAATTAAGCACTGTTTGTCAAGCTGGGCCTAGCTGTTTCCTGTAGCCTACATTTCCCAGGATACTCTTTGTTTGAGTCTTCCTCAGTTAGGTACACACTGCCTTGAAATTCAGTCTGTCTGAGGGGGCAGTTCCCCTAGACCAACAGCAAGCTGCAAAGAAGGAATTGCCCCAAACAAACTCCCAGCCGAGATGAGTTCACTGGATACAACATGCACAGGCTTATCAATGTCAAATATAGCATGCGCTCACTGGTATTACAAAAACCATGCAAAAGCAGGCCTTGCAGGTGTGAGTCACATAAAGCTATTTAATTATAAGTGGTTCTGAAACAAATGCCACCAACATTTAGGGAAAGTAGCAGGTGTTGGAGTATGAGCCCCCCAATCAGGATTTAAATGTTGTGGGCACATGTTTTTATAATCCCTATAAATGCTTAGCCCAGAGTTGGGGCTGTAATAAATAACAACAATGGGCTAAGCCAAAAGCCCAGATCAGAACTACCCTGACCCTTTTTGGAGGTGTGGGGGACAGGATGTTTGAAATCTTGACTAGAATCTAGATCCAGATGTTGCAGCTTGTGCTCATCTCCAGTGTTTCTACAGGACACTGCGCTCTTCATTGCTTGCTTTCCCTTTAAATTTGGGTTTCCTCTGATCAAGGTGGCTGGCTGATTTTCAAAGTGATTCCTGCCTCTATTCAGCTGTGAAGGTATAGAACCATCAGTTTGTCTCTATCACCCTTTTGCAGGCCAAGCTGGGATTGTCAAAGGCAGCCTTTTGCATTCATGTTATGAGTAATACTTTCTCAACTCTTCTACAGAGAAAGGAAGAGCCTCAGATGCCTGTTTCTCCCAGCAAGGCTCAATTCCTCACACTCTCCAGAAAGTTATTTAAAGAGCACTAAAGCTATGACATGAAACAATGAAACAAACTCACAGACAGGTAAGGATGGAACACCATGTTGGCAACTCTTGTGATTTTATTACGAGTTTCGTGTTATTTGATGTTGTCTTCATAAACCCCAGCGCCTATAGTCACTTGATTATGTAAGAATTTCAGCTTCCATTTATACAAAAAACATTTCTAGCTTTCATGACCACAGAGAGAAGCTTGACAATGTGATCCCTAAAGGCACAAACCCCCAAAGCAAATAAAAAGAACCCCACATTTATTATTTTTTAAAATCTCATGATTTTTACACTAGCCCTGATTATTTGGAGGCCTGACTCATGATTTTTGAATGCTTGAGATTGGCAATACTAGAAACCGGGTGTGATTCTTGTAAATTATGGTACGAGACTGAACTTGATCTTCAGGATCTGCTTAACAGGCATATGTGAGGGCTGCAAAAGATTAGTCTGTGTTGTCACATGAAAGCGGTCAGTGTCCACGGATTCCTGCTCGCAGGGCTGTATTCCCACAGAATGCTGAAATAGGGGTGGTTTGAGGCGCATCAGCTCAGTAAACTCGGCTACTCAGATTTGCACAATGCAAAACATTCCACTGCTGGCTCCTTTTCCTCATTTGACCTCCCAAATCTTTGGGATGGGATAAGTGTCCTTGACTGCAGATCCCCTTCGTCTTTAGTCAGCAAGCTTGTTCTTTCCTTCTGCAGACCTCTTAGGGGCTGTAAATGGGGGCAGCGTCTACCCTAATCTTAGAATCAGAGTCTTTATTGAAGAAAGCCTGATCTACCCTGCCAAGAGGCCAGGAGTAGCTTAGAGCAGTAGTGGGGATGGGGTTCATAGAGACTCAGGTGGTACATAAATCAGTATCTCTGTGCTGACCAAACCAAGCCCTGTGGAGAAAACCGTGCCAGGTACAGTTCCTATAATCCATGTAATGTACACAGTGAGGTTTGCACAGCTATAGAAATATGAGATGCACAGTATTCTAACCCAGTTTCTTCATTAATGCCCCCTACTGTCCCCAGTATATCTTTCTCTTTCCTTCTTCTGAACATCCTTAACTCTCATTGTCCCCTTATTGTGCATTTCATATAATTCTATAGTGCCATTTTACAATAGACACATACATATCCTTTGACTATTGCATATGCTGGGTGCTGTTTATTGTAGAGCCCACATAAAGGATCTGAAATTTCACTGCTTGGAAAAGATTTCGCCATGTTTATGGTTGTGGAGTGTCATCCAAAACGCATCTGGTTACTTAACAGACTCACAGAATAAATGCACTCTATGCATATAAAGGCATTTCTAGATGAGTGCTATAAAAAGCTACCGTGCTTAGTCATGTTCTTCCCAGCCAACAGGAAAGGGCCTGTGATTACTCCATGCCTTGCTGTGTTGGACTGTGATAACTTTAGGGAAAACTGCGGCCACCAAAAATGACAACCTGTGTTGATCTGCTGCGACGTGCTCGCAATGCCATCTGTTAACACATGTCACCACTATGGGTATGGAGATGTATTATATAGCAGACTTAAGCCTGTATTTCAGAGTTGCTGGGAAGCAAGAGGCACAAAGGAAAACTGTAATAAGTGCAAAGTATAATTAAATTTACTCTGAGAACTGCCAGAGTCAGTTAAATCAGCCCCGTTTAGATATCATTATTTAACCAATAGAGTAAATAAGATTTGTAGAAGTCCAGCTCTGAATCTGCTTGCTTGGTGGAGTTAGATGAGGGGCACTTGTTGTCTGTTCACTTTAATGCATGATGTTCATAACAGAAAGAAACATAAATTTAGACAAAAAGCAGACAGAAGAGTCACTAAATCATGCAACTCTTGGTATCATCAGTATGGGCAAGGCCTGGGCTTAGGTTACAATTCCTGTTTTTGTCTCCTTCATCTGAGGTCTTGTATTGAACTAGTAAAACCTCCACTCTTCCAACAGTAAACAAAGGTGTGGGGTCTTCAGAGAATGCAGATGCTCCAGTTTCAATAGCTGTTTCACCTTGGAGCCAATAATCAGAACCACGAAGCTAGGGGTAATATACATCCCTCTTGTGAATCAGAGGGAGGACAGTTTTCCAGGTTCAGGAAGATGGGTTTTAAAAATGGAGACACTGTGGAAAAAACAAAGGGATACAATATGCTTGGAAAAGCTTACTGGGTAGAATTATATCACCCACTGGACCAAGCAGTTTTCCTAGTTATGTGATCTGCAAAGTAACTAGGTGCTACTGGAAACATCTGGGAATATTAACACTGCAAATATAGTACAACCAGAGCTAAGGTATTTTTCAGTGAGTTCTTATGGATCTATCCCTGCTGGAATCTAGAACTTTTGAAATAAAATGAGAAAGGTTGTTTTGGTATTTCCAGCCTGGCTAGAAGCAGAAAGCACTGGAAATCTCCAGATAAATTGTTCTCTTATGATTTTCTTCTTAATTTTCTTCACTTAAAATGTTCTGAGCATTTTGCATAAGGAACCAGATTTTGCAGTGTTTAAACTGAACCTGAACTCTGAACCTTTTGGGGTTCACCCCTCTGTAGTTAAAATGACTGAAGGGAGGGTTAAGCCATCTATGAAAGTTTGTTTAGTTAACACGATGGATTTTGAACACTTAAGTTTGACGTCTACATACTATCTATAGGTAAAAGTAATTGAGAATGTGGTATTGGTTAGGTTCCCTTACAAAGGCAGTAGCATTGCTGGCAGGAAGCATCTGCAGTAATTGACATCATCTTGGAACTATACTTCCTTTGCATACCAGAATACATGATTTGGTGCTGGGTTCCAGATCCACTGGGGTGTCATCCAGAGAAGTGTTTGTATAAGATTTTAATGGAAGAGGCTTAAAAAAATATGTGCAATGCTACTTTGACTAAACGAGGAACTGAAAAGAGAGAGAAATGTCAAGTGACCACAGAAATGTTTCTTGCCTGTGACAGCAGTTTGTCATGTTCAATGAGTGATGGCCTCCAGTAGTGAGACTGTAAGGAACCACTCTACTTAGAACAAATGTGAGACAAAAGCAGCGAGGAACTTTGACCCCTAGCATTTCCACTGCCTTCTCAGGCTTATTTGTGTGTGCGGTATATCTACTAGAGTGATCAAAACCTTTCCTCAGTTACACCAGTATAAATCTGGAGTCACAGCCTGACGTTCAGAGGTGCTGAGCATTTGCAGCTTTCGCTGACTTGACCTGGAGCTCTGGGTACTCAGCGCTTCAGGCCACAAAGCCAGAGAAACAGACTCGCTCCAGTTTTATATCAAAATGAGTGAGAGCGGAATTTGATCTGTTAACTTCAGTTGATTTACACTAGATTTACAGTGGTGCAAATGAAAGCAGAATCGGGCTACTGGTCTCCAGTTACTGTAAGGGGGAGCCCTGGTTTTCTCCCACGTGCATATTATATGCAGAGATAAATGAATGTGTAATGGTAATGCGCAGTCTGCAAATTGTACTCATGGTGGTGAAAACCCTGTTGCTGTTTATGATGGGAAAAATTAGAACCAAAAGGCCACAGAATGAAATATAATTTGTTAAAAATAGGGAGTAATATTGATTTAAAATGGAAAACAGCATTCCAGCACTTTACCATAGAAAAGTATGTCCCCAGGTTCCTTGCGTGTACTGTATGATTATGCAATAGATTTTAAATCTCTGATATCTACATCAAAATATATTCGACAGCTGCAGGAAACAGCTCTGAATTGTTAACCTTCTCTCCAGGTACTGGAGGTAACACACTGTGAGATTAGATGTATATTTTTTTCAAGATATGCCACCCATTGAGGAGTCCATATTTACATCTTTTGTTGATATTTTTTTATAGATTAAAAGAGTCTCTTTACTCGGTGATAATTCTGCTAAGTACTATAATTTGCTGCCACTAATATTTGTCTGAGTCCTAGTTTGAAAAATATATTTGAAACCACTTTATAAAGTCTCATAATTGCTTCTTTGTAGAGCTGGTATAATGGGTAGTTTCTTTATCCAGACTTTTATCCTGTTAACCTTAGAGGTGAGTGACTGCTTGCTGGAGTGGTTGGGGAACGTCTTAGCACTGTTGAGCCATTTAATCTCAGTACTAATTTCAGAGTGGTGACACAGAATTGGCTGAGAAAGCTTTCAGTTATTTCAAGGGTTTTTGGTTAGCATTGAATCAGGACCTGATTCACTAAAATGAAATTGAAATAAATGGACATACAGATGATTTTTTTTTAAAATGCAGGAATCAATCCACCTGTATGTGCCCAATCTACATTAAAGAAAAATTGTCCTGCTGTTTGGACACTTTTAGCATGTAAGAGAGGTTTGGCATCACAAATGAGAACTTCAGCTATCACAATGCTGCTTCTACCCTGCCTGTTCCATTTAATGCTGGTGTTGCCCTTCTTGCCTACTTGGAGTAATAATGCCGACAGGAGAGTGCTCTCCCGTCGGCATAGCGCGTCTTCACCAGATGCACTGGAACGGCACAGCTGCATGTAGCACTGTAGTTGCCCTATGACAGATCACTAGTGAAAGGAAGCAATGCAAACTGTTCTGTCAAGTTTTACCCCTGTTTCATTTTGAAACTTTTCTTAAACAGTGTATCTTGAAAAGCAGAGTATATGTATCTTCCACTTACTGCTCCATCCTATTCAGCCTAAAATTCAATTCCCGATTGTCCAGCATATTATCCCATTTTTTTTCCTGTCCCTCCAAAAACATGGTCTTATTCTTCTAAATTTCAATTTTAAAATCTGGATGAGTGAGAGATCCAGGATGAGAGATGCATTAGCAGAACTGATTTCTCTTGTTACTAGTTCAAAAGGCTTCAGTGTGCGGCACAAATGATTCATAAGTATCCATTGTTCAGAGTTCAGGATAAAGAGTTCAGAATCAAAGCTCTGCTTTAATGTGTGCTCATGTATTTCTTTTTTCAGCAAGAGCATTCATTCATATATATATATATATATATATATATATATATATATATATATATATATATGTATGATCACATGAAATTCAAACTTGTTTAAGCTGCAGTTCAGATAAATTGCTCAGGTTCTCAAGTTAGCTTAGAATTTCACGAGAGCTACACAAATGGTTACAGATTTTGCCAGTATTGCAAAAACTTAGTGCTTCGTTATGAAGGAAGAATTGTTTAATCAATACAAGAGCAAAACAAGTGATCACTTCAGGCGTTTTCTGTGTTGGACCTGATATCAGAGGTGACTCAGCCCCAATGGAAGATCCTGAGAAATAAGCAGAAATTTGACTGTTTGGCCCTTGCCAAATTGTTTGAGTGGCCTTTATCAAAGAAAGAAACAATAAGTGCTGCTAATTTATGGGCAGATTTTTGCATGGGAACATAGGGCTGCCAGTGGACAGTGATTGAGAGGTATTCCAATGCCTAGACACATGTCCAAATGTTTGTCGTCAAGTGAACTGTGCCCAGTGTTGCTGCTTTCAGTGCCTTCTTTATCTTTCATTTTAATGTTTCATAGATCTGAGGTACTGTCACTGTGGAGCAATACTGTGTTCTCTCCCGGCATCTTGTATCATGGCTGAGCATACTGAATGGGCTCTCTAAATGGAGTACAACACGCCCAATGCAATCATCCTTTCAATTATCTTCTTCATCTCAAGTGACCCCAGATAAGTGCTGGAATAGTATTCTTTGAACATTTCAGATATTGTTACTTGCTTTTTGGCTATAAATGTATAAATACTGGATAAAGATGAAGATAGCTCATGTTTTACCCTTTTTATTCTCAGACAAAACTATGCTTGATCTACTAAACGGTTCTCTCTCCGATCTCCTTAGTTTCACTTCTTCTTGGGGCATGGGGTGATGACAGGACTGTGGAGCTAAATCCTGTACATTCCACTGGGAGTTTTGTCCAAGCACCAATTGAGTGAAAGCCGAGGGCCTAATTCATTGTTGCCCTGTAGTGTTGGGCAGTCACTTATACCAGTACAAAGTGAGTGGAAATTGCTTCCATTTCAATTTCATAGGGATTTGCACTGCTGTGAATGACTGTGTAGGGCCCTGAGTAAGGAGGTCAACCTTTGGTCCACCCTGTTAGGAGATACATTCCTGATCCATTTGTTTTTATTTGCAGCCATGTTGATGGATTATTTTTACTTGATCAATACAGTTGACAGATGAGTTAAAAACCACCTCCTGGTCTGGGTGTTCCCCTCATCTTTATTGCTTTTCAAACCCTAGTGGGGCTAACAAGCAGATAGAGGAGGTTGGCTTCTCCTCTGCTCTGTGTGGGTCGGGAATTTCTCCCGTCTCGAGTTCATGCAGGGGTTATTTTAAGATGTTGCTTTGTGTGTGGCAAGTGCATTTACTGTAAAAGTGGTGGGGATGGAGGGTTGTCCTTGTTTGTCATTGAGCTGACCTTGATGAAGGTTCCAGACAGTCTCTTGCGGCCAAGGGCAGGCTTGATTCTGTGATTCTTACCAGTGGCCCCAGTGAAAATGTTTCAGTCTTTACATTGTATGGGAGAAGGACAAAAGTTTGACACAGTGCTATTGAATGCAAAAATTGCAGACGTTTTGAAGTTTGAGTGGCTGGGCTAGTGTAACGAGAACTGGTGGCTTGCTTGATTAGGACCATGCAGCTGCCTATGTACCGTGTGAACAAAACACTGTGGTAATAAATACATTTTTAAAAGTGACAAATAGGAGATAAGTGGATAACTTGGGCTTTTTGGGGGAAGATCTAGATCTATAAATTACTCCAGCTTAATGGGGCAGAATTCTGATCAAGTATGACTGTGTAATGCCAGTCTACTGGTACAAAGTGATTCTATTACCTAGCAGAAAAAAGCACCGGATATAGGTAGGAATCTTCCAGTTGCATAAGTACTCCTATAGTACATCCTTCAGCACTTACCCCTTAGTCTGTTACTCCCTGACCCTCCATAGATCTCAAAGCACGTTACAAAGAGGAGCAATATCATTATCTCCATTTTACAGATGGGGAATCTGAGGCATAGAGGTCAATAGCAGAGCCAGAAGTAGAACCCATGTCTTCTAAGTCCCAGTACAGTGTTTTAATCACTAGATCACATTGGTATGGCTGGTTAGAAGGGGGCATAGCTAGTGTGCCTAGTTGATCCCCAACTGCTACAACAATTCCCATGGGCTGTTGCAGCCAATGCAAGACAGAGCAGCCTTGAGGTTGTTCTGTCTCACACTGGGAACAGGATAGCATCTGTTGGCCTCAGCTATGGAAAGCTGAGGAAAACCTTGTCCCTAGGCTTCTGCTGAGCACAGCTTTGCCACTTTGAAGGTTCTGGGCAAAAACATATAAGTTCCAGGATTCACAGAGAGGGCTTGTAAAATTCAGGGGGAAGCCTTCCTGCAGGATGGAACTCAGTGATGTGCAGTATTGCTAACGTGAGATAAGAGAATTCTTTTGGTGGCGTGAGTAGCCATGTAAAAGTATGAGAATCTATGTGGTACAGTGGATCAGGGGCCCTTTTCTAGCTCTGTTGCTGATCTGCTGTGTGACCTTGGGCAAGTCACTTCACCTGTTTGTGCCAAAGTGGTTTTCCCTAAATTGTAAGCTGTTTGGAGCATGGACCCTTTTTTTGTTATATGTCTGTACAGCATCTAGCACAATGGGGTTCCAAACCTAGACTGAGGCCTCTACATGCTACTACAGCACTTCTATTATTATGTATTATCGCAGTATTACCAACCTGAAACATTGAGCAGTTGTGAGTAAGGCCCCCAAAATCACACTATAAGCTTAAAACACGTTTTTTTTTTAAAGGTAAAATTTGTATTCTTTTCATTTGCCTTTGGTTTTCAGCATTTAGGGGTCACTTGGGGTCATGTTTTTGAGCTTTTTCCATCGTTATGAGGGCAAGAAACTGTTTTTTTCTCTTTTAAATGTAAGCTGAGATAGTGACATATTTACCTGACTCCAAGATCTGGAGCTTTAGGAAATATGCCGAATATTGCAGGATTTGTGCATCTGTTACTCAGGACAGAGTTACTGGGACAATAGACTTCAGTTCAGAGAGTCATTGTTTTAAGAGGAGAAAACTGGAAATACAGTATGATGAAAGAAATAGGGGACTCAAGTGAGGGACAATAGCTATCGTTCCACAGCTGTACTTTTTTAATTAGCTATTTTAAAGTTATGGGAGTATAGTGATGGTGACAACCTGCCCTACGCCCCACCCCTTAAAACCAACCCCAAAACCACATCACCACACAGGCAAGTTACAGAACAGCTAAAACTTCAATCGCTTCATTAGACAAATGTTTCATGGCTGTAAATTGTAACACATAAAATGTATTTTCATGCTCACACATTTCAGGCTTTTTCAAAGTCACACAATTGATTTGGCGATTTAAGTTTTAAATTAACTAAAATACTGGAGAAAGATAGTTACTTGGACAACCTGGGGAGGAGAAATGCTAAAATTTCTAAAGGAAATATCAAGGCTCTGAACTGATTGCTGTGAAAATTCATTTCAATCCCTCCTCCTTTTTTCATTACATGTTTTAAAGCTGTACAGTCTCTGGGTAGACAATAGGGATGCTGTATGACTCCAGTGGCAGCAACCGTCATAGGCCACATTTTGCTCTTTTTCACCACTTCAGTGGAGTTACTCCTAATTTATGCAGGTGTAAGAGAGCAGAAATTAGACTCATGACTTCTCCTGGCACTATATAAATGTAATACTAACTTTCTCATCCTCCAACCTTTATGGAAAGTTCAAAGTGGTGAATATTTGCATTTTTAACAATAATACATTGAGTTTTGAGAATACCTTACAATGGATATTCTGAAATTGCTTTACAGATATTCTTGAATTAAACTTCACAATAGCCCTGTGAGGTGAATGATAATTACGCCCTTTTTACAGATAGAAAAACTGAGGTGTAGTGTACTGGATCCAGCTTTTCAAGTGCTTGCTAAGCACTCACAATGGGGACCTAGTTTTCAAAAGTGCTCAGCACCCAGAGACTCCCACTGGGACACATAAATGACTTGCTCTAGCTCATGCAGGACATATGTGTAGAACACAGAACTCCTGACTCCCAGTCTTGCATTTCTGGACACAAGACAGTGTTTACTTTTACAATCATATAGTGTGTGTGTGGGGGGAGGGGGTCAGGGAGGAGGGGATGTTAGAATATAAGAATGGCCACAGTGGGTCAGCACAATGGTCCATCTTGCCCAGTAGTCTGTCTATGGACAGTGGGCAATACCAAGTGCTTCAGAGGAATGAATATAACAGGACAATTATTGAGTGACCCATCCCCTGTCATCTAGTCCTAGCTTCTGGTAAACAGAGACTAGGGACACTCAGATCATGGAGTTGCATCCCTCACCATCTTGGCTAATAGCCATGGCTGGACCTATCCTCCATGAACTTATCTAATTCTTTTTTTAATTCAATTATAGTTTTTTGGCCTTCACAACATTCCCTGACAAAGAGTTCCACAGGTTGGCTGTGCATTGTGTGAAGAAGTACTTCCTTTGTTTGTTTTAAACCTGCTGCCTATTAATTTCATTGGGTGACCCCTGCTTCTTGTGTTATGTGAAGGAATAAATTTCATAGACCACTATTATACCCCCCCTTAATTATCTCTTTGCCAGACTGAAAAGTCCCAGTTTTTTAAATATCTCCTCATATGGAAGGTGTTCCATATTTTTAATAATTTTTGTTGCCCTTATCTGTATCTCTTCCAGTTCTAATATTTTTTTTTGAGATGGGGTGACCGGAGCTGCATTCAGTATTCGAGGTGTATCATAGATTTATAAAGCGGCATTATGATATTTACTGTCTTATTATCTGTCCCTTTCCTAATGGTTCCTAACATTCTGTTAACTTTTTTGACTGCCTCTGCACATTGAGTGGCTGTTTTCAGAGAATTATCCACAGTGACTCCAAGATCTCTCTTGAGTGGTAACAGCTAATTTAGACCCCATCATTTTGCATGTATTGTTGGGATTATGCATTCCTATGTGCCTTACTTTGCATTTATCAACATTGAATTTCATCTGCCATTTAGTTATCCGGTCACCCAGTTTTGTGAGATTCCTTTGCAACTCTTCTCAGTCTGCTTTGGACTGAACTATTCTGAGTAATTTTATATCATCTGTAAAATTTGCCACCTCAATGGTTGCCCCTTTTTCCAGATCATTTATGAACAAGTTGAACAGCAGAGGTCCCAGAACATATCCCTGGGCAGCTCTTTATCTTTATCTTTCTCCATTCTGCTTCTTGTCTTTTAACCAGTTACTGATCCATGAGAGAACATTTCCCTTCTATCCCATGACTGTTTCTTTTGCTTAAGAGCCTTTGATGGACCTTGTCAAAGGTTTATTGAAAGTCCAAGTACACTATATCCACTGGATCACCCTTGTCCACAAGTTTGTTGATCCCTTCAAGGAAGTCTAATAGATTGGTGAGGTATGATTTCCCTTTCCAAAAGCCATGTTGACTCTTCCCCAGCAAATCCTGCTCATCTATGAGTCTGACAATACATAGAATCATAGATTACGGTTGGAAGAGACCTCAGGAGGTCATCAAGTTCAAGCCCCCTGCTCAAAGCAGGCCCAACCCCAACTAAAACATCCGAGACAGGGCTTTGTCAAGCTGGGCCTTAAAAACCTCTAAGGATGGAGATTCCACCACCTCCTTAGGTAACCCATTCCAGTGCTTCACCACCTTCCGAGTGAAATAGTTTTTCCTAATATCCATCCTTGACCTCCCCCACTGTAACTTGAGACCATTACTCCTTGTTCTGTCATCTGCCACCACTGAGAATAGCCTACCTCCATCCTCTTTGGAAACCCCCTTCAGGTAGTTAAAAGCTGCTATCAAATCCCCTCCTCACTGTTCTCTTCTGCAGACTAAATAAGCCCAGTTCCCTCAGCCTCTCCTCATAAATCACGTGTCCCAGCCCCCCTAATCAGTTTTGTTTTCCTCCGCTGGACTCTCTCCAATTTGTCCACATCCTTTCTGTAGTGGGGGCCCCAAAACTGGACACAATACTCCAGATCTGGCCTCACCAGTGCCAAATAGAGGGGAATAATCACTTCCCTCGATCTGCTGGCAATGCTCCTACTAATGAAGTCCAATATGCCATTAGCCTTCTTGGCAACAAGGGCCCACTGTTGACTCATATCCAGCTTCTCATCCACTATAATCCCCAGATCCTTTTCAGCAGAACTGCCGCTTAGCCAGTCAGTCCCCAGCCTGTAGCAGTGCATGAGATTCTTCTGTTCTAAGTGCAGGACTCTGCACTTGTCCTTGTTGAACCTCATCAGATTTCTTTTAGCCCAATCCTCCAATTTGTCTAGGTCACTCTGGACCCTATCCCTACCCTCCAGCATAACTACCTCTCTCCCAAGCTTAGTGTCATCTGTGAACTTGCTGAGGGTGCAATCCATCCCACCATCCAGATCATTAATGAAGATGTCGAACAAAACCGGCCCCAGGACTGACCCCTGGGACACTCTGCTTGATACCAGCTGCCAAGTAAACTTCAAGCCATTGATCACTACCCATTGAGCCCAACGATCTAGTCAGCTTTCTATCCACCTAGTCCATTCATCCAGTCCATACTTTTTTAACTTGCTGGCAAGAATACTGCTGGAGACCATATCAAAAGCTTTGCTAAGGTCAAGATACATCACGTCCACCGCTTTCCCCATATCCACAGAACCAGTTATTTCATCATAGAAGGCAATCAGGTTGGTCAGGCATGACTTGCCCTTGGTGAATCCATGCTGACTGTTCCTGATCACTTTCCTCTCCTCCAAGTGCTTCAAAATGGATTCCTTGAGGATCTGCTCCATGATTTTTCCAGGGACTGAGGTGAGGCTGACTGTTCTGTAGTTCCTCAGATTCTCTGTCTTCCCTTTTTTAAAGATGGGCATTATATTTGCCTTTTTCCAATCATCTTGAACTTCCCCCGATCGCCATGAGTTTTCAAAGATAATGGGCAATGGCTCTGCATTCACATCAGCCAACTCCCTCAGCACCCTCAGATGCATTAGATCCGGCCCCATGGACTTGTGCATATCCAGCTTTCCTAAATAGTCCTTAACCTGTTCTTTCACCACTGAGGGCTGCTCACCTCCTCCCCATACTGTGTTGCCCTGTCTTTACTATCGTTTCAACCAGTTTGCCTGGTATTGAAGTTAGGCTTACCAGCCAGTAATTGCCAGGATTGCCTCTGGAGCCTTTTTTAAAAAAGTGGTGTCACATTAGCTATCCTCCAATCATCTGGTACAGAAACTGATCTAAGTGATTGGTTACAGACCACAGTTAATAGTTCTGCAATTTCATATTTGAATTCTTTCAAAAATCGTGGGTGAATACTGTCTGGTCCTGATAATTTTGTACTGTTTAATTTATCAATTTGTTCCAAAACCTCTTTTGACACCTCAATCTGATACAGTTCCTCAGATTTGTCACCTAAAAAGAAAGGCTCAGGTGTGGGAATCTCCCTCACATCCTCTGCAGTGAAGACAGCTGCAAAGAATTTCATTTAGCTTCTCCGCAATGGCCTTATCTTCCCTGAGTGCTTCTTTAGTACCTCAATCATCCAGTGGCCCCAGTGATGGTTGGCAAGCTTCCTGCTTCTGATATACTTAAAATTTTTTTGCTGATATATTTTCAGTCTTTTGCTAGTTGCTCTTCAAATTCTTTTTTGGCCTGCCTAATTATACTTGTGCACTTGACTCACCAGAGTTTATGCTCCTGTCTATTTTCCTTAGTAGGATTTGACTTCCAATTTTTAAAGAATGGCTTTTTGCCTCTAACAGCTTCTTTTACTTTCTTGTTTAGCCATGGTGACACTTTTGGTCCTCTTACTATGTTTTTAATTGGGGGGGATATATTTAATTTGAGCCTCTATTATAGCATTGTCATTCTTGTATACCTCTCCTTTCTGAAGTTAAATGCTATTGTGGTGGGCTTCTTTGGGATTTCCCCCCTCCCACCTCAAAGGATGTTAAATTTAATTATATTATGGTTGCTATTACTGAGTGGTTCAGCTATATTAATCTCCTGGACCAGATCCTATGCTCCATTTAGGACTTAATCAAGAATTGTCTTTCCCAGTGCGGGTTCCAGGACTAGTTGTTCCAAGAAGCAGTCATTGATGGTGTATAGAAACTTTATCTCTGTACCCTGTCCTGAGGTGACATGTACCCAGTGAATTATGGTGATAGTAGATTTCCCCCATTATTATTGATTTTTCTATTTTGTAGCCCATCTAATCTCACAGAGCATTTCACAATCACCACTGCCATCCTGGTCAGCTGGTTGGTAGTATATTCCTACTGTTATATGCTTATTATTCAAGCATGGAATTTCTATCCTTGGAGATTCTATGATACAGTAAAAATCTTAAATGGATTGAAATGTTTTTGACTCTATGCTTTGATATAGTGCCATTCCCTCACCAGCACAATCTACTCTGTTATTCCTATATAGTTTGTACCCTGGTATTACCATGCCCCATTGATTATCATTAAGGCTAAGTTTCTGCCACGGATATTTTTAGTAAAAGTCACTGAGAGGTAACAGGTTTCAGAGTAGCAGCCGTGTTAGTCTGTATTCGCAAAAAGAAAAGGAGTACTTGTGGCACCTTAGAGACTAACAAATTTATTTGAGCATAAGCTTTCGTTAGCTACAGCTCACTTCATTGGATGCATTCAGTGGAAAATACAGTGGGAAGATTTATATACATAGAGAACATGAAACAATGGGTGTTACCATACACACTGTAAGGAGAGTGACCACGTAAGATGAGCTATTACCAGCAGGAGAGTGGCAGGGGGGAAGAAAGCCTTTTGTAGTGATAATCAAGGTGGGCCATTTCCAGCAGTTGACAAGAACGTCTGAGGAACAGTGGGGAGTGTGTGTGTGTGTGTGTGGGGAATAAACATGGGGAAATAGTTTTACTTTGTGTAATTATCCATCCACTCCCAGTCTTTATTCAAGCCTAAATTAATTGTATCCAGTTTGCAAATTAATTCCAATTCAGCAGTCTCTTGTTGGAGCCTGTTTTTGAAGTTTTTTTTGTTGAAGATTTGCCACTTTTAGGTCTGTAATTGAGTGACCAGAGAGATTGAAGTGTTCTCCAACTGTTTTTTGAATGTTATAATTCTTGACATCTGATTTGTGTCCATTTATTCTTTTACGTAGAGACTGTCCAGTTTGACCAATGTACATGGCAGAGGAGCATTGCTGGCACATGATGGCATATATCACATTGGTAGATGTGCAGGTGAATGAGCCTCTGATAGTGTTGCTGATGTGATTAGGCCCTATGATGGTGTCCCCTGAATAGATATGTGGATACAGTTGGCAATGGGCTTTGTTGCAAGGATAGGTTCCTGGGTTAGTGGTTCTGTTGTGTGGTGTGTGGTTGCTGGTGAGTATTTGCTTCAGGTTGGGGGGCTGTCTGTAAGCAAGGACTGGCCTGTCTCCCAAGATCTGTGAGAGTGATGGGTCGTCCTTCAGGATAGGTTGTAGATCCTTGATGATGCGTTGGAGAGGTTTTAGTTGGGGGCTGAAGGTGATGGCTAGTGGCGTTCTGTTATTTTCTTTGTTGGGCCTGTCCTGTAGTAGGTGACTTCTGGGTACTCTTCTGGCTCTGTCAATCTGTTTCTTCACTTCAGCAGATGGGTATTGTAGTTGTAAGAATGCTTGATAGAGATCTTGTAGGTGTTTGTCTCTTTCTGAGGGGTTGGAGCAAATGCGGTTGTATCATAGAGCTTGGCTGTAGACAATGGAGCGTGTGGTGTGGTCTGGATGAAAGCTGGAGGCATGTAGGTAGGAATAACGGTCAGTAGGTTTCCGGTATAGGGTGGTGTTTATGTGACCATTGCTTATTAACACCTTAGTGTCCAGGAAGTGGATCTCTTGTGTGGACTGGTCCAGGCTACGGTTGATGGTGGGATGGAAATTGTTGAAATCATGGTGGAATTCCTCAAGGGCTTCTTTTCCATGGGTCCAGATGATGAAGATGTCATCAATGTAGCGCAAGTAGAGTAGGGACATTGGGAGACGAGAGCTGAGGAAGCGTTGTTCTAAGTCAGCCATAAAAATGTTGGCATACTGTGGGGCCATGCGGGTACCCATAGCAGTGCCGCTGATTTGAAGCTGATTTGATTTGTCCCCATATGTGAAATAGTTATGGGTGAGGACAAAGTCACAAAGTTCAGCTACCAGGTTTGCTGTGACATTATCGGGGATAGTGTTCCTGACGGCTTGTAGTCCATCTTTGTATGGAATGTTGGTGTAGAGGGCTTCTACATCCATAGTGGCCAGGATGGTGTTTTCGGGAAGATCACCGATGGATTGTAGTTTCCTCAGGAAGTCAGTGGTGTCTCGAAGATAGCTGGGAGTGCTGGTAGCGTAGGGCCTGAGGAGGGAGTCTACATAGCCAGACAATTCTGCTGTCAGGGTGCCAATGGCTGAGATGATGGGGCGTCCAGGATTTCCAGGTTTATGGATCTTGGGTAGCAGATAGAATACCCCAGGTCGGGATTCCAGGAGTGTGTCTGTGAGGATTTGTTCTTGTGCTTTTTCAGGGAGTTTCTTGAGCAAATGGTGTAGTTTCTTTTGGTAACCCTCAGTGGGATCACCCACAGAGGGTGATGGCTTGTAGAATGTGGTGTTGGAGAGCTGCCTAGCAGCCCCTTGTTCATATTCCGACCTATTCATGATGATGACAGCACGTCCTTTGTCAGCCTTTTTGATTATGATGTCAGAGTTGTTTCTGAGGCTGTGGATGGCATTGTGTTCTGCACGGCTGAGGTTATGGGGCAAGTGATGCTGCTTTTCCACAATTTCAGCCCGTGCACATCGGCGGAAGCACTCTATGTAGAAGTCCAGTCTGTTGTTTCGACCTTCAGGAGGAGTCCACCCAGAATCCTTCTTTTTGTAGTGTTGGTAGGAAGGTCTCTGTGGGTTAATATGTTATTCAGAGGTGTGTTGGAAATATTCTTTGAGTCGGAGACGTCGAAAATAGGATTCTAGGTCACCACAGAACTGTATCATGTTCGTGGGGGTGGAGGGGCAGAAGGACAGGCCCGAGATAGGACAGATTCTTTTGCTGGGCTAAGAGTATAGTTGGATAGATTAACAATATTGCTGGGTGGGTTAAGGGAACCACTGTTGTGGCCCCTTGTGGCATGTAGTAGTTTAGATAGTTTAGTGTCCTTTTTCTTTTGTAGAGAAGCAAAGTGTGCGTTGTAAATGGCTTGTCTAGTTTTTGTAAAGTCCAGCCACGAGGAAGTTTGTGTGGAGAGTTGGTTTTTTATGAGAGTATCCAGTTTTGAGAGCTCATTCTTAATCTTTCCCTATTTGCTGTAGAGGATGTTGATCAGGTGGTTCCGCAGTTTCTTTGAGAGCGTGTGGCACAAGCTGTCAGCATAGTCTGTGTGGTATGTAGATTGTAGTGGATTTTTTACCTTCAGTCCTTTTGGTATGATGTCCATCTGTTTGCATTTGGACAGGCAATCATGAAAAATTCATGGATGCCCATGACCTGTCTGTAACTTTTTTATTAAAAATATTCATGACAAAATGGGTAGCCTCGGAGGGGGAGGAGGCTCCAGGATCCCCCTCCACTGGCAGCTCCAAGCTGTGGCAGCCCGGAGCTCTGGGGGTGGTCTCCCCTGCCACACGCAGCAGCAGGACGCTCCAAGGATCCCCCCTGCCGCCCGCAGTGTAATGGAGCAGTGGGGATTCCCCCTGCTTCCCTGTCCCACCTGGCCCTCTGCAGCTCCCAGCCAGCACTGGCTGAAGTCACGGAGGTCTTTGGAAATCACGGAGTCTGTAACTAAATCATAGCCTTAATTATCATTCTACCAAGTATCTGTGATGCCTGTTGTATCTATATCCTCACCCATCTTAGTATTTACACTTCTAGCATTTGTATAGAAGCATTTATAAAATTTGTCATTTTTTAGCTGGCTGCCCTCATGTGATGTAATTGAATGGGAGTCTTTTTCATTTGATTCTTTCTCTTCAGTTCCTACCTGTACTTTATCACCGTCTGTCCCGGGGTTCTCAAACTTCATTGTACTGCGAACCCCTTCTGACAACAAAAATTACTACATGACCCCAGGAACCCACCTGTGCCCTGCCACCCTGGGTGGGGGCCAAAGCTGAAGCCCAGGGGCTTCAGCCACAGGCAAGGGCCAGTAACCTGAGCCCCGCTGCCCAGGGCTGAAGCCCTCAGGCTTCAGCTTTCAGCCCCAGGTGGTGGGGCTCAGGCTTTGGCTTTGGCCCTGGGCCCCAGCAAGTCTTAAGCCAGCCCTGGCAACCTCATTAAAATGGGGTCGCAACCTACTTTGGGGTCCCGACCCACAGTTTGAGAACCCATGTTCTATCCTATCCTCTCTACTTGGATATAGAGAATCCCCGTTAAAAGATATTCCCCTAAAGGATGTCTCTGCCCTAAGGGATGTGCTCCTCCACACCTGTTGGCTTCCCCTCAGTCCTTACTTTAAAAACTCCTTACTTTAATTTTACATGCCAGCAATCTGATTCCTTTTTGGTTTAGGTGGAGCCCATCCTGCCTGTATAGGCTCTTCCTTTCCCAAAAGATTCTCCAGTTCCTAGTAAATCTAACCCCCTCCTCCCTACACCATCATCTCATCCACACATGTTGCATGAAATTTCATTGATAAAATTTCCCAAATATTTCAACTTTTGCAAACTCCAGTAGATAAACATCCTCTAAAAACATGTTCTTGTTACTCAGCTCACTTCATTGCTCCTCAGGAAGTCAATTGTTTATATCCAAATGAATTGATAGATCTTGGTCTCTAAAATATCACTTAAAACTTGAAATGGTGGTTTGACTATTGTCAGTTTGATTCCATCAGCCAGTGTGGGTTGGAATTGATGGGGAAAGGGTTATGGTTTGGGTTCCTTACAGTGCAAAGGTGTAGAAAATAGCTCTAATGATCTTGGAGTACCATACCTTAGTTGAACAAAAAGCACTCCCCAAAAGGTGGTTGTATCCAGACAGAACATAGCCTAGAATGAGACACTGTCCTTTCTCCTCGTCCAGTCAATACTATCTATCCATGGCTCCCATTACAATCACATCTGCATGTCTCTGTATGTCTCAACATATCCAGTCTCACAACACCTCTGGGAGGTGGGGAACTGAGGCACTGAGGGTATGTCTACTCTGCATTTAGAAACATGTGGCTGACCCATGTTGGCTGGCGCAGGCTGTTTATTTGTGATGTAGATGTTCTGGCTCAGGCTGCAGCCAGAGATCTGGGGCTCTCCCATCTTGCAGGGTCATAGAGCCTGGGCTCCAGCCTGAACTCAGACATCTACCCTGCAATTAAACAGCCCATTAGTCAAAGCCCTGCAAGCCTGAGTCAGCTGGAACAGGCCAGCCACGGCTGTCTAATTGCAGTATAGACAGGTTCTCAGGGTATCTGACTTGCCTAAAGTTTCACAGGAAGTTTGTGGTGGAGCAGGGACTTGAACTGGGATCTCCCAACCACCCTTACAACTGGACCAACCTTCCTCTCTCTCCCTCACTGTCTGTTTTTGTTTCCCTGTAGAAATCACTAAAGAAGTGAATGCACAGTATAACACACATGTATTACCTCTGAGTAGGGTTACCAACTTTCTAATTGCACAAAACCGAACACTCTAGCCACGCCTCTTCCCTGAGACCACGCCCCTGTCCCACCCCTTCACCGAGGCCCTTCCCCCCACTCACAACATTCTCCCTCCCTTGGTGGCTCACTCTCCCAGCCCTCACTGTCACTGGGCTGGGGCAGTGAGTTGGGGTGTGGGAGGGGGCGAGGGCTCCATCTGGGGATGAGGGGTTCAGGGTGTGGAAGGGGGCTGTGGGTTGAGGCAGGGGGCTGAGATGCAGGAGGGGTGAGGGCTCCATGTATGGGTGTGGGCTCTGGAGAGGGGCCAGGATGAGGGGTTTGTGGTGCAGGAGGGGGCTCTAGGCTGTGGGGTGGGACAGAGGGGTTCAGGGTATGGGAGGGGGCTCTGGGCTGGGGCAGGGGTTTGGGATGTGGGAGGGGGTGAGGGCTCTAACTGGGGGTGTGGGCTCTGGGATGGGGCCAGAAATGAGGGGTTCAGGGTGTGGGAGTGGGCTCTGGGCTGGGGCAGGGGAGTGAGGGCTCTGTCTGGGGGTGTGGGCTCGGGGATGGGGATGAGGAGTTGGGGGTGCAGGAGGGGGGTACAGCATGTGGGAGGGGGCTTTGGTCTGGGGCAGAGGGTTGGGGTTCAGGAGGGGTTGAGGGCTCCATCTGGGGGTGTAGGCTAAGGGGTAGGCCCAGGGATGAGCGGTTTGGCCTGCAGGAGGGAGCTCTGGGTTTGGCGGTGGGGGAGGGGAGGGCTCAGGGCTGGGGCAGGGGATTGGGGTGTGGACTTACCTCTGGTGGCTCCTGGTCAGTGGTGCAGTGGGGGGGCTATGGCAGGCTTCTTGCCTGTCATGACTCCGCGTTGCGCCCCAGAAATGGCCAGCAGGTCCGGCTCCAAGGCAGAGGCACAGAAGGCACTGCCCTCTCAGCTCCCATTGGCCATGGTTCCTGTCCAATGGGAGTGCGGAGCTGGTACTCAGGGTGGGGGCAGCACGCAGAGCCCCTTGGCCCCGCTACCTAGGAGCTGGACCTGCTGGCCGCTTCCAGGGCACAGTGCAGAGCCAGGACAGATAGGGACTAGCCTGCCTTAGCCCTGCAGCATCGCCGACTGGACTTTTAATGGCCTAGTCGGCGGTGCTGACCTGAGCCACCAGGGTCCCTTTTTGACTTGGTGTTTCGGTCGAAAATCGGACACCTGATCACCCTACTTCGGAGTTACTGTCAGCAGAATCAAAAAGTCAGCGAAAATGTATCCCAAATCTGGAAATAAGTAGTGATCATAGAACAGTGTGATCTCTGAAGAGGAAGCACAATCTGGTTGTTGAAGGATAATACTGGGAGTCAGGGGACCTGGGTTCTCTTCTTTGCTGTTCCGTAGACTTCCTGTGTGAATCTGAGAACATTATATGGCTTTTCTGTAACTTTGTTTCCCCATTTGTAAAACAGCCATCATCGTTACCTACCTCACAGGGATATTGTGAGGATTCAGTTACTGATGGAAATGCTATAGAAATTTAATAATAATAATACCTACTCATTTTATGTAACAGCTTAAATTTCACAGCTGCCACTGGCTGATGTAACCACCAAATTGGGTGTGAGACAGCAAAGTGGGAAATGCAGACATCTACCCAACCAGTATTAGTTTTTGTTTCACTGTATTCAGTTTCATTTAAATTCTTTTGTTAATACCTGTTTTGGTTTTAGCTAGTCAGAGACAGGAATTAGGTCTAGTAATGGACATTCAGAGAGACAATGTGTTTTAGTGGAATGAGCATGATGCTAGGAGCCAGGAGCTCCTGAGTTTTAAATCCTGACACTGATTTTCTCCAGTGCTTCAAACAAGATACTTTCTTCTGCCCGTTTTGTCATATGTAAAATGAGGACACATACCCTCCCACACCTCCTGGGCTGTTAATTAATACATTAATATAGGTAGATTATGAGGATTAATACGTTAATATATGTAGAGTGCTTTAAAACCACAGTATGCAGTTCAGTGTGAGGGCTGCACAATACTAGAAACGGGGCTCGCAACATCAGGAATGGTATATCCTTATCAGCATCTCTTTTGCCTTTCTCAGCACTAGTGTGTATGTGGTACCCTATTCATCCTGTTGTCTCTCTCTCTCGGTGTTTCTTCTCCTAAATGTCTTACAGCCTAACCAAAGAGATTTTGTGCATAGTGTAGGTAGCGGGGATAACAGATGACTGTCTTTCTTTGTGGTCTATGTTGTGCTCCCTATTGTTGCTCATTATTCTATATGGCATAAAGAGTGTTACAGTAACAGGTTGATACGTTTAAAGTTAATGAGCCGCTGATCAGCATCTCAGAAGCTACTTAACAAAAATGTGCTTTCGTCGATTGTCTTGTATTCTTTAATACATTTTATTAATTAATGAAATCGAAAGGTCCTTTGTACAGTATGTTGGAAGAATGTTATTCCACCGCACTGTATAATCATTATTGCCATTAATGAATGTGTTCCTCTGTCACTAACATTAATCTACCAAAAGAAACACATACCTTGCCCATTTAGTCCATGGTGTCTTTCAGAAAGATGTATGATGTGATGTAGGAGTCATTAGGTTAAATACTCACTTCTGTGAATAGTGATAAACAATCCAGTCTAAATGGCCAGAGCAGTCGGAGTCTGCTTTTAGAGACCCTTAACATACATAGATTTAAAAATACACATGCAGTTCTTTTCTCTGTTTGTGTGATACTGCCTTTATCAACGGCTCACTGTCTTTTGGAATCCGCACTCCGTGAGGATAAAGTGCAGAGCAAATCAGTTATGCATAGCTGAAGAAGGGGCATTTTCATACTTTGCCTTTTCATTTAGATTTGATTCCTCAGAAAAGCTGCTTAAAGGGTGTCACAACTGCTTTGATACAGACTCTAATTACGAAAAGGTAGCCCCAGTAAATAGCGTTAGGTGACAAGAGGAAGGGGAAGGGAAACCTTGACTCTTTCAATGCTTCCAGAGGGTGAGTCTGGAAAGCCACAGTTAGTGTTACAAATTCCATGGCAAAGCTATTTTAGTGGCTTTTGAGGAAGGGATGCATGTCAGTCTTATTGTAGTTCCTTGTGGAAATAGGTTCCACATACAGAAGGGGAAGAGAGACTGGAGTGAGGCATCTGTCGTTCTCTTCCAGTGTTTACGATCTCTAAAGATAAAAATGAAATGCATGAGTTTGTCATTTCAGAAGTTCTGATGTTCTTCTTCAACCAGCATCTTAAGGTGGCTGAAGTCTTCCGTATCTTATTGTAATTATTTGTGTGCAGCCTTATTAGTTTCCCTTGTATAAAAAACACAAGGTCTGTTCTTTTACTGTGAGTGGTATGAAACAAACAGCTGTCCATGTGTTGCACTGAATTTAATGCACATCATGATAACAAAGAAACAATCTCAGAGGAGACTTCTTTTGAGATGCCTCTAGCTTTGGATTTGTATATTTTATTAGATATCAGAGCATTTTCATTGCAGCTATTAGTTAGACCCACTAGAACTCCGATAAAACTGAGAAACACAAAACTGCAACACTTACAAAATGCAGTATGCACACACAACCTGGATCAACCTAATTTCAGCATAGCAAACACAAAACAAAAGCTGTAGATGACTTCTTAGCCTTTGTGCACATCTGCATTATTATAAATGCTAATATAATTCTGCAATGATAAATAATTAAACAATTATGGTCATGAATCAATAAGTTTAGCACATTTTTTCATCAGCAAATTGTACTGTATAAACAAGAAATATAAATTACCAAGTCTAATTTTCACTGAAAATTGTAAGCATTTTATATCTAATAATTAAAAAAGTATTAGAATTCAATGTAAGATACTTAGAACTTTAAAATTTTCTAGTTTTAACCAAACACCATTAAAACGTCAGGTTTTATGTTTCTGAATCTGATTAACATTTTGAGATCTGACTTTTGTAATCGTTTTCTTTGTTTCTTCCCCCTGCCCCCCACCTCTGGTTGTTCCTAAACACAATTTCTTAAGCTGGAATCTAGCTTCAGTTGACCCCATTTCATTTCCTTTTAAAAGAAATAAAGACATCTAAAACCTCTTTTCTAATATTCTGTTGAAAGAGCTAAATATTTTACACATGCTCAAAACAGAATCTTAGAAATGTGGGGCTGGAAGGGACCTTGAAGTCGTCAAATCCAGTCCCCTGAACTGTGGCAGGACCAAGTAAACCTAGACCATCCCTGACAGGTGTTCGTCCAACCTGTTTTTAAGAACTTCCAGTGATGGGAATTCTACAACCTCCCTTGGAAGCCTGTTCCAGAGCTCAACTACACTTTTAGTTAGAAAGTTTTTCCTAATATCTAACCTACATCTTCCTTGCTGCAGATGAAGCCCATTAGTTCTTGTCCTACCTTCAGCGGACATGGAGAACAACTAATCACTCTCCTTTTTTTATAACAGCCCTTAACATATTTGAAGACTGTTATCAGATCTCCCCTCACTCTTCTTTTCTCAAGACTACACATGCCCAGGTTTTCAGCATTTCCTCTTAGATCAGGGTTAGTGAACCTTGCATCATTTCTGTTACTTCCTCTGGATTTTCCAATTTGACCATATCTGGTCCAATTTCTGGTGGAACTGCATTGAAATCAGTGATGTTGCGTCAGCTTACACTAGGATTGAATCTGATGTTCACTTGACCTGTATTAGAAATGAAACATGTTTTCTGTGTATCTGTGTTTAATTCTATAGCTACCTTCCCCAAACATTATATTTTCCCATCCACTCTAACAGTACAGTTATTGCTCATTTGCCTTATAATACCTTAGAATGCATCTCTCTCTCTCTCTCTCTCAACTTACATACTTTTCAGATCATGGACCTCTTTCTGAAGAATACAGTTAGCTCTCATATAGATTTGTCACCCTACATCATTAAAAAAGTTACTGGGCATGGGGGCGTGCTTAACAGGGACTCCTGGTGGGTGGAAGATGGAGGGCTAGCTTCTCTATAGGCCTCAGTAATGCTGGCCCTGTACCTTCTGACTCTCTTTGCCCAGGACATTCATTGTATAATATTGAGTCTGAGAGGCTTGTTTGCTTTCAATCTGCAGAGAAATCATTTTTGTTCCTCTCCTTTATGTATGCCATGAATGATTTCTCTACTTGACTGTAACCCTTTTCTTATCCCTGCCCTATGTATACATTGATTTTTTTTTTTAAGGCTTGAAGGGATCATTAGATCATTTGGTCTTACTAGGAATTCTATGTTTTGTGTTATATGGGACCCAGTTATGCATAGCACCATGATATAATGGGAAACTTCCTTTTTCCTTTGAGGTCTCAATTTGTATAGCAAGTATGGAAGGTGCTGGCTTAATAGCATTGAAGACTGGGTTCTTGTATTACTTCACAGAGTAAGTATGTTCTGATCAGTAGCTGTATATTTTCCACACACTTCCCCTCCCCACCTCCAATATGATTCATATGTGACCTGGAGGGGAAACACTGCTAGCAGAGAAAGGGAATATCTGCCTCCAGTCAGTCCTGGGCCCCTCTGCGGAGACTGCCAGTGTTGGTGGCAAATATAATCACGGTTTCATGAAACCTACCATCTTGTTGCATATAGGCCTCCAAACAGCCACAGTTGTGACTTCCATTCCTACTAGCCTGGGTGCATTTGAACTGACCCCCTAAAGGTGAAAGGCTCATTATCCCTTCATTAACCATCTATGTCCCTGGTGCATTCTACTTCAAACATGGTTAATATTGCAGCAGCAGGGGGGTCTGGTGGAATGTGGCCGGATCACACTTTCTAAAAAGTTCTAATGCAGCCGGAGCTCTCATATGGCAGCACCTGCCTCACGTAGAGCTGGAGAGGGGCAGTGCCACCCACCACTCAGTCAGCTCCCTTCCCTGAAGCCTCCCTCTCAAACCCCAGCCACCTGCAACCCGGCTGGGTGGGAGGGAAGCCCATACCAATATATGCAATGGGGGGGGAAATGCACTTGGAATGCTAAGTTACCTCTGCACCCAGTGTGCCTCTGATTTGTGGCAACTAGCTGTGGTAGAGTTTGCTATTGAAATGCAGTAGAGCATCCCTAAAGGGAATGTACTGTGCCTTTCATGGTTCTGGACTTCCTATCCTCTCTCCCTGGAGATGGGTTGCTTTATTATAGTATTTATAAGAATGAAGAATAGTCACCCATTCTTGTTTCCTCCTCCTTAGTTCTCAAATGAATACTGGTAACCCTTTACCATGCTTGATGGCTAGTCAAGATAGGTTACCGCAATATACAAGCCCATGTAATGAAACAGAAAGCTACAGTTCTTAATAAAGTTTTGGCTAGGTTGTGTCTGGCCCTAGTATAGATGTGAAGAAGTGTCGCTGAGTGTCTGTCTCCCGCCCCTTGTACAAAAACCAGTGACAATAACAGCCAACTCAAGAGAATTCTATCCCTGCTATTGAAATCCATAGAATGCTTCATAAAATCTATGGGAAAGTTTCTCTGTTAGATTCTGTAAGATTTTAGAATAATTTGTACAGCTCCCTGTTGGTTTCACCCCTATTAAAATCTATAGCATGTTTCCCATAGGACCCCAAAGAAGGAGACATGGCCATGGTCCTGCCTGACTCTTTACTCGCGTGGACTCTCAGAATTGGGGGAGTGAGCTGTACCATTCAAAGGGATAGAATTCTCATGAGTTCTGGAGGATGGTTTAAAATCCCTATGGAAAGGGAGTTGGGGTCATTTTCTAATAAATTCTATAAGACATTTCCATAGGGAGCAATTTGGGGTCTCTAGAATGTCACAGCCCCTGGACTCCCCAGAGCACAGAGACTTATTGTCACTGGCCTTTGTACAAGGGGCGGGGGAGAGATACTCAACCCCAGTCCCTCACACTGGGAAGCTGGGGTGTATATCACTTGCTCTGTACACTTTGTGAAGGAAACAGATTTTATTGAAACCAGTTATAGTACTTAAAAGTTGTGCATGCTGTCTCAACTGCTGATATGTTTTCTTAATGTTAATAACCTAGGAACCAAAATTTGGTTGGCGAAAAGGATGGTGCTGTGTACAATAATATTCCACTAACTATAGTGATATTTGGGCCCTATGATCCTATTCATGAGAAGGGGCCAGTTGCCCTCTCCAGGGGGAAGCAATGACTATATGGCATGCTCCAGCCAGGCAGCAGCATGGGACATCTGTTCCTTTGTTGTTCGGTGTAGTTAATCGAGTTTAGAGAGCCTAGCAAGGGGCAGCTTGTTTCTAGGGCATTCTCTTGTGGTAAAGGGGCATAACTTTCACTGCAGTTTGCTCTGGAAGTTAATTCTGACTCAGTCAGTGCTAATTTTCTTTACATGCTTGGTCACCTTTTTGGCGGCAGTATGTGTGTGGTGGCTACTGGGAGACCCAGGATGATGTGGCTGTTAAATTAGTCATGCTGCCATTGATGTGAGTTCTGGAGGAGTTGCATGTATAATACCTAAATCCATAGGCTTTGGCACCTCATGCCTGTAATCCTTGGCCTTAGGTATGCATTGGAGACCATAAGCCCAGCTCCTTCTACAGCATCACCTTTTTGGCATAAGCAGGGGATGATATGGCACACTGCCAAAGGGGTGTGAGCGGAGTGTCCCCTTCTGTGCATCACCCTCTCTCCATATCACCTGAATAGGGGTTTTCAAATCCAAGCTGAACTTCCTTAGACCTCTTACTCTCACATGAGGATTGCCACTCCCAGTGGAGTATACATAAGTTATAAGACAATAGACATCATTGTTAGGGCCCTACCAAATTCACGGCCATGGAAAACGCGTCATGGACCGTGAAATCTGGTCTTTTGTGAGATTTTACCTTATACTATGCAGATTTCGCAGGGGAGACCAGCGTTTCTCAAATAGGGGGTCCTGATCAAAAGGGAGTTGCGGGGGGGGATCACAAGATTATTTTAGGGGGGTCATGGTATTGCCACCCTTGTTTCTGCACTGCCCTCAGAGCTGGGTGGCCAGAGCGGCGGGTGTTGGTCGGGCGCCCAGCTCTGAGTGCGGCACCCTGCCAGCAGCAGCACAGAAGTCAGGGTGGCAAAACCGTACCAGGCCACCCTTACTTCCGCGCTGCTGCCTTCAGAGCTGGGTGGCCAGACAGTGGTGGCTGCTGACTGAGGGCCCAGCACTGCAGGCAGCAGAGCAGAAGTAAAGGTGGCAACACCACACCACGCCATCCTTACTTCTGCGCTGCTGCTGGCGGTGGCTCTTCCTTCAGAGCTGGGCTCCCGGCCAGCAGCCACCGCTCTCCAGCTGCCCAGCTCTGAAGGCAATGCCGTCGCCAGTAGCAGCGAGAAGTAAGGGTAGCAGTACTGCAACCCCCCTACAATAACCTTGAGGCCCCCTGAAACTCCTTTTTGGGTCTGGACCCCTACAGTTACAACACCATGAAATTTCAGATTTAAATAGCTGAAATCATGAAATTTATTATTTTTTTAAAAAATCCTGTGAAATTGACCAAAATGGACCGTGAATTTGGTAGGGCCCTAATCATTGTGTTGGAAAAGATTCCATGTAGATTTTAGCAGGTAGAGTACTGCAACTGTATCTAACTTCTATCCACCAAGCATTTAGCCCTGTGTATTTTGCATACCAAGCTCCTGGGCAGTAGCTCCATTTCCACTTTTGCCCGTGCACATCTAAGTCAGAATCCTTAGCAGGCCATCAGAAGTCACATAAGGTGCAAACTAGGCACCGTCATCTTTGCTAATTCTGAATTTATGGCTGGTTGGAAGCAAATTCCTTCCAGGAACTGAAGGTTGTGCAATATGTCCTGGGAATATCTGATATGTCCAGTTAATATCTGATAATTTCAGATTTGCATCAGGGGCTCAGAACTGAGCAAGGCTTTCCCCACCATAATCTGGAAATCGTTAATATGCCCACTGTTCTGAGATGGGATTTCCCCCAATAAAGTGTTAACATGTGTTCACACTATTTCAGATACCCTGTTACCTTAGGTATCTAAGTCCATCCTGCCAAGGGACCAAGAACATTCTTCCCAGTCTCAATGCTCATTTGACAAGGAAATAGTCATTTGCATCACCGGGAAATCTTAATAAATAATGTTTTTTGAAAATGAAATAATAATACAGTGGTTACAAGCATCTTGTATTTTCCTTGCAGTGCTGCTTGGGGAGATCTGTTCTGGGTATGGCACTGCACTTGGTTCCTTGCCTAAGACAAAGACATGCTCCCTTGACCCTTCCATCTCCTTTCCTCCCCTGCCCAAACTTTCCATCTTTTGATAACTAGGAGAAAGGAAACTATGTTTGGAGGCTGAAGAGCTTCACTTTGGGTTTCTTCTTCCTGCTGCTGCTGCTGCATCTGCTTCTCTGCCTTTAGTTTTTCCGACACGCTGTATTTCCATTTGTGGGTGTATGTGTCTTTGCCTCTGATGCCGATGTCACTATTCTTGTGGCATCCAGATTTTGTTTTACTATATGGCTCTGAGCAACATGTTTCTTGCATTCTGCTCATTCTGTTTTAGAGTTCACACTTTCAGAGCCTAGAGATATAGATCACACGACATACTTGGTTTTTAAGCTTTCTCAATAAGACAAGGCACAGACTGAACCTTTGAATTCATACTCTTTCTTTATATGGAGTGTCTCATTTACAAGGTAGTCTGTGTTCACATTGATTTTTTTCACGAATCCTGTATACAGTATATAACCAGACTCCAGAGTGAAAAATTCACAACAAAGATCCATACAGCCTGTGTGTGAAGTTAGTTATTATGGGTTAAAATGTATCAAAATTTTCAAATTAACAGTTTCTCTGCTTGTAAAATTCTTTGTCCTTAGAGCATCAGCAGTTTAATGTACAACTGACAGGACAACATCCCTAGGAACTTAATGCTTGTCTGTTTCTTTTATAAAGATTTGAGACCTGTGGAGTGGTGGTATTACCATCAAAGATTTTATGATGTATTTATTTATTTTGAAGATATTCTAAAAACACTTAGATTTAGCTTACAAAGCTGGATTACATGATGCACAAGCAGGTTTAAAAAATATTTCAGAGATGTTGCTTTCATGCTTCAAATCCTTGGAAAGCTAAATACATTCACTTCTGAAACGAAACCTTGGTTTTCACTGTACAAAAAAAATAAGAAAAGTGTTTAATAGCACATATGGCATAATTTCATTTGACATCTGTTTTGTAACAAACAATATTTAGCTCACTTATTTGCTGAATGATACAGTACATACTGCAAACAAAAAGTCCAATGAACATAGTTTGTAATATATCAATATTTATTGCAAAAGAATGCAAAACTTAAACATTTAAGCATGTTATTGATTGTAATATGCAAAACATTGATTACCGCACGCTGCCAATGCAAAGAGAGTTTACTGCATGCCTTATGGGGTTTGAAAATTAGGTAGATTTCTGAAAGAATAACTGATATCCTCCCACTGGTGACATTTAGGCTTATGCCCTCTCAACCTAATTTGTGTCATCTTATAGGAGACAGCTGTCAATATATTTAGGATGGTTTAGCTCATAACAGCAAAAATGGTGAGACTATTGACTTAATTGCATGGTGTGATTGATTCTAATGGAAACAACATTTAAAAACTCAAAATGCACTTTCTGTTGTCAGACCTAATAGAATACCATAATGAATTGAAGCTTCATACACAAATACGTTCTACTTTCTGAATAGATTAGTAAAGGACAGCAGTGTTTTGTGTAGTTTTATTTTTTTTAATTTGACTCTAAAGTTGAATTAGCTGATTTGTTTTAAATAATATTCCAACCAAGAACTAACACAGGAACATAATCCGATATAAACCAGTACATCATGATGATGATGATAACTGAAACAACAATCATATTGTTAACAAAAGAGAGCGAGGTTCAGGTAAATTAGTTGAGGGTGCTGAAATAGCCACGCTTTTCTGCTGTATGCAATTGTAATGCCTTGAAATTGCCTTGTATTTCTCTGGTGGTCTGACTGGTGTGATGCCACGGTTTTGCAGATAATGAAGTACATCCAATTGAGCACCTCCTGAATGTAGTTCTAGGGTTTGGCAAGCCAGCCAGCAGGCTGTGTGGTGAACAGTGTGTAACCCAACTCTCACAGTTTCAGTAAACCAAACAAGTTGCTTTCAGTTCAGCCATCTTAAAACTAAAAAGGATCCTAAGGAAGCAGATGACTTACTGCACTCGTACAGCAGCACCTACATCCAAGCAGCCTACCTTGAATGGAGAGAGGGTGTGAGGGTAACACTGAGAGCTGGTAGACCCCATATGGCCTCTGGGTAAGCTGACTTGGGCTCGCCCACCCCTTTGTGACCAGCGAAACCCTACACTGCTGCTTATCTTCTGGTTATTTTGATTCTCTATTGTAGTGCCTTGCTTATCCAGGGCTGTTGGTATCTTATTATGTATTTTTTATTATGATAGCATCTAGAGGTCCTTGAACCATTGTGTTTGGCATTGCATGAACACATAACAGAGATGGTCCCTGCTCCGAAGAGCTTCGATCTAGGTATAGATCAGAGACAACAGGTAGATCAAAAGGGTACCACCGTGTAATGCTGCCTCTTACCGTCTTTGTGGCCATGGCTAATTCATGGAAGATGTGGACATCCAACACCATGGAAAATTATTTAAAAATGAGGGTCCTTTCTCTGCCACATCCCCTTTTGATGCTACCACTTAGGGGTGCTGGAACAATTTGTACAGTGGGGATGCTGAGAGTCATTGAACCAAAGTGTAAACCCTGTATATGATGAAAACCACTGCAAGCCAGGGGGTGCGGGAGCACCCCTCGCTCCTGCACCTATGCTACCACTGCCTCTGAGTTAGTAGTTCCCCCCATTATTTCCATTTTAAGCTTTTCTGAATCTATTTCCAGAATAATTGGACATCTGAATATCAGCCTACCCCCCACTGGCTCTACCTCACCATCCAGTTTGTTAGTAGCTGGTAGGGTGCAATGGCATGGAACAGCCACTGTGTACTCAGCAATAACCAAGATGCAGTCTGAGACAGGGGTATTTGCTCTATAAAGAGAGGGAATGGTATCCAGGAGGCTTCTTCAGAAAGTGTGTGGGATCCTTAGCTACCAAAAATGGGCATAAAGGGAAGTTTGACTGTAATGTCCCAGTGAAGGATGATGCTCAAGCAGTGGAGTTCCTCCATCAGAAAGGAGTTGCAGTCTCAATAATGATTATATGCCCAAATCCCAGTTTAGGACTCAACCCCGTCTAGATTTAAATCTAAGAATTCCTGCCATATATATGTTTCTAGAGTTGCTATGGGTTAACCCCTTTGCCTTCCTGGGATTGTGTGTACTTATTTCTCTTGTTAGTTACAGTAGAACACTAGCAGCTTGCTGTTCACAGGCTCAGAATCAAAGGTTTAGTGCACCTCTTCTTAAACACTGTTTCCCTTTTTATCCCATGCAGTCAGTTTTCCCTTAGCTGCTGTAATTTCACTATGGTACAAATCTAGCACTTTCCCACCTTCACGATTCTGTACTCAACCTCAAGGTTGCACATCTTGCTCTTTAAATAAAGATGCTCTGCAGCTTGCAGCCGAACACCCATTGATTTTTTTTTTGATGATCTAGCAATGTTTAGGTTCTATCAGGGATTAATAAATTGTTACAGACTAAATGCTTTTTTTTCCTTTGCAATAATTAAAAAGGTATCGACTCAAGATTGAACAGTAAGTTCTGCAAAATTCAAAGCATTACAAAACTGGAATAAATATAAAATTATTTGGAAGCATAAAGAAATGCTGTAGACATTTAAGGGGGGAAAAGCCAGCAGAAAAGGGGAAAATATTTTTTATAGACCTTAATTACAGCAGGGTTGTTAGTAAATTTACTGAATTGCAAATGTAAAAGATTCGGATGGCCTGAGTAAAACCACATATTTAAGCCTTCTAAATGAACATTTCTGTTTTTTGAGTAATTTGTACCATCTGTGTCAAAATTCTGAGCCTAAAAAGAAAAAGCAGTGGAACAAATGTTGGTTCCATAAAACAGTCCTGGTTCATTGTTGAAATTGTCACACATTAACATTGCAGGCCATCTGGGTAGACAAAAGACTCTAACCAGATTGCTAAAATCATTTTATCGGTCTGGTATTAATCAGTATGTGGCATAATATTTAAGCAAAAAGAAATGATGAGGTGAAGTGGAGTGCCTTTAACCACCTTAACTATGCAATAGTTGCACAATGACTTTATTACACCATGGAGTGCTATGTTTTAAAGCAAGAATCATAATTCTAAAATGTAAATAACAAGCTATCTGATATTTCCAATTTACATTTTAAAATAAAATGTGAAACTTAAAGAAGTAATGATTGTTGGCATATTGCGATTCAGAGATTTAAAGGCCACAGCATGGTTATATTAAATTGTGGTATACCCACAATCATGTTGGAATTAATTTTAATTTCTTTTTGTAACATTGTAAATCAGATTATACTTCATCTCAAAGAATCCCAAACTCATGATTTACAATTGATTTCCAACATTCTGTACTGTTGTGCACAATGCAGCAGCTTGTCTCCTCTCCCATATCTGGAAATGGCTGTGCGTCATGCTCATTCTTAGGCCTTGTCTACACTAAAGGGAAAAGTTGGTCTAAGCTACACTCAAATTGACATAGCTTAGATCTACTTACCACGGGGTCCACACTACACAATGTCGACGGGAGACGCTCTCCCATCGACTCCCCTTACTCTTCTCGATCAAGTGGAGTATATAGGAGTCGATGGGAGAGTGATCAGCGGTCCATTTAGTGGGTCTTCACTAGACCCACTTAATGGACTGCTGATGCATCGATCGCCACAGCGTTGATCCTCTGGTAAGTATAGACAAGCCCTTAGAAATGTTTACTGGCTTTCTATCCCTCCAGAATCCATGAGAGCAGCTTCTCTTCTTAGTCTTAGTGATCATCATGGATGAGCTTCCACTCCCATGTCTCAAGCCCCACCTCTTTCTATGGCATAGTTCTTTCCCCATGTTCCTCAAATACCCAACATCCATCTTCACCTCCTTCCCCACCTTCGTCAACCCCATCCTGAACATCATTCTTGTCTCTCTGTGTCCAACTGACTCTTCACATCCCATCACAAGACCCTTCTCTTCCCTCTAGATTTTGACACCTAAATAGCATCAATAAAACAGTGAAAAACCCTTATCCCTTGCACTGTTTCCCATGTGTTCACCCAAGATGCCCTCTGCACCACTAAATTGCATAGTGGGTTGGGAATGCAGCCAGAATGCAAAAGTTCTTGGAATGTCTTCGTATAGCCTGGCATGGCAGCTGCAGAAGAGCCAGGCTAGGAGTTGTCCAGAGGAGGAGCCCATTTACACAGATCCAGTGGCCCCAATACCCTGCAGAACAGCTACACGGGGGATGGAACTGCTAATCTAGCCTGTACGTTGGACTAGCAGCTGTGTGTACATGTTGGCAGGAGGAGGAGAAGGGAATCTGTGTAGCAGTGCCATGCTCTTGGCCCCAGATTGCAGTGTGGATTACACCACCCCAACCCATCTGCCCACCAAGAGCCCAATTACTCTGGCTGTATGTGAGCAAAGTGAGTTTCACCCTTTGATGCTTGCACTACAAATTTTTCCTGAGTATTACAGAATGTTGTTGTTTGTTTTCACAGGGAAAGCCAAATTTTGCCTGTTTGTCGAAATACCTCTCAGAAGTAGTTACACATCCAGTGTTGGCTGCAAGAGTAATTTCATTATATGCCTATATTCTGGCTGGCTGTGATCCCTAGAACAAAATGTGACCAATGATACTCTTGCTCTGATCAGGAACTATCTGTTATCAATATGGGAGAATGCCCCTTTCAGGGATTCCAAGGCCAGAAGGGACCGCTGTGATCATCTAGTCTGACCTCCTATATAACACAGGCCATAGAACTGCCCCAAAATAATCCCAAAAGCAGATCTTTCAGAAGAATATCCAATCTTGATGTAAACATTGCCAGAGAAGGAGAATCCACCACAACACTTGGTAAATTGTTCCAATAGACCATTAAAAAATTTACCCCTTATTTCCAGTCTGAATTTATCTAGCTTCCACTTCCAGCCATTGGACCATGTTATACCTTTCTCTGCTAGACTGAAGAGCTCATTATTAAAGATTTGTTCCCCATGTAGATACTTATAGACTATAATCAACTCACCTCTTCTCTTTGTTAGACTCAAAGAGCTCAATCTATTTAGCTTATCATTATAAGGAGTTAGGGCCTTGCTGTGCTGGGTGCTGCTAAGACAAACAAGTTTGTTTACATTTGCAGGAGATAATGCTGCCTGCTTCTTGTTTAAAATGCCACCTGAAAGTGAGAACAGGTGTTTGCCTGGCACTGTTGTAGCCGACATCACAAGATATTTACGTGCCAGATGTGCTAAAGATTCATATGTCACTTCATTCTTCAACCACCATTCAAGGGGACACACATCCATGCTGATGACAGGTTCTGCTCAATAATAATCCAAAGCAGCTTTCTTTTTTGGTGGTTTGGGTTCTGTAGTTTCCGCATCAGAGTGTTGCTCTTTTAAGACTTCTGAAAGCATGCTCCACACCTCATGTCTCTCAGATTTTGAAAGGCACTTCAGATTCTTAAATCTTGGGTCGAGTGCTGTAGCTATCTTTAGAAATCTCACATTGGTACCGTCCTTGTGTTTTAGCAAATCTGCAGTGAAAGTGTTCTTAAAATGATCAACCTGTGCTGTGTCATCATCCGAGACTGCTATAATATGAAATATATGGCAGAATGCTGGTAAAACAGAGCAGGGGACATACAATTCTCCCCCAAGGAGTTCAATCACTAATTTAATTAACACATTTTTTTTAACGAGTGTCATCAGCATGGAAGCATGTTCTCTGGAATGGTGGCCAAAGCATGAAGAAGCATATGAATGTTTAGCATATCTGGCATGAAAATACCTTGCAATGCCAACTACAAAAGTGTCATGCAAATGTCTGTTCTCACTTACTGGTGACATTGTAAATAAGAAGCGGGCAGCATTATCTCCTGTAAATGTAAACAAACTTGTTTGTCTTAGCAATTGGCTGAACAAGAAGTAGGACTGAGTGGACTTGTAGGCTCTGAAATTTTACACTGTTTTGTTTTTGAGTGCACTTATGTAACAAAAAGAATTCTACATTTGTAAGTTGCACTTTCACAACAAAAAGATTGCACTACAGTACTTGCATGAGGTGAATTAAAAATACTATTTCTTTTGTTTATAATTTTTGCAGTGCAAATATTTTATAATCAAAAATAATATACACTTTGATTTCAATTACAGCACAGAATACAATATATATGAAAATGTAGAAAAACATCCAAAATATTGAATAAATTTCAATTGGTATTCTATTGTTTAACAGGGCGATTAAAACTGATTAATCGCAATTAATTTTTTTATTGCGATTAATTTTTTTCAGTTAATCGTGTGAGTTAACTGGGATTAATCGACAGCCCAAATTTAAATATTTTCTGCTTAAACAACATCTATTCCTTGGGATGTAAAGGTTGGCTGGGAAGAACTGATGTCCCAGAGCTAGCCAAAGACCACTGGCCCCCAGCTCACCATGTTCCCCCAGGCAATGACTCAATAGAGGTATGCCTTTGTTTTGTAGATGATACAGTTTCAGCTGGATAGACAGGCTATTTCTGTAGAACTAATGCCTGACGCATTAGGCAGCCACATTGCTTGGATCCTCTCTCAACATTCCTCTCTTCTTATACTTTATATGAGATTTTCAAAGCTTTCAAACAAGTCTGGATGCACAATTCCCAATAATCTTAAATCTGAATGTTTACAATGTTAAATCTTTATCTTAAAATGACAGAAATCTTTGTTAACCAATCAAATAATTCCTTTGGTTTACTCATTTTTTAAAGATCATATAGCATATATTGCCCTGGAGTTACTTCATTACTCTATACAATAAAGTTTAATTGAAACCTAACTAAATAAAACATTTAGAATTGCCAGTTAGCAGTAGATTGCTGGGAACGTTATAATGGATTGACGGGATTGTCCTGAACCCTTGGTGATGAATGGTAATGGTAGGAAAATGTCACTGCAGCCACACAAAAGTGTTGTGTTATCAGCCACATACAAGTGAAATGTGGATTAAAATTCCATTAACATAACCAATTAAACATGTGAATAAACAAACCAGTGAAATCAATAATAATAGCTGTTGTATTACAGAAATTGTGCTTTACTATTGCTTATTTTGCTTATCAGAGAGCTGTCTGAAAGGACAATGAGTGTGAAGCACATATGTGTTGAAAGGCAAAGACAAGTGTGTGCATAGTGTGCTGCCAAAAACAGGGTGACCTACCCCACCACACAGTGCAATGGGAGACATGTATAGTAACATTTTGGGGTGGAAGAAGGTTATTCCCCTTCCTAGCTATGGTCTGCATCCCATGATTCCATTGTTACACTTCCATCTAACTCCTTGTGGTGTACACTCACAGTTGTGCAGCTGACTTTTGTTGTTTTCTTCTGCACTGTGTTCAGAGGCTCATGTATTCCTTGATTCTGCAGCCACGGCATATTCCCTTATGGTTGAGAATGTAAACCAAGAATAACTCAATGCTGTAGACTATAAGAAACCCGAAAGGAAGGTATGAACCACTCCATTGAGCTCAGCAGGTTATTAACCATGAGATTGATCAGCAACAGTTTAAACAGCAGCATTGTTAACCATTTCACTGCTAATCATTTTAGTAGGAACATCCAAATAATCTGTGCGCCCTTAGTCCCAAACTCACCATAGATTGCTGCAGAATCCAGGCCTTGCCACGGAATTTACATAAACACTTGCTGCAGAGTACAGGTGGTGTTGTCCTCCATTACGCAGTGTAACACTTATTTCCTAAATTACTTTATTGTGTGATCATCTTTAGTCCTGGTTCACGCTCTGACTTTAAGAGCATTTTTACCCACCTGAACAACTATTATATTTCCATTTAATATCTCTGTTTATAATGGAAACTAACCTAGTTCCTCCTCAGCTATCATCACGGAGCCCTTTCTCTTCAGCACTTTCAGTCAAGTTCATATAAGATGCTGCCAAAGTTCTAGAGAATACTTCACTGTGGTCTCCCCATTAGCCGTTTCAGATTCTGCATTGGATCAGCATCAGGCTGTTTACCAAAAAATCAGTCTCCTTTGCCTGAGGGGACAAAACAAGCCACTAATATGTTAATGGACTTCTTAGTGTGAGGGAAACCTGCCGCCAAACCAGGGCTCCTTGTTCATTTGCCCTCCAGTGGGGCTGAGGTGAGTCTCCTCTCAGTGCAGCTGGGTTGTTGCTGCATGCCAAACTTACTAGAGGCTCTGTGGGAAGAGTGACCCCGCCTTCAGGCGTGCAGCAGCAGCCTCTCCCAGGGTAGAGCCTGGGTCATATGATCCCAGGCCCAGGTATTTCCCCAACCCTGCCACAGCTTTAGCTCAGTCTGTGAAACAACACTACCCATCCAGGAACCCTTCTGCAGCCTTGCAGTGTATCAGACTCTCAAAACTCCCAGCCTGCTGTTGACTCTGTTCCTGCCCCAGCCTTGCCCGAGCCCTGTTCCAGTCTTGTCTTTGCCCTAGTATGACCTTCTCCAGCCCTGTTACTGCCCCAGGCCTACCTCTGGCCCTCCCTGGACCCTTGGACTCTGACTACCTAGCTTCAAACTTTGGCCTGTACCTAGACTCTGGCTACAGTACTGATTGGGCTTGTCCCTGGACTCTGATCACCTGTTGTTGACCCCTGGCTTGCACCTGGACTCTGGCTGTGGTACTGGTTCTCGCTTGTCTACGAACTCTGATCTTGGTTCTGATCCTGGCCTGTCCCTGGATCTCGATTCCAGTGCCACCCTTGGCCCAGTCCCAACCCTACATCTGATGCTGATCTCCGCTCCAACCACTAGGCATGATTACAGCACCTGACACGTAGTGTTAAGAGGCAGGAAAGGTGGTGTGAATGTTTTGAAAGTCTGGACTTCCCACCCTCAAGCTGTAGGACTTTGGGGCTGCCTTCATCATCTTTGGGTAGAGGAGACCTCTAAGCCCTACATGCCTCAGCAAATGCTGTGGCAGCCCACCTTCTGGCCAGCAGCTGACCAGAAATCACAGAGACCATAATCGGAAGGAACTGTCTGCTCTCAGAAGATTTGGTCAGCCCCCTCAGCTGACTACAGCTTTACCCAGCCATTCGCTAGGCAGGAACTGGAATAAGCGATTTCTTACAAAGTTCCTGTGTTTGACACCATCCATGGGGAGTTCCTGTATCACCTGAACTCCTCCTGTTGCGATTTGCTGCCAAGACTAGACTGCTTGTCTGGAATGCTGTACAGTCCCAAAGGTCTGGTGAAGATCACATGTCGTGGCACTTCTTAAGCCTGGAGGGAAGGTGGATGAGCCAAAGATCTATTGCCCATTTGCTCTGATAGGTATAGCTTTTAAGCTGCTCAAGAGACTGGTACTTTAAGGAATGTTGCCTTTAATCGATCGTTAGTTACCTCATTACCATGCAGTCTTCTGACCAGGCTGTATGGCTGAGGATCAAGTGATTAGACTGACACCTTTTACTGAGGATGCCTTTGAGGCAGGACAGAAGGTCAGCACTGCTTTTGTTGACCTTTTGTCAGTTTACACAGTTTGGCACAGTTTGGCAGCATGAACTAGTCCTAACATTGTACTTACTCCTTGCCCCACACAAGAAACTTGTAAAGTTAATTATGCTGATGATTTCTTACAGAACCGTGGTTGTCAAGTGTGGTGATGGTTCAAGCTGATCACATCATATGAACCATGGGCTTTCCCAGGGATCTGAACTTGCTCTTTTTATAGAACAAAACGCACACAGCTGATCTGCCACTCATCTTGCCAACTAAGTTTGTACACACTGGTGACATCTGCCTGGCAACAGCCAGAAGGATCCTTGAGGAGCTGGAGTTCCGCTTGGCCAAAGCGAAGTCTTGAACTAAATGCAGCAAAGATGGTGTCGCCTTGTTTCTATCTCACCAAACAGCTCACCAACAGCTGCAGGTCATTTAGAACAACTAGCCAGTCATTTTTGAACTGTACCCAGCTTATCTGGGGATAAAGCTTGACTGCTCTTTGTCTTTTCAACAACACGTTGAGAAGACTGGCTGAAATGCAGTTGAGTCTCACTCCTCCACAGGCAACCTTATGTACATCTACCAATGATGATTGTACCTGCCGAATACTGTGCAGCAGCATGAGGGGCTTTAGTTGTTGTCCTTGTGGCAAGTTAGACTCAACCATCAACTCTGCACTTCATATCATAATTGGTGCAACCCGGATATCTCCAGTCTCCAACCTAATGGTCCTGGCTGGCCGGTCCCCCTGTTATTAAAAATGAAGGAAGCGCCTTCACTGTGCATTACCGTGTGCAGCCAACAATCAAGACAGCTTACTTCACAATGTCCTCTCAAAGACGCATCAAAAATGCTGGCTAAAGTCAAGATGCCCCTTTTCTGAAATAGTGGAGTCTCTCAGACAGTACATCAGACACAACTTTTCTAAGGAACAGTGCCAAGTTCTGGTGCGGGGGCTAAATTTTGGATCGCTGGCACATCTTTCAGCAGATAGACAACTCAGATCTGATTCCCATAGTGTCACAGGATCAGCTCTCACAAGTCCCTGAGAACAACCGTATGACCAGAAAGAAGATTCTTCATTACATCAGGATATGTTGTGGTCACAGGCAATTTAACTTGCACCTTTAATAATGAGGCTTCTTGAGCTCCCCATCCTGCCCCTTTGGAGCTCAAGAAGTGTCCTCTTTATCATCTCGATGGTGGATGGATGCGCTTGATGTCTTCGGATGATGCTGTCGTGGTAGTGGCTGCATCACTTATTCAACATCTAATTCATTGTTTGTGTGGTCAGAAGCCATGCACCAGAAGATTCTGTTTACCCTCCTGTCAACAGGTATAGACTGAAGGACTGTACCTGGCCTTTCCTTTGAAACATTCTTCAGCAGATGAAAGCTCTATTGTGAGGCCTATGTAGCCATGACTATAAAGGAAAGCAACCCCAAAATTAAAAGGCTGTAAATACTGATAACTTCATTTTTCAAGATGCTAATGCTAATTCCTATTTCTGGTCAGCTGACTTTACCTTTAAAAGAGGTAAGATTTCTCTAGGTGGCTGGTGTTTTAAAGCCCAAAGCCAGAAAAATCCTTTTGCCACAGAAATTTAGCATTGTTTTACAAACTTTGGTGAAATCACCATTTGAGCAGCTAAGTGAAACATCTCTGCTTTATTTATTTCTTAAACCACCCTCATAGTTGCTATATGTTTGATAATAACAAGGGATCACTACATATTTTCAGTCAGGGATGAGTGCTCTTTGTCACTTTGTTCTCAGGAATCAGGATTCCTCTGGATTCCATTCCCAAAGTCAGCTTAAAACTACACATAAAGCCAGAAATCCTTACCCCACCATTTTGTTTAAATTTTCAGAATTATGAATAGAAGATATTACATTCTTTAAATATGGAGGAGGACGCTTATTAGTTGAAGAAAATCTGGTCACTTTTCAATAGTCTGTTCATGTTTTGCATCCTTTGTGGCATATAGGAATGGGATTCCAGCATCAAAACTGCTCATATGGGAATTTCTTTATGTAGGAAAGAAGCCTACATGAAGAGTCAGGGGTTTGCATTACAGCATCAAAGAGCATGTATGAGCCAAACTGCTGAGTGCTAGACTTGTAAATATACTGACTACAATAGGAAAGATTCACCTTGATAACAAATCAAGCTTTGTCTAGAATTCATCAACCGGTGCCTGTATTTAAACAGTTTGGTAAATAACGATGTAGAGTTGGAAGGTGCTCTCTTTTTAAATCCAGCTAGCTGAGTGATTAAGAGGATTGTTCTTCATCATTTGTATTAAAGTGGCACCTAGAGGTTTGAAGTGAGATCAGGCATCATTGTGCTAGGCATGTAGGGACACAGTGTAGGAGACACAGAGGAAGCTCTTCGTGGCAGAGACTGGGTATGTCTACATTGTAATTAAACACCCGCAGATGGCCTGTGCCAGCTGGCTTGTGCTAAGGGACTGTTCAGGTGCAGTGTAGACATTCAGGCTCGGCTTGGAGCCTGAGCTTTGGGACCCTGCAAAGTGGGAGGGGCTACACAACAGTTAAACAGCCCCTTAGCCACAGCCCCACAAGCCTGTGGGTTTTTAACTGCAGTGTACACAAAGATTGGGAGGGGAAATGGAGGTGGACTGACTTGTTTAAGGTCACCCAGAAACTCAGTATTACAGCCAGGAATAGAACCCAGGCACCCTAGTCCCAATCCATGTTCTGTGCACTGGATGGCCCTGCCTGAGGATACTACTCCTGGGTGACATGCTACGAGTCAAAAAGAATGTTCTAAATGAATTCAGGCCCCAACTTACATCCCTTAGGCTTGCCTAGCTCCTATGGACATCAGTGTTGCAGGATCAGGCCTTAAAATGAGGAAATGAATGGAGAGCTTGATAGGGATTTTATATAGTGTTCTTGAGACTTATGTTTATGCCTGAGGCAGTGCTGTGTATAGAGAAATTAAATAGCAACCAATTTTTGCTTGCTTCTCATGTTCATACAGTATAATCTGTCCAACAGGTTTTTTGTTTACTGTAATTTTCTCTCTTGTACATTATACAGGAGCATGCAGTCTACATTGTCTTACTGGAGACATACGTGTTCTTTTAAGTAGTCATTTGGTTGCACTAGCAGGAGAACCCATCTTGACACTGTGCTGTTTGTTGTTGTGTGGTGTCAAGCCCATGTGTGAGAGAAGAAAAGGAAGTCAGGAGAGAAGAGGAATAAGAAAAGGGCAAAGACAGAGGGATTAGGGAAGATCAAGGGGAAGAAGAAATATTGAAAGATCTGGCTAAAACAAGAGTTGCAAAAAGGGAGAGCTTCTACAGAAAGAAAATCTCCAGTCAAACGTGGCCAGTTTAATTTTGTTGTTGTATTGTTTTCTGGGGAAGCAAAAGTCTCTGTGTGGGATGTTTTGGCTCAAAGGGAATGCTAAACATCCCCAGTTCTGCCTATTTTTGTCTCTGTAAATTGTATTTACAGGTGGGCAGTGGTATTGTTGCTACTTTGTCTGGCTGTCACAGTCACTCAGGGAAATGTCAGCCTATTCAACTTTAAGTGTAAGGTGTCCTGTGTTTTCCTTTTAGCCCAGACCCTCGAACAGTAAATCCAGCCTTTGCATGTGATTATTGGTTTGTGAGAAGGCTTGATGAAGTGGTTAAGAATTTTTGTAAGTTTGAAATTATCTTTACATTGGCTCCTGTTAAGGTTTCTGGCAATTGCAGTTAATCTTTAGTCCTGGGGAAAAGGCTTATTCCACACCATATGGACTAAACCAGATTTATCTGCTGCCTGTTGTCCTTCATGGGACACCAGGCGCATTCCGTTGAGTGATGGATCACCTCCCGAGATGTCATAGCAAACCTGCACTGACATGTTAAGTTGACGACAACATCCTCCTTAACAATATCTAGTCTATTTGTTTATTTACAGCATTTTTACCACTTTATTTACATTGCAGCACTTAGTGCACATTTTCACAGTTACGTCATACTGGCTCCAAGAACATCCCTACGCAGGAGATCAGTTTACTTGTGCAATGTGTTCAGTAAACTATCCTATTTCTCAAATGTGATCAGTGGAAATGTGAGCCATTAAAGATGATGATTAACTCCAGACTAAGGCTTTATTCTCATGGACTATTGAAGACTAGTGTTTTGTTCTTCAGTGTTTTCCCCGTTGTCTGACTCTCACAAATCGGCTTCCTGTGAACATCAGGAATGTAAAGTCATCTTTTTACTGCTACTTCTTAACTGGGTGTGGGGGGGAGCTTGAGGCTAGTGCAATGAAGTCTCCATATGCTACTACTTCATGAAATAACTATGCCCATTTTACAGCAAGTCAGGGTACTGGAGCACTGCTGTGTCATGATGTGTTGGTGGTCTCTGCAACAGCAATCCAATTTTTGTGAATGGAAGTTTATTTCCCTTATCTTAGCATAAGAAGATCCATGGACCACAGAAGGCTCTGGAAACTCCATTTCAATGAGAACTAAATTAATGGATGAGGGTGGAACATGGCTTTATGTCTAACAGAGGAGGTAAAAGTAGTGAGCGAGATTTTTAAGCATTAGAAAGAGCAAAACAGAAGTATTTGTTCAGAATTCCTTTCTGTTGTATCCCATGCAGCCAAGTGCTTCTTTATTGCTAAGCTTCATGTGAAGTATTTAATTCATGTTAATGAAAGAATAATGGAGTATAAAATGACCATACCCGTGATCTTGTGAAATTGTGGGGTTTCTGTTGCTTGGCTAAAGAGGCATACCCAAGACTTCTTTTGACTTGATAACATTTATTGATTACCCCTCACAGCAGTAATTAATGAAGGAAATATCTAAGGAAGAAAGCAATGCTATGATCATTAGAAACTTTAAATGAACTTTCCAAATGTATCAAATATGATGAACTTCAAGACTTACAAAACTGTTACAAAGTGGTCAAAGCTATCACAAAATAGTATTCTTACCTAACTTACATTCTGGGAAGGTGTTAATTTTAGCAGAAAGCCCATTTTTGTAATGGATCTTGAAATCCTTCGAACTAAATAAGTTTGGTAGAAAACTGCCCTAAAGAGGAATGTAAGTTTGCAGTCATCAGATTGCCAGCACTATCAATGATGGTCATATTAAAATAGAAAAAATAGAAGTGGAAGAGAAAATTCTAGAGTTGATGATCTGTGGTCTGAGACAAATAGCTTGTATTTGTAGCATGTTGTAATGGGGGAGACAAATAGGAATATAACATGTCCTTACGAACTGATTTGGAGTTATGAATGTCATGGCATCAATATCTAGTAAGTGTTCCTTTATTCAAACTGGTGCCCAGGGTGAGTGCATTAGAAATACTTAGTTGTAGTGTATAACATTGACATATGTTCTAAAAAGCAAATTTCATGCTTTCATGGCTGTTTTCATCCTTCTTTCTGAGGTATTTATTCAGTAGAACACCTTTTGTCTTGGGCTGGAAAAGGGAATGTGACGTCTTTTTTGTTTTTTCGCTCTAAACCATTGTTCTCCGATCCCATGTCAGGATGCCCTACCTCTGATCTTTAAATATATCCATGAATGAATCGCTCAGAACCATGAGGAAAGGATGGTCCCGAAGTAAGCATCCTATTTTAGAATTTAGGAGACCTGGGTTCAATTCCCTACTGTGCCACAGGCTTCTTGTGTGATCTTGGGCAAGTCACTTATCCTCTCTTTGCCTCAGTTCCCCATCTGCAAAATACATCTCACAGGATAAATACATCAGATTGTGAGGCACTCAGATAGTGTGGTGAAAGGGGCAATATTAGTACTTAGGATAGATGTTCTATTGCTATGATGTCCTTTCTCAGCTCTTTTCTATTGTGGGAAAGCGTGTGGTTTTCTACAACATTGGTGCACCTGTGCCAATGCTACCACCAGTAGAAACTATTATGTGGATAGTGCACAAGCTCTTTTACCAGGGGTAGGCAATATGGTGTTTAAAAAGACCTGCATGCATCCTGTTCACACAACAGCTTTAACCACTGGTAGCTTTTGATGCAGCTCCGGTGGCGCAGAAAAACACTTTAACTTTTTCCAACTGTAGGCTCACCTTTAGGTGATGCATGGTTAATCTCTCTTATTTTAAGAACAGTCATAATCCTGCTGGCCAGTCCAGTACCTTTACCTTTCTCTTTAAACATTTAATCCCGATAGAGTTTTATGAACCTACTTTTGTTCTCTGATTCTGAGCTAGGATAAAAACAAAACCAGAACTATTGTGGTGAGCTAATATCTACTTTCACCGTTGGAAAAAAAAAAACATCTAGAAGGCTTTTTATGAATAAAGGTTTTACTTTAGAGAGAAAAAAAAGTGAGGCCGGAGGGAAGAAACTACATTGACTTTTGTAGTAAATTGATTTCCACCTAAGTAGGTTTGAATTTCCTAAAGTCAGCTTCTGAACTGAGGTATAACATTTGTTTTTGATGACAACTCTATCCTGGAGTATGCAATGTCAAAAATGCATTTAATTTATTTTTAGTCACTGCAGTATCAATAGAAACGTGTCCAATTAGTGGTGCAAGGGTTTTTTACGAAGCTAGTACTCAGGATAGTTTAGAATGGAAAATAGTACAGACAGGAGACACTCTGCCTGAAAGGTGACAGACAAATGTTTGATTTATACAGCTACAAACATTAGAACCAAACCTCAAAAGTCAAAACTACACAAAATTGCATGGTTTGGGGGATTTGTTATAAACATGAAATCCAAATAATTTTAATTGAAAAGTTCCCTCAGGTTCATGAACGTTTCCAGCCAAAAAGAGCCCAGGTTTCAGCAAATCTGGGCAAATTTATTTTTTGTGACAACGTCATGCCCGTTTTCCCCTCAGACAAAATGAAGATCTCAACAGAAACCAGAGCTAACCATGAAACTCAGGGGGCCGCAAACTTATGAGACTCAATGAAAATGTTTTGCAGGAACTCCAACAGTGGGAAGATGCTGAGATTTGCACAGGGTTACTGGTTTTTATTCCTGCACTTGCTAGCTAATGAAGGAAAGGTCTGAGAATGAGACCTGCCAGGGAACTCAGCAAAGTGGTCTTGGTTACTGTGCAGCACATGCCTCTCACACAATGAAACAAAATATTGTCTGCTTTATTTTTTTTTTTTTGGTGTGTTTGGGGGTGGGTGGGGGGGTTTGCAGATGGTTTTCTTCAGGGAATTTGGTATTTTGGGATTCAAGTGAAAGAATGTGGATACAGTGCAGGGCAAAGAGAAAATCTCAGTCGTTGACTTTGTCAAGAGCAGTTTTTAGGCAAAAAGAACAGGAGGACTTGTGGCACCTTAGAGACTAACCAATGTATTTGAGCATAAGCTTTCGTGAGCTACAGCTCACTTCATCGGATGCATGCCGTGGAAACTGCAGCAGACTTTATATACACACAGAGAATATGAAACAATACCTCCTCCCACCCCACTGTCCTGCTGGTAAACAACTGTTCATCAGAACCAGGTTTGGTGAATAACCAGTGGAAGAGATTCTTGAATATTTAAGCTTTCTTATAGTTGTGTAAAACAATATGTTCTATCTGCTCTACAGTATAAGAACCTTTGCAGGTGTCTCCCTAGGGCTTTCTGGCCAGAAAGACCCTTAATGGTCTATAGAACATTAGATATCTAAGCCCAGGTAGCTATCTCATGGTGGTTCTGTGAAATAAATTGGGGGTCTTAATCCGCTTATTAGCAACCACTTCCTAGCCTTTCTTATCTCTGAACTGGCTTCTCTACTTCTTCCACAAAGAGTTAACTCTCTCCCTACTTACAATCAAAGCTCTTCATTTACCCTTCTGACCTCATTTCCTTTCCAATCCCATTCTCACGTCCTCTTTTCAAGTCTTATTCTCTGCACTGTCCTCTTAGCCCCCATCTCTTTCTCGCCTTAATTTCACCTCCTTTCACATCACTCCTTATGCTGCAAACACTCCCCTGATGAGTGCATGCCCAGATCCCTCTCCTTCAAAGCATTGTGATACCCACCAGTTCCACATAGACCCCCTCAGAAATCTCAACTTGCAGTGCTTGACACCTGCATTGTGCCTGTTCGTGGAAACTCTTCCAGGTAGAGACTTATGTCTTTTAAAAAAGATACCTATATATTAAAGCATATTTAATTGTAAAGCACTTTGTACAGTGGTGAATCTATATAAATAAAAACCTGTATGTGGCATCATTATAGGCAGTCTCTGTAGAAAGGCCAAGAATTGAATGTACAGTGCCTCCTGGATAACACTGCAGTTATAAGAATCTTTCCAGAAATCTGTGAGGTTACCTATTACTGTTATGCTGCTTAACAAACAGTAAACAATAACTAACAACAATAATAGTTTTCAGTAATTATTCTGATAGAGGCACATTTTAATTCACTAATTAGGAGCTAAAAAGCATTTTTTTGCATTAGAAGTTAAAATCACTTGTATGTAAGTGTTTTTGACTCATTTTCAGGTGCAGATCTTTCTCTAAAGCATTTTGAGTCATGTTATGCAAATGCATGTTTAAATTACATGGGGTATTTGTTTTCCATTTCTACCCTGTAAAACATAATTTTAATACAAGTTATTTGTGAAATGCACATCGGAAGAACGAAATAAGGTTCAAGATGGCATTTCTATGGTAATTTTACTGCAAATGTTGACCATGTTTTCGCATTTGTCTGTAAAAGGTAATGCAGACTGTACATAAGGCATATTTCAAAGACCTAATATTGTATGCTACTAATTTAGGAAAGTAGCATTGGTTCCCCTTTGAACAGCTAGTCTAGCACTAATCATACACAGTAAAATAGATCACCATGTTGAATACACTTTATAAGACACAGTCGCTGTTCTACATTGTTCCAAACTGAACAGGATCATAAAGATTAAACATACTCGTTCTCTTTGCTTGAGCAAGCGTTTCTGGCACAGATGTACTGCCATACATGACATCTGAAGCAGGAACATTCTCCCAGAAGATGAAGCAACAGTTGAAAGCTGGGCAGCACAGCCTGGGAAAGTGTATGATTGGAACCATATTGTATGTGTATGTAAATATGAGGTAACACATGCATGAGAGAGCAAGTCAAGGTGAAGGGCATACAGAAGACCTAAACAAATCTGTAAAGTGGTATTTTAGAGGTGTAAGAAGGAGGAGATGAGGGCAGAAAAATTCTACTCAGAACTTTGCAGAACCTGATGTGCTTAGCCCCAGAGAAGGCTGGTATCTCCCCAATGGCATCTTCATGCTGCCTTGTTAAATGCAGAACTACAATTAAAGTCACAGTGCCTATTAGATTGATTTGTTTCATAAATAAAGGTTAGTTGCATTTTAAAATATGTGTGCAGGTTTGCTGCATGTGGAGAGAATAACTGATATTGCCAGCAAGTGGTATCTCTTAATAAAATGTTTCCATTTCAAACCATATTTTAGCACAATGTTCTTTGCCTAATATCTTTACTTTGTTGGTTCTTCTGCCTGTAAAATCCAAATGGCAATTTAAAAACAAAAATGGCTTGCAGAGATGATTGAGTTCTTTCCACTTTTAAATCCTGTTGTTGACACTAAAGTTTGATATACCTGCTACAGGGTCATGAAGAAAAGGCTTTTTCATAGAATCGAAAACATATAGCAGATGTATGTTTTATTAAACATTACTAAATAGAGCTCTTTAAACCTTATTCTGTCTGTAATGCTTTTTAAGTATCTTTTCAGTGTTGCCTTCACTATTATGTCCCTGAGCTTTGGAAATAATTTTGAGAATGTTTGTACTCCACAGACCTTATTTTTCGAAATGTTTGATATTCATGTTCTGTTTGCCTGTCGTGTGCCCTTAGGGCCCGAGCCCATCAGAGTCAATGGATGAGTTTCTATTGAGTTAATTAGATGCTCTAGCAGACCCTCAGACTTGGTGATCAGGCAAACTCCAGATCTAGTATAAGTGGATGCAGCTCCCATGGAACTTGCATATCTAAGCCAAATTCTTCTATGGCTTGAACTGAAAAGAAAGCTTTCACTTTTTACTGTGCTCATAAGAGAAGTTAGACATGAAGGGGGCTCTCCCTTCCTTTTTTGTGGTGTTCTCACAATGTCAAACAATGCATAAGAGATCTGGCTGGGGAAAGGCCATTTTGTCCTCTCAGAAGTCTGGAAGATGACACACATGCGATGCTATATTATGGCAAGGTTTTCTGTGTTTTTCGTTTCTGTGCAGTGTCAAGTAAAAACTTAAAAGGAAGACAGAAGGACAGCTTTGGGGTTTGAAAAGTCAAAAGCAGGGGAGCCAAGAAAGGAGACAAGGAAGGGAAGAGGAATGGAAGATGATGTCCTGGCCCAAACCAGGTATGAGATAAGCTATGGTAAATATTGTATCGGGTACACTACACAATTCAATAACATTTGATCATATGAAAATAATGATTGAGCATTAGGCTTTGCAAGGCGTTTTAAATGGTGTCTGCTTAACACCATGATTATTTTAACTTTGCAAGTTATGTTTAAGTCTAGAACCATAGGCCTAATACCTGTGGTATTAAGATAACTGAGTGTAGGGGAGTTGGCACAGAATTTATATCCCCCCCCACCTTTGCCCCTTCTATAATCATTTGGCACAACCAGATTTGCTAAAGAAACACAGAGTACATCGTTCTCTGACATCACTGATAACATAGTTCCATGTTTCTCTGTGCTGAATTCCCCCTCAGCCTGATTAGCAGGCGCTTTCAGCACCAATCTGTGGGTTTAATTCGGTTTCACTTTTAGCTCTGTAGTTCACCTTAATATGAACAAATACATACAGTACTCAGGAATTTAATTGGAGACTTTTACATCCAAAAGTAGCAGGGCTACCTATTGAAACTGCTTTTTCTTGTATTAATCCTGTAAGAATGAATCCTGTGAGGCCTCTAAGCAAAAGGTTTTAACCAAAGGCTTTAAACGGCTGCTTTAGCCCTTCTCTTGGAAAAGTGAAGGTTAAAAGGACTAAAGGATTCAAGTGAGCCTAGTAAAAAGATGATGATGTCCATATGAGGAGACGTGAGGCATTGTCACCATAACTAGAGCACCTTTCCAGGATGATCCTACTTAGCGTTTAGAATCAGCACACAGTGAACCTATTCAGACGGGGATGCCAGACCTCTTTCAGCTCTGCAGCTTCTGCTCCTTCAGTTTCACCTTCTGGTGAGTATTATGATTCCCCAGTTTGGCACACTGCTTTCAAGTCTTCACAACCAGATTTATTCAAGCAAAGTAAAGGCATTAGTCCTCAGTCAGGACGAATGGATCACTTGATGATTACCTGCTCTGTTCATTGCCTCTGAGGCACTTGGCATTGGCCACTGCGGGAAGACAGGATAGTGGGCTAGATGGACCTTTGATCTGACCCAGTATGGCTGTTCTTATGACTATGTACATGCAAAGTTAAAAGTTCTAAAACCAACTCTTTTTTTGAGTTATCCAAGCAAGAAAAAAGCACCCAAAAGATTTCTCTGTTGAGAACTTTTTCTTTTACATATCCAGGTAGAGTAAAAGGAGTCAACCCAGTGGCATAGCTAGGAGTGGAAATTATGGTGAGCTCTGACTTCTGGGTGGATGGGCAATGACAGACCATGCTAGCTCAGCTTCTTCCCTGATGCTACGCTCTCTTCCTAGCCCTGGTGCCCCCAGACTCAGGGCATGTGCATGGAGTGCCTCAGAAAATGGCAAGGCAGAGCTGCCGGAGCATAGCTTTCTGAAGGGCGGGTGCATCACTCTGTCCTGGATTGCAGGTGCCCGGGTAATGTTCTGGGCTGCTATGGCAGGCAGCACTACACCCCCTGCTCAGGTCTGGGTGGGCCTGGATGCTAAGTGTTGGACTGTGGCCCATCCCTGACTATGTCCCTTAGTCAACCATACACTGATGACACTTTTCAGAATATTACAGTTCTGGGCCGACATCAGTCATGAAGAGATCCATCCCCATAAGTAACTTTCTTTAGAACTTTACAGTCTGGACCTGGGTCTAGCCTGAAAGTGCCATCAACTTCAATTGTCATGTCACTAGCAATAGAGCAGGAGGTATGATTGGATGAGGATTACCTTGCTGAGACTCAGAAGACTGCAGAGACTAGTTTTTGTTGGACAGAGCCCAAAATGCTTGACTCCCAAGAATGGATGATATATTAAGACAAGATCGTATTACATAGTTAGACATTAACAATGAAACTGAAAAAGGTATTGTGAATGTTAAAATTGCACTGACTAAAATATACTGAGGTTAAAATATAGGGTAACTTTACAAATCACTATTAATTTCTTTGGCTTTCATTGCAATAACATTGATTTAATTCATTAGATTCCTTTCTAAATCTATATTTCAGTTTTAGAGTTGTCAGTTTCTGTTAATGACAATTTTGCCCATCTGTTCTAACATGAAAATGAGGCGTCATGTAGCACACATGATAGATCTCTAATAGTTTAAGAAGTAAGGCTCTTAAAGGTATTTCATTTGGATTATACCCCCTTTCATGCAATTCACCCTTGAAATTAAGCCTAGTACTAAAAACTTTTAACTGTATGATCAGAAAAACAAAAATGTCATATCTTGTTATTTAGGCCACTGTCTATTTCATATTTTACGGAAAAAATTTCAAAACATCCCCACTCATTCTCTCTTTAATGACAGAGCCATAATTTTGGGTGTCAGCATATCAGAATTCCAACTGATGTGATAAGAATAGGAATTAGTTTCTTTAATTTGGCCATTCAAACTGTAACATTACTACTGTAAGTCATTTTATTGAGACAGTCTTTGCTGCCAAGCTAGGATACAACGTAGGTTTCAGTTCAGGTTTAAAACTTCAGTTCTTTGCACAGGTCAGTCTTCTGAAGGGGTAATTTTTCAAAGCAGTGTGAGAGTCTTAGGCACATAAATCCACTTAGCAAATAACAAGATTACATTCTGTGCACTGCTCCAAAAATTTACCCCTAATATCCTAGCAATAGGAACACAGTTATTCCACATATTGCATGTAAGGTATAATTTAAATTGTTTTTTAGTAAGCAATACACTACATTTGTATAATGCAATGTTATTTTTGGAAAAAATGCTCAGCTAATTGTTCAGCCTAGAAAAATAAACACATCCATTAAAGGCTAGACTACATATTAATGCATGACCTTTGCAACCTTTGATTGCATTTGTAAACCTCCCAGAAAAATTTGTGTCCATTAAAACACATATGACATTAGATTGATTCCTCATCACTAAAAGTCACCGTATGTATTTACATTTGACTCAGACCCTTCAAATTTAGTTTTGCATAGAAACAAAGGAAATTGTTCTTACAATAAACTTCAGTACTGTTTTTTGTTTTAGACTTCCCCCCAAGTTCCGAATGTAGCTTGTAAAATCAGACTAAAAAGCTCCTGCAGGACCAGACTTCTAATTTATAAATACAAACTATGGAAAAATTTAGCATTTCAATTGTAATACTTCTAACAAATTAAAAATCAACAAAAATACTATGCTTCTGTGTTACCTGTTCAAGTGTATAGAATGTACAGAAACTTTAATCAAATACTCAGGTTTGCTCAGTTTTAAATTGTGTTAGTTTAATAGTTTCTATTCTGCTGTTTATATTAATGACATATTCCCATCTAAATATATTGCAGCGCTGAAAAGCCATCAAAACATTTCTAAGGTTGAATGGGTGCAGTTGCATTCATGATTTTTTAATAAAATGATCTCTTTCTATTGAACTGCCTCTTTTTTTAACAGAGATTGAGATTGTATTATATATATATATATATATATATATATATACACACACACACACACACATACAAATACAAACTGCAGCTTCATTTACTGTCTGAATGTTTGATTCCAGTTCATAGCTACACAGTAGGCTGAGAAATGTGAGTTACTGTACATAGAATATGAGGGGAAAAGAAAGAAGGATAAAAAAATGAGATGCAATTGATTTTTTTTGCATATTGATTATAATCTTATAATTTGAAGAAGAGACAGATAACTTCCTAATAGTGATTTTCCAAGAACTGATATTTTAAAAAATGCTTCTCATCTACTCTGTTTTTTTAAAAAAAGTCTTTCATAGTCCAGTTTAGGTTATCTGTTTCCTGGGTCAAGCCTATTTTGAAGGAGTTGGATATTTGTGTTATACATAACAAAGGCAAGTCGTATGGTGGCTAAATCTGGGTTCAGCCAGTTTCATGGATATATACAACATCTTCAGAAGAATTCACCAAATCCAAGTATTAAAACAATAGAAATGAGCAAATAATTCTCAGTGACTAATTTAGTTGTCATATGTTTCTTCTTTTTCTGAATGGCAAATGTTTGTGAAATTCTCCAATTTATTTGATATTCCAAACTTTTTCTTCAATTTCTTACTGAATTTTTACCTCCATGTGATGAGCCTGGAAATGATTCATTGAAAATATTTGATATTCAAATAGTTGCATGACCTGCTTACTAGTGGCATTTCATGTGGCATAGTTTGTGTTCTTTGTCTGGATGACTAGCCAGCACAGTATGAATGTCAAATATTTAAAATTGAGCATATAATTCAGAATTTGTTTTAGGTGTTTAAATTTAAAATTTGCTTTTTACGAATATTCCTGTTAGTAAAGCTCAGCTACTCAGATATTTGGGGAAAGCAAACCCCAAAGGGTCCCACACAAGTCAAATTGAGGTTTGTTTTCAAATTCAAATATTCATAGAATTTTTTCCTTATCTTTTTTGGTCTACTCTACTGGATAATTTTGTTGAACTCCTCCCATTTAAATCACAGGATGTATATCTGTGTTGTTGTTGTTTGGCGCTCTCTCAAAGGTAAGCTTGTCACTTTTTTTCTGAAAATAGTCAGACAAGGTCTCTGCCCTGAATTTGGACACGACCCAGAACATGTGAGCAAGAACAAAGGAGCTGGACAGGGTAAAGTGAGCACGTGTTCTGATTTTTCATGGCCTGCTTTTTTCATATGTCTTAGTGTCCTGGGAACTTCTATTTTTGTGACATGTGAAATGACCTGTTTTTTTAACCAACCAATATGTTCCTTTTTTATAACTACAAAATGCTTGTTCAAGACATATTACTATACAAAGTAGAAGATGATCTGTGTTGATCAGGAACACTTGACTCACGAGAGTGAGTGTTCAGTGTGATGAATATTGCTTGGAGTGAAGAGAAAAGTCAAAAGAGCATAGATGCTAGCAAAGCTGTTGTTTTACTCAAAGTGCATGTTAATGATACTTGTTCAATGTTTCATGATAAACTTATTTAGAAAAATAAACTGTTGGGGAAAAAATCCTTCATTTAAAGCCAAATACAGATTTCACCATTGAATCAATAGCTGGCAGTAGCAATTTGAGCATGCATTTTAAAATACATTGTTCTTAAGTGTATTGGATGACTATTTCATCATCCTAAAAATGTTCCCACAAACCTGTCCTGGTTTTATATTAGAGACGTAAAGTGGGTGGGGGTCATTTTTTTTTTTGTTGGACCAACTTCGGTTGGTGAAAGAGGCAAGCTCTGAGTGTCCTTCCCAGACCTAAAGAAGAGTTCTCTGTAGCTTGAAAGCTTGCCTATTGGTAATTTTAAAAAATCTTCACTTATTATACATCCAGCTCTTGATTTAGACCCTGTTTGACATTTTTCTGTATTCTTTTTAAGTTTGATATAACTTAAATATCTACATTCCCCTCATATGCCAAAGCATACTGTACTCATGGCTCCCACATAATGTGTATTGAGATGGCACCACTAAGACTTTCTTTGAGGGACCTTCAGACTCCTTCCTGGCCCTGCCATTTCATTTGATCTACAGAAATTAACAGGGGCACTGCTGATATTATGGGAAGGGGCAACTAGCTCTCTGGATTAGGGATCTGGATCTACCCTCCCTGGTAGGTAAATGGATCTACTAACCTAGAGTCAAAGTGGGTCATTGTGATATAAGGCCCTTTTCAAGCACAGCGTTTAAGGTCATGACCTCAAGGGGCCTACTCTTGTTTTTAAAGGTAAGCACATGCCTACGTGCTTTGTTGCATCAGGAGGATGGGTTATGACGTAGACAGTAGATGAGCAGAAGCCTCGCAAGTTCCAAATGTCTCTGGATTTATTAAAAACATAATAAATTTACAGTTATTTAAATATAAAAGCAAATTCAAACCTTCAGTGAAGTTAAAACATGAGTATTTCCAGCCTTGTGCTATTCAGCACTACAGGATATTTAGATTTTACAAAGGGATCTAGATATACAGCTGCTGGTCCTTTTCCTGCATGATTATCTTAAATGTTGTGTCCACTGTTATCAAAGCAGGCATGAATTTCATCTCCAGTTGGTGAATCAGTTTCTGCTTTATTCACTATAGAATTGTGTTTAAAAACATGAATCTTTCATAGCTTCACTTACCAAACACAATGTGTAAGAAAAGTTAACAGATCCAGAACTTAATTGTTATGTATGTCACAATTTGCAAAGCACATTCATACTACGTGTCTTAGATCTGTAGGAAAAAAAGACCACTGCACTTTTAAAAATTTATTTAATAAAAGTAATGGTAGTATGTTAAAGTATCACTTTCATTCTCTGCAGAAAAGAGAGTCAGTCATTCCTAAAAGTTCATTATGAATTGAGGCAAATTGGCTAAGGGTTAGAAGCAGCAATTCCATAGAAATACTGTCTCTCTTTTCTTGCTTGTATCCACTGTGCTGCCACAGGACAGCTGGGCCAGTTTTGGCTTTTATACAAAACAATGGCATAAGAAAGTCATAACTCCTCGTTATGCATGGGGAGTCACTTGCATTATTTTCTGAAAATGTGGATGTTAATATTCATTACCAATGTAAGTGGGTACTATTGTTTTGTTACACCAAGATTGCAGACTTAAGACAACAGTGCCACAGGTTAATTTAGTCATGGCTACCTTTGCTACAAGAATGGGTCATTGTTTCACTGAGATTCTGGAAAATACAAAAAAAAATCTGCAGAAATCTCCTCTGTCCGTAGCCCCCTTTGACAATTAGAATATGCTGGGGTGTGGTTCACGCGAACTAATCATACTCTGGAGTGCTAAAATGTACATGGTGCAGCAGAGTGCCTCTCATCTCCTGGGGTGTGATTATTTAATGATAATGATGCCCCCTGCAGAGGCACCTTATTGCTCTTTTGCAAAAACAATCTTTATTGAGGGGAATTAATTGCATTGTTGTTGATAGCAAGAAATAAGTTAATATTTTGAAATGATCTCTCCGGTTTGCACAGCTCAAAAGGATGCTCTCACAATTATGTCAAATAAACAGCCTACTTTGAAAGTTGCCTCATGGTTTAGGTCTGGATTCTGAAGATGGACTGTCTGTATACATTCTCCTTAAGAGATGATTTGGCTGAAGTCTTGAAAATGTACCAAGAGTTGATTTCCCAGTTCCATGGATACCTTGTATTTCTTCCCAAAAATGGATTTTTTTCAGTCAGAGTTTAAATAAACAAAACTTACTGTATTGTCTAGCTAGCAACAAACCAGCAAGTGTGCTGTTATGCTGGGTCCCCTCAGCACATTTACAGTTTACAAAGCATCTGGGAGAGCAACTTTTATGACAGGGATTTTAATTGGTAGCATGTATTAAAAAAGCAAAATTAATATGGGTGAAATTTGTTGGTACACTGACTTCCATAAAAGGTAACTGTCTTAGTGTCCTGATCATAGCCTAGTCTCTGTGGCTTAAATATCCATACATATTATTGCACTGATTGTGCATATATGCAGTCAGATACCATTTACTGTTCATGTTTTAGGCAGAGTACAAGTAGCAATGCTTACATTACATACATATATTTTACCACTTTATTTATTCCCTGAATAATCAGCTAACTTATTTGTCTCAGTGTTAATGTTTGTTACAGTAGTTTGGTTCTTGTTTTTTATTGTATGGAAGTCATCACATCATTTTTATCACCTGCTTCCCCCCCCCCCCCCTTTTTTTTTTTTTTACACTAATGGTTCTATCCATCAGTATCAAAGTAATAATGCAGGGTATACAGTCATTGTAAAGTGGTGATTTACTGCAGCAGGATAGGTTATTTGCTGCTTATACAATATTGAGACAAACAAAGAAATCAGAAGTATGTGAGGATATGTCAGTATATAGGTTAACAAACCTGAGCATGGGTAAAAGTGCATAAAGCGATGGCCCAGGAACTTCGTCATGCTCTCTAGCAATTCAAGAGCAAAGACTTCCCCATTGTGTAAGAGCCAAACACTGGGCTGAACTCATGGCTGAGCATTGCACTGACTCAGTCAACCATGTGGTTGTTCCTCAGTTTGTTGTTTCTAAAGCTGTTCAGTTACATCCACTGCTGGTAACTCAACCCTTGTGCAAACATTCCAAGTTCTGTATTTGGTAACTAGAAATGCTTGCTTGGTCATGCCAGCTTCCTGCATTTGTCCAGGTTTTTCCTTCCTTTTGGACTTGCACACTCTGTACTGCATATTTGGCTAAGTATGCCATTGCCTTTTCCCACTGATGGATGTTAACTCCCATTATTTTGTTCAGGAAGGAGTATGTGCTCCCAAGTTGAAACTGCTAAACATGGCGGGTTTGTGTGAGATTCCAGACTCATCAATGTCTCTTTCAGGGGCAAGGGTGGAATGTATTTTCAGTTCCCTTGATTCCCTATGCACTAGTCTAGTCTCTACCAGTTCAGAATTTCAATTTCATTGGTCTCCATGCTATATGAAAAGCCCAGGGCCTAGACCCTGAGTCATTATTTCTAGTGTATGATTTTTAAAAAATTCTGATTTATGCTTTTTAATGGCTGGCATTATCTAAGAATTCTTAGTTTAAAAAAAATTCCACATGAGCTGCTCATCAAACATATTAAAATGCCTGTATTCTGCCCCCGCCCCTGTGTTGTTCAGTGATTACAATATTAACCATTCATGAGTACTACCAAGCAAATTTTAGTTCAGAGTGAAAGAGCTTTTCTAGTTTCAGCTAATTGCAGACCACTGATACAGCTAAAATAGGGGCAAAACCAAGTCCTACCTAAAGATAAAGAAGCTTCTCTAGGTCAAATGCACTGTGGACAAGATGTGTCCCATCCCCTTCTAGTACTAGTCTACATAGATGATAACCAACTACTGCTATCAGTTATTCCATTCGCTCAAGTGACAGAAGTCTGTGTGATGGATCTGAAGGTTCCAACCCTGCTGATGACCAGTATGGGTATCAGTATGATAACACACATGATGGAAATTCTGTTTATTCAGTTTGCCTTTTTAAAAGGCTAGGAAATTTAGGAAATTGATTAAGGTTGCAAAGTCAAGCACTCAAAACTTAGGAAATGCCAGAATTAAGGTAGCTTTTGCATTAATGAGCTTTTGCATTAATTAGTAACACAGAAAAAAACAGTGAAATATGGGGTTAAAGGTGAATATGTGGTAACAGAAGCCTGTTTTGTTCACCATCACATCAGACAAATGACCACAGCCTTTGTACCTCTTCTCTGATAAGGTCTGTCATGTATGTTCCTGAGCTCAGCACTTTAACTAAAAGATGGTATTTATTGGAACCCTCTCCAAATATTCCCCTGGCAAAAGTTATGCACCTGATCCAATTTGTCATCTAATGGATTATAAGTGTACAGTGATATTGATATATTGTTTGAAGTGTTGACACTGTGAATTGGGAAGCTTGGTGTCTACTATTGCTATCATACGTTCTATAAACTAATGGGGGGAATCTTTTAAGAATGAGTGCGCATGCACACACAAACAAAACCAAAAGCCAAACCCAATAAGGTTCAGTAATAAACACAATAAGGTTCTTAATCATTTTCTGCACCACCATTTTTTCTAAGTGATGCCTGTGCTGGGGAGATAGTGCCTCTTGTTACCTGTACCCACCGATTGTTTCTTGTCTTTGACTTAGATTGTAAGCTCTTTGGGGCAGCGACCATCTTTGTGTTCTGTGTTTGTACAGCACAGGGGTCCTGCTTCATGACTGGGCTCCTATGTGCTACAGCAATACAAAGAATAAATAATAATCAAAAGCAACTCCTGCACCTTTTTAATCAGCAGCGTGGGTGAACATTGAAGGGAGCTCTGTCCAGTGTTCCTCCTCCTTTGGTCATGGTGAATCAGAGCTTCAAGAGCTCCAGGGATAAATTTACAGGGATTCTCAGTGGTAGGAAGGACCATCCTGGGGAAAAGAGAAATCCCCTAAACGATGTGCTGTATATGTGGGAGTTTGTTTAATGCGTGACATATAATGCAGTTAATCCCCTTACAGAGTCACTGCTTAGAGAATAATATGAAGGAAATCCTGATAATGAGGCCCCAATGTAAATTTGACATTCAGTATAGCAGTCAGCTTTGCAGGTCATAATGTTAGAAGGAGCGGTTGTTCGGTCACGGAGGAGAGTTTGTGGCATCAGTTGCAGAGTGGAGATTTAAAAACATTAAATTGACCTGTTTTTTTTTTTTTTTTATAAAAATCTTCTTCTCTTTCACGCTAATGCAGTTTGGCCAGTCTTCCCTGGTTTTAATGTGCCTCTGCACACAGACCACCACTGGCCAAAGCCCCCATGTAGGAACAGTGCAGGGCCAGCAGCCGCCTCTTAAGCCTAGGTCTGGCACTCTGCAGTCTGTGTGAAGGATGCCATTCCCAGCAAGCTTCACTTACTTTGTGAAGAGGGACCCAGATTTGGCGCAGAATGTGGTACTTGAAGCCGGTCCCAATTCTGCAGTCTGACCCATGCAGGTGGACACTCAGGCTTGGGCACAGGGATTTGTCAGCACAGATCAGAGTGTTGGACCGAGGCCTTGGATTGTATGGTCTATAAGGTAAAGTTCCATGCCTTCCTGTGTGTTTATACACACCTAGCATAGTGGAGTGCTGTTCCTGGGTAGAGGGGGTGGGAGCTAATGTAATACAAATAATCATTTTCCAAAAAGAAGCCGCTCCCTTATTGTGGACAACACCAGAAGAGGCTGGTCCTATGGCTAAGTGCAGGGAAATGCTTCAGAGTAGTCTGTTCACGTTGATCCCACCTCCTGCTGTGGTCTTGTCAGATCTCATAAGCTAAGCAGGATCATGCTGAGTCAGTATTTGGATTTTCATAAGCCAAGATAAGGAAAATATCTAAAAGACAAAGGACTGTGGGAGAATGTTCAAAGGCAGCTGGGTGACTCTGGTGCCCAAATCCCACTGACTTTCAATGAGATTTAGGCTCTTAACTGCATAAGTTATTTTGAAAATGAAACTTAGGCTCCCAAATCACATAAGTGACAGCCTTTGAACATTTTATCTTAGATCCTCAACCTTCCCCATCCTGGCTACTGGAGATGGTGCAAAGGGGTGGGGAAGCCAACAGATCCATATCTGGGGGTTCCCCTAGTCTGCTGAAACCCCTGGATGGGGTAGAGCCAATGTAGATTTCCTCCCACGCAGGATATGTCTACACTATAGTACACTATAGTGTGTACCCTGTCCTGGCTTGCGTGCATACTCCTTATTTCTGTCTGCTCCAGTCAGGGTCTCGCACCATTGGGTGAGCTGCTCCTGCTTGTCCAGAAGGGTAGGGATTCTGTGAGATGAGGAGCAACATTTCAGCTGCAACTTCTGACCCATGGAAGGTGGCAGGACTCACAGGGGAGTTCATTCATGGCAGACTGGAGATGCCAGTCCCTTGCTGTGGATAGCCTAGCTGTAGATCAGTGGTTTGGTGGAGGACAGCTAGCACAGTAGAGGGGGATTGCATCATTGTGCAGACTTGGGATGACCAGCAGTGGCTCCAGAATGTCTGCACAAGGATGCAGAGCTTCATGGAACGGTGCGAGGGGCTTGTGTAATGCCAACACACCCCAGTCATCGGCGGGAGGGATCAAACCTGGGACCTCTGGTGCTTAGTGCATGAGCCTCTACCACATGAGCTAAGTGCCAACTGGCTGTTAGCTAAAGCCATAGAGCAGACTCATTAATTGTTCTCTAAGTGGTCTCAGTGCCACTAGATGGGACAGAACACCACACCCAGAAGGTGTGTGGGTTACACTTGCACGGACCCTCCAGTGCCAGGACACGCCTCTGAAAGCTGGGCACCCCAGACAGCTGCAGGTCAGTAGCTAAGCAGTTTGGTGATGGCAAATCAATGGTCAGTGTTGTGGTGGAGATTTGTGCGGCAATTAATACTACCGCTTACCTACAGCTGGCGGGAATAACTAAAGTGCCTGAAATCATAGCTGTCTTTTAGAGAATGAGCTTCCCAAACTGCACGGGGGCCAGCAATGGCTCTCATGTCCATAGCTGGTCAGCCACAAAGGGTGCAACTCCATTGCTCCGTAAGCCCTGGTCAGGCACACCAGCAGGTACATGAACACCAGTGTGGGATAAGGTGCATGATGCCAGGGTGCTGAAGAGATCTGGGGGAAGAGGGAGAAAGGGAGGGGCAGGGAAATGTTATGACTTCCACCCTCCACTGAAGCTAAACCCATCTCATTGCATGTACTATCTTCCATAACAAAATATTTTATTGGTCACAACCCAGAAATCCCTTCTACTTATGTGATGATTTCCCCCATGATGATGATAAAGATGGCAGGTGACACTTACCTGCTTCCTGGTCCTGTGCCTTTCCCTCTCCAGGCTATTCCCCAGGCCTGTCCCCAAGAGGCACCACGGCTGCCCATCTGTCCATGTGGGCTGATCCTGAGCTTCCAGCACTGTGGTCCCTTCCTGGAACTTCACCCTCTCTTCCACCATGGTCTCCTCCGGTGCTGTCCACGTACCCTCTTCTTAAGGTCTAAGCATTAAAACCGTCCCTGCTCAGAAGCATTTCATGCAGGCCTGTTGGTTCTGTGCTCATGGCAGTGGTGAACACCTGGTTGAAG
>NC_140422.1:20787500-20857500 GCF_965140295.1 Lepidochelys olivacea
CAGTAAAGTTTCATCTACCCATAAAAATGTAGGCAACGCCCTCCCTAGCTAATTGTATTTTTTTTTTTAACTCTTGTGCTGTAACTTCCAGATGGGATGTATTCCATTTCATTTATGTTATCTGAATGCCAGCAAATGTGGAAAACACAGATCACATGCAGGGAAGAAAAATAGCAGATTAAGTTATGACTGGCTGGCTTTCTCAGGAAACGTGTGTGTATGTATATCAGGTGTTTAAGGAATAACTGCAGATTGAATTTTAACGGAAAGACACACAATCACACTGAATATAATGCCTTTATAGGAGCAATACTATCAACGTTGTGGTCTTTTTCCCTAAGAGTTTGATCCTACAGTGTACTGACAGCCTCTTGCCAAGTGCTGAGCACAACCATCTCCCATTGACAGCAATTGAAGATAAAGAGGAGGCGCTCTGCTGGACTGGGAATTGAAAAATCTGAGTTGTGTTTCCCACTGACCTGCTTTCTGACCTTGGGGAAGTCACTTCACTTCTCTGCACCTCTTTCTCTTCCTTGTCTTCTCCAATTGTAGTGTAAGCTCTTTGGGACAGGGACTGGGTCTCACTGGGTTTTTGTGGAGTAGGGCTATAACTGATTTTTCAGTTTTCTGGCAGTTCCAAAAATTTTTGTGGGGGGAGGGGAACTGTTCAACCCACACTGAACAGGCAAAAATTTGGATTTTTCAATGATCTGAAAAGTTGACAACAATTTCATTTGGGGTCCAGAAAAACAATTTCTTGTTTCAGAGCATTTTCAACCTTTTTTTTTTTTTTTTAAATAAGAGCAAATGAAATGAAGGGTGAGATTCACATGTGAGGAAATGGTAGGTGGGCCCCCTTTTACCCTATTGCCCAGTGGTTAGGGCAGTCACCCGAGATGTAGGAGACCCAGTTTGAATTTCTGTTCTGGAGCAAGGATGTGAACCCAGGCATCCCCTTTGTTCGTAGGTGAGTGCCCTAACCAACAGGCTCTAGGGTGTTCTGGGGTAGATCTCCGTCTCTCCTGTTGAAGCTGTTCCACGTTGTATAAAATACTTGAATAGTTACTGAGCCGGAGAGAGAATGACTCTATAGCCTGGCGGTTAGGGCACTCACGGATACAGGCCACCTGGGTTCCAGTCCCTGCTCCAGTGACTAACTATATATTCAAAGCAAAATAGCTTTGACGGGGTGGGGGGAGGGGGACACTTCAAAATAGCCACTAGCCTCATCTGGGAGTGGGGAGACATGGGTTAAAGTCCCTGCTCCAGGGCAGGGATTTGAACCTGCATCATCTATATCCCAGGATGAGTGTCCTAATCTCTGGGCTATTGGGTATACAGGAGTAGTAGCACCATCACCTTCCTCCTTTTCTGAGAATAGCACCTAAGTCCCATTGTGAATCTAGCCCCCAAAGTGTGTGTGAGCAGTGGCGGTGGCAAGTTGTCTAAGACTATTGGATGAATTTGGTCAAATTCACAAGTAGTTTCAGTTGATGTAAACTGCATTTTCTGATGCATAAACTCTCTCTCTCTCTAAATGCTGCCCAGCTATAATATGGAGGTATCTTTGCTGGGGTACCTAGGCACTACTGCAATGCAAAATAATAAGTATAATATTACAATATTCAGCATTTTGCAGGATTGGACCCTAATGGTGCAGAAGGGGTGTAATAAAAGTAGCTGGAATATTGTTTAATAAGTACTGGTAGTCTCCAGTAACACTTTACTGTTCATCAGAACATTCTCTGTAATTTAGCATTAGGTATTTCTTTTTGCTTATTTTTAAAATATAACTGCCAGTCCTCTTTTTGCCAAACTATTATCATAATGTTAAATACCTCTGCTTATTCTTTGTATTATATGCATCTTTGCATAAACATGTTGACCTCTATTGCCCTTTACTCTGATCAGACTTAACAAGGATATTTCATCAAACTTAGTATTTCTCCAGGTCTTCCTTTAATATTTTCCTCACTTGTCTGTAGTAGATTAGATGTGCCATGTGTTTACTGAAATTGAAACCAATATTTTGCATTCCATCAAAGTCAGCTTTCCAAAAGTCATACCTTTTTGGTTGCTGCTTCTAGTATGTACCTGACACCTGTGAGAATTTAAAATCTTATAATAGTTTTGATAGCTAAATATTAGATGTTTCTCCACAGTTACTTCAGTTATGATTATAGCCGGTTGCAAAAAATCAAAGAAATGACGACAAAAAAAGAAATTGAAATTTTTGAAAACACTATTTCTCCCCACCTTCCATTTTCCAACCAACTCTAGGACTAGTTTAAAATAGACTTTCACCTTCTGTATTCATTCAAAATCTCTGTTGCTGAGCAGCTGAGCACTGCCATACTAGAAGAATATTTACTGTCCTTAGGTTTGCTAAAGCCTGGCAGAAAGCATACTATTTGAGCAAGATTCCAACACCATACATTCCTGAAAGTTCAAGGTTGTCATGATTTTGGTTAAATCTATTACAAAGATATGGGCCAACTGTGAAATTAGGGTGCAGATCAAAGGTTGGATTCTAAGCGTTACCACTCCCAGTGTTCATTGGGTCTATCCCCAGATTTTGTGTACTTATGCTGCTCTATAGGTGAAAGTCTTGGCTTTCCTCTAGCCTCTCTTATCTCTGAGAGCCTTCCACAATTTATTTTTTCTAGCTGCCTTGAAGACTCTTCAAGAGTTAAGGCTCTTTTATCACCATTTATTATCTTACATTTTTACCCAGTGCTTTGTTAGTCAAAATGGGTATATCATTTCTCTCTGCAGCTTCAGTATCCGTATCTCCAATTTTGCTACCTCTTTCCCCACTATTTATCAATCCCTTTTGTCAATAATGTATTCGTATCTTTGGGGAGGGGTTAGGGCTTCTGTCCTCTTAATTGAGCCTTGAGGATATTTGTTCTTCTGTTTTCTGATGGTTCCAGAGCACTGCACTCACTCTAGCAGATGAGGGCTAGCGATCTCTCTCTCTGGAACCTCATTTTGTTGCAACAGAATGAAATGAAGGAGTGGATGTGTTTTCTCTGCAGTTGTCCTAGTCCCTGCTGACCTGGAAGTGAACAAATGAGCTGGCAGACCAAACTATGATCCTCTTATGTATTGCATTTAGACCACGAAGACATCATAGGAACTACTTATTAAGCCTTTCAAATCCAGAGTCATTTTTCTTGTTTCTCATGTCAGATACACAGTTAACTTTCTCCAAATCTGCAGCTACATTTGAGTCATATCATATCCCTATGCACTTAACATTTACATAGTAGCCATTTTTCTTTTCTTATTTCTCTGTCCTGTTCTAAAACTCACTACTTTATAAAGAAAACAGAGTGCTGATCCAGGGCAGCTGCTGCACAGCTGCTATCCACATTCTCTGATCATGGCACACTTTGAAGAATAGCCTTCACAGAAGATTGGTCTACATAATGGAGAGGGAAGTTGTTTGCATCTGTACCTTCTCTACAGACCTCCAGAGTACTAATAAATTCAGAGGCAAGTTTAGACATAGAGAGAGGCAAGTGCAAATTCTTATCCCAGGCAGAAACAGCAGCTGCTGGGTACAATAAAAAATCCCATACTACTTCTCAAAAAAGGAAGGGGATATTCCAGTGTTCTGGCCAACATTACCTCCATCTAACAAATGTTTTTGATGTCCAAGATCATAATGTATAACACTGGTGAGCATCTAATGGTTGCCCTTGGCCTGCCAGTGACCGCTCTACCAATATCTTTGATTTTATTGTGAGTACAGAAGGTGCTATATAAAATCAAATTTTCTTTGAAATAGTGTAACATGCTGATTGCTTGTCCTATATTTCTCCTCTTTCTTTCTTAAACTCTAGTGTAACCCTAGTTACTACCAGTGGGAAGCTTTAGTTGTCTAAACCTCTTAATTTTGTGGAATGGTGCCAGTTCACTAGCCATTCATTCACCTGCTATGCACAAGATTTGCTTAGGAATTTCTCACTTCTGTTAACAACTAGAACTGTACCAAAACTACGCTTTTTTCTCTCTCCCCTTTCTCTCAAGCCCCAGCCTCCTGTAAAGCATCTTTGCCTTTCTGTTTATCATTTAATTTCCACATGCACAAATACCGGACTCATTCCCAGTTCTCTTGACTATAACCTATCAACCCTCTCACTGACATCCTTAACCTTTGCCCCTAGAAAACTAATCATCTCTCTTGTTAGCTCAGTCCCTCTTTACAGAGATGGCAGTACACAAAGCATATCAATACTTCTCTAGGTGCAGAGAACTGACGCTTCTCTATACTTGGTTTGTTTCGCAGTTTCCACACTGAGTTATGTTGTACAATGCCATCTTCTGAATCACCCTATCTATTATCTATTACCCATTGGGCACCACTACATCATTTCATCCTTTAATTACACCATCTCACTCTCTTCTTACCTGCTCATATACTTACCTACTATCCCCTCATGGTCATCCTATTTCTCCTGTGCTAAGCTTCCAATGTACTCATCCTGCAATATACACAGCAAGCTTTATCCCTGTTAAAAAGCTGAGAGTGCTCATAAAAAGTGTTCCCATGCCTTTTGTACTCAAACAAAAGCAATCTTCAGATTACAACATAGGCTGGGGAGAGGCAGGGGTTGCTTTTTGGGTTTAACTGCCTGAGGAGCTCCTACCAATAAAATTTGCATTGAGATAAGCTATTTGTATAGAGATGACTTTGGAATTCTGATTTTTGGGTGTGATTTCTCAAAAGTGCCTGAGGGTTGTGAGGTGCCCAGTTTACATTGAAAATCAATGGGAGTGGATGCTTAATTTCCTGAGACCCCTTTGTAAATCCTAGTGGTAATTATTATTTCTGTATATATTTGTTACACTATCTCTTTACTGTGGGGAAGATGTCTTATCTCTCTTGCACACTTACAATACCATTGTAAGACTTTTTTTTATAACAGTGAAGTTGGATTTTCTAGAATGTTCCTTCTTGTAGAACAGCCCAACTGTCAGTCACCAATCGATTAATAGTGAAATGTGTGAGAGTTTTCTAGAAGTTTCTAACTCATGTGATATTGCATTCTAGATAATACTGAGAACAAATGAAAGCCCTTGTAAACAGCAGACGCTATCAAATAAGAGTTAGTTATGGAGAGAGGTAGAGTAATGCAGCAGATTAGTCTGGTTTGTTAGAGAACTGTCTGACACAGTACTCATATTTCCTACTAGTCATATTTCTGAATAATTTTTCCTTAGATCTTCTCCCACAGCTGAGTGGATTTATATTAATTGTAAACACCCTCAGATTACTCTGGTTTGAAGAATCAGGAAGAGGTTAATTAGGGGCTGATAAAAAGATCTCTGGGGCAGGGCCATGTCTTTGTATGTGTTTGTACCATGTACCGTCAGCCTATTGGGGCTTTTGGACACAACTGCAATACAATTTTTAAAAATAGCTAAAAAATAAAAATAGGGTGAAAAGTGATTGAAGCAAAATTTTAACATCCTTAATTTTTAGTAGCTAATCGTTTCCCCAGTAGTTGGAGCAATTTGAGGGTCACAAAAGTGCCATATATATATATATATATATTAACTTTACTTTCCTGAACAGCCCTTCAGCAGGGATACTTTTCCTCCAGATTTCAGAGTAACAGCCGTGTTAGTCTGTATTCGCAAAAAGAAAAGGAGTACTTGTGGCACCTTAGAGACTAACCAATTTATTTGAGCATAAGCTTCCGATGAAGTGAGCTGTAGCTCACAAAAGCTTATGCTCAAATAAATTGGTTAGTCTCTAAGGTGCCACAAGTACTCCTTTTCTTTTTCCTCCAGAGACACAGAAATATAATCCTGGTCTTAGCATGATTCTTGCTGATTTCTGTATAGCATCTAAGCCATCATATAAAATATAAACGTTTATGACCCTTCTGGTTGTTAAGAGAGCTGGAAACATAAAGAGGTGTATGTGGTTTTTCTTGCTGAATCTGCAGCCAAAGTGTCTGAAGCAAAAGCACCGCGAAAGGTGGACACTTCCCCATTTATCATAATGAGATCTTCCTCGACAGTGACCCTATTATGTGTATGGAGTGGATGTAATTGACTAATCTGATTCCCAAATTCAGATGATGTTTTGCCAGGTATTGGAGGGGACTGGGATCACATTAATGGCATTGTTTCCCCTTAACCCAATCCTATGCAGACCTCTCCATGGGCGTTCCAGTGGGTGCAGGATCGATGTGGACAGGGGAAGAGGAATGAGGACAGGGCTTGGAGTGAGTGACCATGGATGTGGGATAGTACCCCTCAAAATTCATGGGATTTCTTACCAGTAAGTCAATGCTGACCTAGAGGAACTCTGTAAATACAAGCTCATGGAGGTTCTGCACACCTATAAGGGATTAATTGAGCGAGTACAATATGGCTCAAGGTTGTGAAAAGTTTTAATTTTTTCCCCCTGCCCCAGCAAGGCCTTGAACAGCAGAAGAGGCAAATGGTAGCAGAGAAGATAAAAGTATTAACAGGGAAAACTGAATTTTTTTGAGCAGCATTTAAATAGTCTCTGGCAATATGCATAAAAACATGCTTGCAATAGCTGTCTGTGCACATGCTTCTGTATTCCCATTCATATGGATTTGTAAAAAGAAAATAACAAACTGTGTAATGAGCGCAGGGTTGGAAAATGGCCTGCCACATACTGACACAAACCCAATATTTCCAATCTTGAAAACAGAATTTGGCCACACTGTCTGTCCATTGGTTACCAAAATAAACTTCTCCTTTCTTATTCTAGTTAACAGTAATTTTTCTTGTTCCCTTTTCTGAAAGAATGTGCCAAATGACAATTTGCCCCTTCTTTGCTTATCCTGCAAGTACCAACCGATTTTCCTCCTCCTCCCATATTCTTCAAGGGTGCAAAAGAGCCTTTTTTTCTGTTTGGCCCTGATGCAAAAGTCTCTGTAGATGAATACTCCAACAATTCTCAAACCTAAATTGATCTACTTGGCCAATGGACTATCATTTCCTTGGCACTGTATGGAAGAAATGCAAGCCTTATTGCTGACTATGCATACTACACCTTATTTGTTCCAAATGGGTGTAATGTCTTTTGGCCTGCTGTTGATAGAAGCAGGCTGATTTCTGAGCCAAGCATGGGAGATGAAATCTTACTACAGTATGCTTATAGTCTTTACCATTTCTGATGCCATACGTGATGTCTCACTGCTTGTTGTGATTCAGATCAAAGTGCTGGTGGATTGTGTCCACCAGCAATTTCTCTCCTTTTCTCCCTGTCTTTGAAACAGATTAACTCATTCACTGTGATGATAGGAGCTCTTTAGTAAGTGTACGAGATCACATGCCCTCCCCTACTTTCCAAGGTGTGCAGTTATTGGCAAAAAAAATGCAATGTCTGTCATGGCTTATTACTTAAATACAAACTTTTGCCTATTCCTTTCCTTCTTTTTCTAAGGGGATTCTATCAGGATACAGGAAAGAAAATAAAAGTGGTATTTTCTACAGGAAATGGCCCTCATGAGTATATCTCTGCTAATAATTACAGAGCTGGCTTTATTTTGCTCAATGCAGTGGCTCATTTTTGGATCCACATCAAGAGCAGCATATGCTTTCCAAACTAAAATATGTGCCTATCTGATTTTTGACAAAAAATCATGTAATTGATCTCTTCATACCCTGTCCCCTACCCCTCTGTCTTTCCCCCCTTTTGTTATTAAGTCTATAATGTCGTACGCTTCCTATTATGAAAGAAATACAAATTAATCTAAATATAAAATAGAATGAATTTACCTTACAGTGAAGCGGATAAGAGAAAAAATAGCTAGTTTTTAACTCCGTCAAGTGACAGCCTCCTCATTTATTATCATTTCAACAAATTCAGTTGCAAAATGGGTATTATTTCAGAACTGTACAAAATGTAATGACTGTACAAAACATAATGAATTTTTCAAATATTAAAAAAACCTGAATACTTGAAAATGAATCACTGAGAATGATCCATATGACCTCACAGTTATTTGTGCCATTTCTACACCATAGCTCTTCAAAATCTAAGGGCATTTTGATGAGTTAATCCTGAAAATTCCATTGGTTTGGTATGTATAATATCTATACATTATTTAATTTATAAATAATTTGTGAGAGGGAACCAAAAAGGAGGAGATGGTGCTAAATACACAAAAGATTTTTGTCCCCTCAGATCCAGCAAATACTAATGACCCAAAAAGAAATCTGGCTAAAAATATTTAATTAAGTCTTAAACTGGATTTTTTAAATTAAGATATCAGAGTGGTAGCCATGTTAGTCTGTATCCACAAAGACAACGAGGAGTCCGGGGACAACTTAAAGACTAACAGATTTATTTGGGCGTAAGATTTCATGGGTAAAAAATCCCACTTCTTCAGATGCATCAATGTTGCATCTGAAGAAGTGGGGTTTTTTACCTATGAAATCTTATGCCCGAATAAATCTGTTAGTCTTTAAGGTGCCACTGGACTCCTCGTTGTCTTTGTAAATTAAGATAATTATTTTAAACCTTCACCTCTGTTTCCCCACAAATGATATATATAGGGTGAATGGTATGTGCTAAAAGTAAATTGTACTAAACTATTGCATTAAAGTACATTTTTCAAGTACAGTATAGCAATGGCTAGCAACATATCTGACAAATGCATGAAGATTTAATACAGTGTGTTTTAGAAAATACAATGATGAAATGGAGCTATGGTGCAGAATGATAGACAGTGTATAACCATATTAAAATACAAGGTAGTGGAGAGCCACAGGACTGTTCCTTAATATAATCAAAGAATTTTCTGTGCGAAAGGTTAGGGGCTGGCCATTTCCAAGATCCAGAATCCACTCTTGTTCTCCTTATGCAGTCAGATGTGCATAAAAATAACACAATGTGGTGTGGAAATACTCTTTTTGAGCCTTCTTGCTACTTTAGATAGGGTTGAAAATGGTTCCAAGAATGCATGTAAACTTTCTGCATCTCTCTTGCATTTCTGTGCCTTATAGGATAATGCCTGTTACACATATGTATGCTTTCCCTTAAGATTGTACTACAGATGCAGAAAATTCTTTCCCACAGATTTACCCTCTAATGAAAAAGCCTTCTCTGAGCTTGACTGGTAAAAGTCATAAACTTGTTGCTGGTCACTTGTTAGCTAGGAAAATATGACCCCAGAAGGTTGCCAAAAATCAGTTTAAGCCTACAGTGATCTGGGGAATAAAAGCAATTTATGCAAATCAAAACACCCAAGGGAGCTTTTCCTGTATGTATGCATCCTCCTTCCCCTGCCCCCGCATATTTGAACTGAATTGAGAAAAAACATGTATATCTCTTTCATTTTAAACCAGTAGCCACATTATTTTCATTTTTGTTTCTTTGGGTATGTCTACACTATGGAATAAGGTCGAATTTATAGAAGTCGTTTTTTAGAAATCGGTTTTATATATTCGAGTGTGTGTGTCCCCACAGAAAATGCTCTAAGTGCATTAAGTGCATTAACTCGGCGGAGCGCTTCCACAGTACCGAGGCTAGAGTCGACTTCCGGAGTGTTGCACTGTGGGTAGCTATCCCACAGTTCCCACAGTCTCCGCTGCCCATTGGAATTCTGGGTTGAGATCGCAATGTCTGACGGGGCCAAAACATTGTCGCGGGTGGTTCTGGGTACATATCGTCAGGCCCCCGTTCCCTCCCTCCCTCCGTGAAAGCAAGGGCAGACAATCGTTTTGCGCCTTTTTTCTTGAGTTACCTGTGCAGACGCCATACCATGGCAAGCATGGAGCCCGCTCAGGTAACCGTCACCGTATGTCTCCTGGGTGCTGGCAGAAGTGGTACGGCATTGCTACACAGTAGCAGCAACCCCTTGCCTTGTGGCAGCAGATGGTGCAGTACTACTGGTAGCCGTCATCGTCGTGTCCGAGGTGCTCCTGGCCACGTCGGCCACGAGCGCCTGGGCAGACATGGGCGCAGGGACTAAATCTTGAGTGACTTGACCAGGTCATTCTCTTTAGTCCTGCAGTCAGTCCTATTGAACCGTCTTATGGTGAGCAGGCAGGCGATATGGATTGCTAGCAGTCCTATTGCACCATCTTCTGCCGAGCAGCCATGAGATGTGGATGGCATGCAGTCCTTCTGCACCGTCTGCTGCCAGCCAAAGATGTAAAAGATAGATGGAGTGGATCAAAACAAGAAATAGACCAGATTTGTTTTGTACTCATTTGCTTCTCCCCTCCCCTGTCTAGGGGACTCATTCCTCTAGGTCACACTGTAGTCACTCACAGAGAAGGTGCAGCGAGGTAAATCTAGCCATGTATCAATCAGAGGCCAGGCTAACCTCCTTGTTCCAATAAGAAAAATAACTTAGGTGCACCATTTCTTATTGGAACCCTCCGTGAAGTCCTGCCTGAAATACTCCTTGATGTAAAGCCACCCCCTTTGTTGATTTTAGCTCCCTGAAGCCAATCCTGTAAGCCATGTCGTCAGTCACCCCTCCCTCCGTCAGAGCAACAGCAGACAATCGTTCCGCGCCTTTTTTCTGTGAGGACGCAATACCAAGGCAAGCATGGAGGCCGCTCAGCTCACTTTGGCAATTAGGAGCACAGTAAACACCACACGCATTATCCAGCAGTATATGCAGCACCAGAACCTGGCAGAGCGATACCGGGCGAGGAGGCGACATCAGCGCGGTCACATGAGTGATCAGGACATGGACACAGATTTCTCTGAAAGCCTGGGCCCTGCCAATGCATGCATCATAGTGCTAATGGGGCAGGTTCATGCTGTGGAACACCGATTCTGGGCTCGGGAAACAAGCACAGACTGGTGGGACCGCATAGTGTTGCAGGTCTGGGACGATTCTCAGTGTCTGCAAAACTTTCGCATGCGTAAGGGCACTTTCATGGAACTTTGTGACTTGCTTTCCCCTCCCCTGAAGCGCATGAATACCAAGATGAGAGCAGCCCTCACAGTTGAGAAGCGAGTGGTGATAGCCCTGTGGAAGCTTGCAACGCCAGACAGCTACCGGTCAGTTGGGAATCAGTTTGGAGTGGGCAAATCTACTGTTGGGGCTGCTGTGATGCAAGTAGCCCACGCAATCAAAGATCTGCTGATATCAAGGGTAGTGACCCTGGGAAATGTGCAGGTCATAGTGGATGGCTTTGCTGAAATGGGATTCCCTAACTGTGGTGGGGCCATAGACGGAACCCATATCCCTATCTTGGCACCGGAGCACCAAGCCGCCGAGTACATAAACCGCAAGGGGTACTTTTCGATAGTGCTGCAAGCTCTGGTGGATCACAAGGGACATTTCACCAACATCAACGTGGGATGGCTGGGAAAGGTACATGACGCTCGCATCTTCAGGAACTCTGGTCTGTTTCAAAAGCTGTAGGAAGGGACTTTATTCCCAGACCAGAAAATAACTGTTGGGGATGTTGAAATGCCTATATGTATCCTTGGGGACCCAGCCTACCCCTTAATGCCATGGCTCATGAAGCCGTACACAGGCAGCCTGGACAGTAGTCAGGAGCTGTTCAACTACAGGCTGAGCAAGTGCAGAATGGTGGTAGAATGTGCATTTGGACGTTTAAAGGCGCGCTGGCGCAGTTTACTGACTCGCTTAGACCTCAGCGAAACCAATATTCCCACTGTTATTACTGCTTGCTGTGTGCTCCACAATATCTGTGAGAGTAAGGGAAAGACGTTTATGGCGGGGTGGGAGGTTGAGGCAAATCGCCTGGCTGCTGGTTACGCGCAGCCAGACACCAGGGTGGTTAGAAGAGCACAGGAGGGCGCGGTACGCATCAGAGAAGCTTTGAAAACCAGTTTCATGACTGGCCAGGCTATGGTGTGAAAGTTCTGTTCGTTTCTCCTTGATGAAACTCCCCACCCCTTGGTTCACTCTACTTCCCTGTAAGCTAACCACCCTCCCCTCCTCCCTTCGATCACTGCTTGCAGAGGCAATAAAGTCATTGTTGCTTCACATTCATGCATTCTTTATTCATTCATCACACAAATAGGGGGATGACTACCAAGGTAGCCCAGGAGGGGTGGTGGAGGAGGGAAGGAAAATGCCACACAGCACTTCAAAAGTTTACAACTTTAAAATTTATTGAATACCAGCCTTCTTTCTTTGGGGGGCAATCCTCTGTGGCGGAGTGGCTGGTTGGCCGGTGGCCCCCCCACCGCGTTCTTGGGCGTCTGGGTGTGGAGGCTATGGAACTTGGGGAGGAGGGAGGTTGGTTACACAGGGGCTGTAGTGGCAGTCTGTGCTCCAGCTGCCTTTCCTGCAGCTCAACCATACACTGGAGCATATTGGTTTGGTCTTTCAGCAGCCTCTGCATTGAATCCTGCCTCCTCTCATCACGCTGCCGCCACATTTGAGCTTCAGCCCTGTCTTCAGCCCGCCACTTACTCTCTTCAGCCTGCCACCTCTCCTCTTGGTCATTTTGTGCTTTCCTGCACTCTGACATTATTTGCCTCCACGCATTTGTCTGTGCTCTGTCAGTGCGGGAGGACAGCATGAGCTCGGAGAACATTTCATCTCGAGTGCGTTTTTTCTTTCTTTCTAATCTTCAGTAGCCTCTGGGAAGCAGAAGATCCTGTGATCATTGAAACACATGCAGCTGGTGGAGAAAAAAAAAAGGGACAGCGGTATTTAAAAAGACACATTTTATAAAACAGTGGCTACAGTCTTTTAGGGTAAACCTTGCTGTTAACATTACATACATAGCACATGTGCTTTCGTTACAAGGTCGCATTTTGCTTCCCTCCACTGCATGGCTACCCCCTCAACACTCCCCCCTCCCCATGGCTAACAGCGGGGAACATTTCTGTTTAGCCACAGGCAAACAGCCCAGCAGGAACGGGCTCCTCTGAGTGTCCCCTGAAGAAAAGCACTCTATTTCAACCAGGTGACCATGAATTATATCTCACTCTCCTGAGGATAACACAGAGAGATAAAGAACGGATGTTGTTTGAACACCAGCAAACATACACTGCAATGCTTTGTTGTACAATGATTCCTGAGTACGTGTTACTGGCCTGGAGTGGTAAAGTGTCCTACCATGAAGGACGCAATAAGGCTGCCCTCCCCAGAAACCTTTTGCAAAGGCTTTGGGAGTACATCCAGGAGAGCCGCGAATGCCAGGGCAAAGTAATCCTTTCACATGCTTGCTTTTAAACCATGTATAGTATTTTAAAAGGTACACTCACCGGAGGTCCCTTCTCCACCTGCCGGGTCCAGGAAGCAGCCTTGGGTGGGTTCAGGGGGTACTGGCTCCAGGTCCAGGGTGAGAAACAGTTCCTGGCTGTCAGGAAAACCGGTTTCTCCGCTTGCTTGCTGTGAGCTATCTACAACCTCATCATCATCATCATCTTCTTTGTCCCCAAAACCTGCTTCCGTGTTGCCTCCATCTCCATTGAAGGAGTCAAACAACACGGCTGGGGTAGTGGTGGCTGAACCCCCTAAAATGGCATGCAGCTCATCATAGAAGCGGCATGTTTGGGGCTCTGACCCGGAGCGGCCATTTGCCTCTCTGGTTTTCTGGTAGGCTTGGCTCAGCTCCTTAAGTTTCACGCGGCACTGCTTCGGGTCCCTGTTATGGCCTCTGTCCTTCATGCCCTGGGAGATTTTGACAAAGGTTTTGGCATTTTGAAAACTGGAACGGAGTTCTGATAGCACGGATTCCTCTCCCCAAACAGCGATCAGATCCCGTACCTCCCATTCGGTCCATGCTGGAGCTCTTTTGCGATTCTGGGACTCCATCATGGTCACCTGTGCTGATGAGCTCTGCATGGTCACCTGCAGCTTTCCACGCTGGCCAAACAGGAAATGAGATTCAAAAGTTCTTGGTTCTTTTCCTGTCTACCTGAAGGTGCATCTGAGTTGAGAGTGCTGTCCAGAGCGGTCACAATGGAGCACTCTGGGATAGCTCCCGGAGGCCAATACCATCGAATTGTGTCCACAGTACCCCAAATTCGACCCAGCAAGGCCGATTTAAGCGCTAATCCACTTAGGGGGTCAGGGGTGGAGTAAGGAAATCGATTTTAAGAGCCCTTTAAGTTGAAATAAAGGGCTTCATCGTGTGGACGGGTACAGGTTTACATCGATTTAACGCTGCTAAATTCTACCTAAAGTCCTAGTGTAGACCAGGGCTTTGTGTCAATTGTAGACATAAGCAACAAAACCAACTTTTGGACCCATGCAGCCTGTAAATACATATGCCCATAAATACATTAGCCCATAGCTAAGGGCTTCAACCCCACCTCTCCCCCCCACCACCTAGCTCCATATACTTTGAAGCACAGTCCCCTATTTAGAAGTGAGGTTTGCTGCCCTTTCGGATCCTGACCCAACTCCCATTTTACAGCCAACGGAAAGGCTGCCATGGATTTCAGTGAGAGTTGCAGCAGGGTCCTTGGTAAATGGTGAAAAGTACACAGAATGAAAGGAGAGTGAAAGTATTTCAAAGTGGAGTAAATTAAGGAAGAACCTAAGACATAGATTCATTGGGGTGTGCCCCAAACCTTAGACCACCCTCTTAGATAACCTCCTGCCACCTTGGTGCACTTAGAAAGATGACAATGATTCATATATCAGGGGGTAGCCATGTTAGTCTGTATCCACAAAAACAACGAGGAGTTTGGTGGCACCTTAAAGACTAACAGATTTCTTTGGGCATAAGCTTTCTTGGGTAAAAAAGCCAACTTCTTCAGATGCATGAGGCCTTTTCCCAAATAAATCTGTTAGTCTTTAAGGTACCACCGGACTCCTCATTGTTTTAATGATTCATATAAATCATAGGAAAGAAAAAATCTACCATGGGATTATACAGTGACACCTTCCTATTTGTGTAGAGGGATGGAAAGGAAGCCAGGTTAATGGGGGTGTGAGTGAGAAAGCAACAAGAGGGAACTGAGCTCATCTTAAAGGAGTGCAAAAAATACCATAACCAGACAAACACATAGGGGAGAATCAATATATTTGCCAAAAAAGATACCTGCCTACATAGATGTCCTAAATATTTATGTGAAGAAGAGGATGCACTGCAGTTAGTCATGTGAATCAACTTTATCCAATAGGTTCTGTTTAGAGACTGGTTACATAATATATCATTTCAACAGTTTCTGGACCAGTTTAGCTACTCATTAAAGTCACTGCTCGCACCAGAGTGAGCACCTTAAAACTTGCCATTCACTTTGTAGTCCCTTCCGCCATTTTCTCTCCACAACGCTGAAAACGTGTTCACTGTCCTCCAGCCACCACCACCTCTCCTCTTTGTCCTAATGCCTTTCCCTGCCCTTCCTGTACATCCATGTCTTTGCCCTTCCAGAGGGTGCCCCTTTTCTGTGTTGGCAGCCCTTGCAGTGATGTAGTTGCACTGCCTTTCATTTCAGGCTCACTCTATCCCCCTTCCTGCTGTTGGGGACTCATGTTGCTTTGGCAGAAAAAAAATGCTGTAGTTCATCAATCCAAAATCCATGATGATGCACTTGCCTGACAGTGGGGGGTTTGGCTCAAGGTGATTTTGAATATGAGCCTGATTATTACTTTCTTTTGACAGAATAAAAGAACAGCAAGACTTTATGTCCAATATAGATTTCACAAAGTATTTTGACAAAGAGCCAGGCTTTATTAGTTGGCAGTGCACAGGAACGACTTGATTCATAGGGATATGTGGGGTTGTGCTGCCCCATGCTGATACATCTGATGCTCAAAAAGTCGCTGGTGCTAGTGCGCACACGTTTGGGAGTGGGACGTGGAAGGCACTCTGGATCTTTGTATGGCGCAGTGAATATGTCCCCTTCTACCCTGAAAGCAAAGCTACTATTGCAAGGGAGCACTGAATGCTGCCACGAGCACTGGGATCATTCAGTGTGTACTGAATAAACATGGAGGTGCTTCAGGAGAAGTGTTGAGGCCCCACTGTAATTCAGACAGTGCACCTGCAGAATTAGAGGAGGTAGTAAGGAACTAGCAAGTTTTCTCCAGCACAGAGGTGCTTTTTATTGCACTGTGGACCACCTCATGAGAGAGGGAAGCTTGTGAATCTTACCTCCTCCCAGTCACGATCCCTCTGGCAACTACAGCTCCCCTGTGCAGCTTAAGAATACTGCAGGGTTGTTGTTGTTTTTTTGGAGCTCATTCTCCTTCTCCCCAATCTCTCATCTCCCACTGCCCAGAGCACTCCCTCTTCCAACTCCTCAGCTACTTCTCTCTGACTTTTCCCTTTCATCAACCTCCGAGCTGCTCAAAGCCCTTCCCAGGCCCCTAAATCATCTGCCTGTCCAATGTCCCTAAAAATTAGCTCTATTTTTCTCCCTCTTTCTCTGCTCCTCCAGTTCAACAACTCAGGACTCATGCTGACGTACTTGGTTCTGAGGGCTTGCACCAGGTGCATACAGATCCCATTTGGCTACAAGGCAAGCAGTAAGATGGACTGCACTCTGTGCAGTTTCCTTGGCAGTCCCTTCCCTGAGTCATCTCTTCCTGATTTTACACCTCCACCGATGATGCTGATGTTTTTATGCTGCGACTAGGTACTCAGGGCTTGTCTACCCTGCCCTGCAGATTGGACTAGGGGGTTGTGAATAGCAGTGTGCATCAAAACGTGCTGATTTGTAACTTCCCCAGTGTGGATGCTGCAGGCACAAGCTAAAAGGTTCCTAATTCCTATTAATATAATCCTCTTTCAACAGGATTACATCAATGTGAACTAGGAACTTTTAGTTCATGCCCATAGCCTGCCTCTGTGCATGTGCGTTCATTTCTGGGACCTCAGTCAGTCTGAGATGAAGCAGGTGAAGAAATATCAGTATCCCCATTTTACAGAGGGGAAACTGAGACACAGATGTGTTGAGTCACTTCCCCACAGGGACAGAAGGAGCTACTGTCAGAACAAGAGCTTGAGGAAAAAAAGATTCCAGTTACAATAGAGATACAGATGTTAAAGAGGGAAAACCTGTTAATTCATCCAGTCCATCTCCCTGCGAATGCAGGATTGTTCCCCACAGTATGGTTTCTAGTGTTTTGTCCGGTCATGTTTTAAAAATCCCCGGGAATGAAGGTCCTATCACTTCATCCTGTTACCGGTGAGTTCTGTCTCAAATCATGCCTTTATGTGTCCATCTGCTTGACTAAGCATAGGCAAGAGGGTTTACCAGCCTAAGCCTCCAGTTTGAAATGTCTGGCCTGCCTAGAGCCATGGGTTTGCATCCCTGAAGGGCTGACTCAACCCTTCATCCTTCCAAGGGAGCTTAATTGAGTCCTATGCAGTTTATTCTGTACGACTCTCTCATGTGACCTAAGAACCAAGGTTTTGTCTGCTCAATACATAGCAATAGCACTGATTGGGGGAAATCTGTCCTCCTGACAACATTGAGCAGGTTGGTGTATGTCACCTGGCTGCTACCCTCCACCCCAGGTGACTGTTTCATTAATGATGCATATATATAGCATATAATTTGGAGGAACCTCTGTGATCTGCTGTGATAAAAGGCTATGTTGAAATGTAAAAAATATCATTAGAAGTCTGAAATTTCATCTAGATGGGGTCAGAATCTCAGCAGAGAACAGAAGCCTGAAGATCGTTTGTCCATTCATCATTTTGGGTAGTAGTTAGGGTGCCATTGCTATAACCCTCACTGAACTTAAACCTACTAAAACCCGGAGTAAAACAAAACCATAGAGCTTTGAAGGAGGAGGTCAAACTACAAGGTGGAGATGGTGTCTGAGAGAGCTGATTGCTGCACACACAAGCCCATGCTTCCCTTGAAGTTCCAGTGTCCAAGATCTCTTCTCCATTTTCCAGTTTTGTAGATCATCTGAATCTCCTCTGGCAACAACAGTTGGCCTAACTCAAAGCAGCAGCTGGTAGGTCCAGCAACAGCCTTCTGTTGCCTGTGGCTTCAAATATACTGGAAGCCCTTATGAAGCATTTTTTGAAGTTTCAGAATGTGTATGGATCCAACCATAAGACATGTTTTTCATCCATAAACTATCAGATTATGAATGGTAGCACTGCTTATATTGAATCTGAATCATTATTGGCTACACCTTAAGGAAAGAATATGATTGGTCGCATAGCTGTGTCATGATAGGGAATATCATCAGTGTTTAGATCAGAAGATTGAGTCAGGACTCATAGGATCTGTTGCTGGCTTTTTCTTTGACTGGTTCTGTGGTATCCGACAAGCCACTTAACCTCTTGGTCCTTTAGTTTGCCCATTATTAATCTGAAAGTAATAGGACCTGCCTTTTGGGGATATTAGATCTTAATTAATATTTCTAAAATACTTTGAGAGCCTCATGTGTAAATTCTATATGTATGTAAGTGCTAATTTGTTGTCATTATTGTGGTATACCATCACACCAGTCAGTCATGGTGTACATCAGGTCAACACATGCATGTGCACAATTAGGGCTATATTTTCAGTGTTATATAGTGTTGCTCAGTACCTGTTAATTCTAAGGGCTTTACTATTCAAAACCCAGCCTCCAATAGTGCCTGTGCGTGTCTACGTGGCCACTTAGGTGCACTAATACTGTACATATTACCGAAAGATGCTAATACTTTGCCTGTACAACTGTTAGTGCTCTAAGATTCATGCCCAGATGTGTGTATGTCCAAGCTTTCCATTCACCAGTGGAGATTGGTTTGAGTCTCCCACATATATGACATTACCCATTCTGTACACAAAGAAGTCACAGTCCACTCTTTCCCACAGAGGATAATTTTTTTAATATCCTGCAAAACCTTGACACATTGCAACATTCATGCCTGTAGAGTCCCGGGTCGCAAAAGCATAACTTGATCTGATGATAGTGAGGCTCTTTGGCACTATGGGTAAAGTTAATCATGAGGTACAATCTTGGCATCATTGAAGTCCATACGAATTTTGCCATTGACTTCAGTAGGGCTAAGATTGCATCCAGGATAAATGGATCATGGTGATACATCTTTATTGGATCTTTTAGAAATATAGGTTGAGGTTTCCAAAAGAACTTTAGTGAATTAAGTCCCCAGCTCCCATTGAATTTCAATGGAAGTCATCCGCCTTATCTGCCAGAGGCTCCTTTGGAAGTCTCAGGCTTATGCTTTAGCCACATGAAATGCAATGGCTCCAGTTCGGTTTTATGGGTGTGAGTGAATAGTAAAAAATAATTTGAATGATGCATTACAGAACCTGCCTAAAATTCATATTATGCATTTATGCAATACACCTTAATGGCTTTTTTGGAGTCGTTACGGTGTATTTTGTCAATATATATTAAGATTACTATGATAGCATATTGCCTTTATGGTAAAAGTATGCAAATTAACATAGAAATCTGTAGAACTTTGCATATCTTCATAATAATTTAATAGAAACAGGCCAAAATTTATAAAATTATGTGTGCATTTTTGCGCGTGCAATTCTAAAGCTCAGAGTAGGCTGTGTCATGGACTACCAATTTATATGGCTCAAAAATGCACATTGTGAATTTGAATGCACATCTATTTGAAGATGGGCATGCAAAAGGGCCAAGTTCACATGATTGTCTGGGCATCTGCATGCCAATTTAAGCACAAAACAACGTTTAATGGACAAATTGGCCCATAAAGGGTTTTTTAATGGAAATATTGAGAAACCCTTAACTGTAGTGGGGCTGTCAGGCACCGTATCAATAACCCATACTTTGGAAGACAACCTTGAAAATGAAATACTCAAGAATTCTGTGGTACTTCTAACAAAAAATTGGTAGCATTTTAGATGGGGGAGGGGAAACAAAGCCATGAAGTGAAAGTTCATTTTGCATTCAGTTTTTTTATTATTGCTATCTGTTCTCCATGCCGAAATGCCTGTTTACTTGCAAAGGACAGTTTTTTCTTTCCATAATGAATCATAGTAACACTTAAATTAAGCACAGTAAAAGAATGGTTAATGTCATAACACGCTGACAATTTAACCTGGCCAATATTTTTATTGCCTTGTACAATAAACCTAACAGAGCACAACTTGCTTTTTGACTAGTGGAAAATCAGTTATGAACCGCCAGGGAATGACCAATTTTTCAAATGCAGCCATTCAGTCACACTATAGCCACTAATACTTTTTTTTCCTGTACACTATTGCTGTTATAATCTTTGGAGGATATTTTATCACAGCAATAACCTCCTCAAAATCAGTCTTTACTGCAGTTAATGACTGGACAGCTGGAGCATTAACTGGCCTTGGCGTTGCCTCTAGCCATTAACTAACAAACCAGTTGTTATCTGCAGGTAACAACCAATTTCTCGTGGAATTTTCTTGATAAAGTGTCTCACTGGATGAAATTCCCCCCTCCCCCCGCCTCTTTTTCCTTATCTAAGATTTAGCAAATGCAAGAAAATACATAGAACGAGAATGGCAAAGAAGCAGCTGTAAGTAAAAGCCTAGTGAAAGAAGATAAACCAAACCCGAAATTCCCTACGATAGATTTTGAGTGCTTGATCCTGACAAAATTTTTGTAACATTCATAAGATTCCCCTGTTCTGTCTTGGCCATTTAGGGGTGCAGTGCATTGTACTGAATCCAGGAATGGACTTAAGGGGCTGTGTTGTTGAGTACCTGCAAGAAAAAGTTCCCATCAGTACAGCATAGAACATCCTTTCACACAGCCTAGAGATTGCAACAGATGTGGAGCCAAAAATCGGAATCATGGCAGCTACCGGGAAAATGGGGAAAATTTTAAATGGGAAAAACCCCAACGAACACTGAATTGAGAGGTGAATTTGAATTTGTAAATCTTATGTTTATTAAATTTTTTTTTTGAGACCCCTCATAACACTGTAGCATTTTAAGTTTGCAATTTGGTTATGAAATGTTACTCTCTATTACTTTGCTCATTATTTTAAAGATAATGTTAGCAAGTTTGGACTATAGCATCAATGCTTTAACAATGATGTTAAATCAAAACTTCATTGCATTGTTAATAGTAACAGCTAGAAAGAGTAAAACATATGTGCAAAATGTATATAAAAAGCCGAGCTCCATGACATATACAAAGATGTTTTTAAATTGTTAATAGGTCTAATAATGGTTAATTCTTTTACCTTTACCTCTTCTTTAATGCCTTGTCTGCTCCTAGCTTTTATCTTATGCCTTAGCTGTTAACATAGCTTTTCCTTTACAACTTTAAATATAAAGTATGAATATAGTAAAAACAGTAAGAGTAAAAACAGATATGGAGACGCAGTGTTATAGTAACAAGAGCGGCCTACACAAAGAGAATCTGTCTGAATGAGGATCCTGCAACTGCATTAGTGTTTACAAAGGTAAAGTAAGAGTCCTAAAATCAAGGGATAAAATCCTGGCCCCACTCACGTCAATGGGAGTTTGAAGCAATAGTAAAACTCCCATTAACTTCAGTGGAGCCAGGATTATGAGCAAATACTCTCCAGCAACCACACATCACACAACAAAAACACTAACCCAGGAACCTATCCTTGCAACAAAGCCCGATGCCAACTCTGTCCACATATTTATTCAAGTGACACCATCATAGGACCTAATCACATTAGCCACACCATCAGGGGCTCGTTCACTTGCACATCTACCAATGTGATATAAGCCATCATGTGCCAGCAATGCCCCTCTGCCATGTATATTGGTCAAACTGGACAGTCTCTACGCAAAAGAATAAATGGACACAAATCTGACATCAGGAAGCATAACATTCAAAAACCGGAAGGAGAACACTTCAACCTCTCTGGCCACTCAGTAAAAGACTTAAGGGTGGCAATTTTGCAACAGAAAAGCTTCAAAAACAGACTCCAAGGAGAAACTGCTGAGCTTGAATTAATATGCAAACTAGATACCATTAACTTGGGTTTGAATAGAGACTGGGAGTGGCTGGGTCTTTAAACATATTGAATCTATTTCCCCATGTTAAATATCCTCACACCTTCTTGTCAACTGTCTAAATGAGCCATCTTGATTATCACTACAAAATTTTTTTTCTCCTGCTGATAATAGCTCATCTTAATTAATTAGCCTCTTACAGTTTGTATGGCAACTTCCACCTTCTCTGTATGTTTATATATATATATATATCTTCTTACTCTATGTTCCATTCTATGCATCCGAAGAAGTGGGCTGTAGCCCACGAAAGCTTATGCTCTAATAAATTTGTTAGTCTCTAAGGTGCCACAAGTACTCCTGTTCTTTTTGAGGATTATACCCATGATGCCAAATCCTCATGGAAATGACCCCATACACTTTGAGTATTTGTGAGTAAGGTGACCAGGATTTGGCTCTTAGTGTGGGTTGCTGTAGTCTTACATGTGACTCTCTTACAAGATGGGGGCAAAGCAAACAAACAAAAAAATTAAGAAGCTGAAATAAGAGTTCAAAGCAAGCAGAGAAAGCCAATATTTTATATTTTTATATTTTTAATTTAGTTTTAATTTGAAAGGCTGAGGGATACATGATGATAGAGATTTTACTCCTGTATTTAAAATAATTGCATATTGTGTACAAAGTTCAATTAGTTGCTTTTCTCTTTGGGGTGTGTGTGTGTATTTATATATAATATAAAAGCAGAGTTTTTATATATATATATATATATATATATATATATATATATATATATAACTCTGCTTAATGCTGTCGGAGGTTTCATTTGTCCATTGATCTGAGAATAGATCCCTTTCATTGCATATGTACTTAATCCCAGTATTATTTGTGATTCAAGCATTTCTAACAATTTAAAGTGTTTCAATGATTTTTTAAAATCATTATTAATTTCATAAGTCTGGCCCTTTAATCTCTCCCAAATTATTGAAAACGTAAGGTATTCTAAACATTTCTGATCTTTCTACAGTGCTTTGGCCCTATAAAGCTAATCTTTTCCAAATTTAAGCACTTAAATTTGAAGTACTCCAATAAATTTAAATTGGCATATTCTGTGCATATCAATTTAGAATTATTAGAGCATTAGTGCCTAGGAGTGGTGGCTGAGGGCATGCAAACCAGTTCATACATTTATTTTTAATGACTTTTTATTGATTCTGTGCTTCTAACACTTGATACCCTTAGGTTGTCTCTTATATATAGCTAACAGATTTGTGATACATGAAGTTTTGAAGGCTGTCTTTTCCCCACTTATGCCTTGTCTTTTCCCTTATGGCCTATTATTATTTCCTATAGCTTAGATCTGTAAACAAATAAAGTCCTTTCATTGCTTTGAAAAAATGATGATAGTGAAATTAACATTATGTGACTCATCATATTTGTCTAGCATCAGAACATATGAAAAGTTTAACCTCAGATCCTGAAGGATTATTCCTCCCACCAATATATGTGTGCGACTCCCATCAACATTAATGGAAACTGTGTGCACACATTGACAGGAGAAATCTCACTCCTAATTTGTATGGCCAACATTTCCTACATTTCATGAACTCCAATGTACAAATTTTGCTTTAACTCTTTCGCATCTTGAAGATTAGTTGTTTGTAATATTAAATGCACATGTCCCTGCTGTATTTCAAAGGCTACTTTATATTTATTAATATGTTGATATAGACCAATTAACAGATATTTTTCATGCAGTTTGTGTCTACTAATAATTATGTAGCAAACAGATACCAAAATGTCACTGTGGCTGTCATCATCCATTGGACAGGGAGGAGAAAGTCTTGGGACAACGTATGACATAGGTAGGATATTTTAGACAGTAGATTTACACTTGGGTGTTTTAAAAATATTGAATAGTTCACATCTAATTGGTGCAGTGTTCAGGCTTTGAGGATGCAAAGAGTTAGATTAAACCAGATAACTGGCAGATTCCCCAAATAACAGGGATTCTTTTCAAAAGTGCCTATAGATGGTTAACAGGAAGAGTTGAAAAGAGGAATTTTACCTGTAAGAGAGATTCTTATGTTATGAATATCATCAAAAGCTCTTCAGGACTTTGTCCTGTTGTCTGATCGCTGTATTTTGGCCTTTTTCAAGGGCTGATGGTTCCAAACCTATTGCCTAGTGAACCAAATGCATTACAAACAGCGCCATGATAATTAGGTCTAGGTAACACCCTTGTTTGAATGCCTCTGCAGAGAGTCCAGTGATTGAACTGACATGGAGCCAGGCACCTGAAGTGCTCCTTCCTAGTCATAGCTGAGGCATGTGGCAGCTTGAGAAAGATTGCTCTGTCACTACCTCTGCTGTGTACAATAGAGAATGTCAGTTTCTAGCCCTGGCAATCCAACATCTTCTCTGTGCAATCAAGTTGTTAGAAGACATATTTCATTTAAACTATTTTTCTCCATTTAATGAAGGATCTCTGTCTGAGCTATGTTGTGCTCTAGTCAAAAGAACCACAGTACAAAAACATATGTTGGGCAGGAAAAATACTGAGTGGAGAATAACAAAGGAATTCCAAATTCACACTTTGGAAACTGCATATCTTGACAATTACCGCTGTTCATCAGCAAGATATTAGCAGCTTTCTGATTCTAATTCAGTCCTATTGAAAAGGGCGGTGGTGTGGGAAGTATGTGAGAGGTATTTTGGCAGTTTTCTGCATGTTGAAAGAACAGCAGAAATGTTCCCAAGTCTTGGCCTTTAATATTTGCAGATCTCTGTGTGCCCAACTAGCTCAGGAACAGGTTCAGCTAAAATAACTGCCAATCTGAACTTTCATCCATCTTTTGAACCAAACTGAACCTATGTGCTTTTTAAGGTTTGGGACTGGTATAATTAATACCTCTTTCTTACTCATCATGTCCTCCCCAGTGCCTTGTGCTGGCAGGATAGTGGACACCTCAGAGCAGATGCCAGTAATGCACCTGGAAACCCTAAATCTTAAACATTCTTGCATCTCTCAGGCATGCTGTGCATTCTGGGACATCACTAGTAGAAAAGGTTGCCAAAATCAAAATGGGAAGTAACAGGCCTACTACTGCCACTGCCAGATGCTGCTGGGGGGTGGGGGGGGAGAGGCAGGATTGGAGCTTGCTGATAGGGGCATGAGTGGAGAATTTCCCCCTAAAAGACAGGCAGAAGAGAGGGAGGAAAGATCTAGTGACTCGCCACAAAGGTTTCTGCAGATGGTGGTGGAGGGCTGCTAAGCTTGCTTTGAAGAGAAAATGGAGGGTTGACACCTTACAACAAAGATAGAGTGCAGGAAGGGAAAACTACATTTGAGTGCTTCTTGGAAGAGTTAAATAAGCATTTTCTGGTGCTTAGCTGAACTGAACCTCATGATGTTCACTTATTAATATCCTGCAGTTCTATGCTACTGCCAAGGATGGTAAACTTTTAGCTAAGTATCTACATGTATAGTTTTCTCCTTTCCCATGTTTGTGTTTGCCACGTGTCTTTTAATGGTTGTTCGGTTCAGAATGAGCTTTACATTTTTTTCCTTCACTGGAAGAAACTCAGAGCAGCTCTGCACTACACTCGTGCTTTTTTCTTTTTGGGCCTGATCCATAACTCATGAAAGCCAGTGGGAGTTTTTCAGTTGACTTCACTAGGCTTTGAATCACACCCTATAACAGAAAAATAGTATTTAGTAGAAGCTGGAAGATCTGAACTTCTAAATCAGCATAGATTATGGTGCTCAGAATGTAATATCTGATTAATAATTATGTCCATAACCCAAAATCTAAAATGGCCTAACAAATAGGTGAAACAATGTTTTTGTGTAACCAATTTCCATTGTTTTCTGTTTTCTCACCCATGATGCTGTGAAACAGTTAGATACAACATTGATAATATTTTACTTGTCACAGATGAGAAACTACATATCGGGATCAGTTTAATTCATTCATTAGTTTATGGACACTGAAGTCCTCCAAGGAGTGTCACAAATTCCCTTGATGTCCCTGAGTGCTAGATTTAGCATTTGGATCTTTGATTTAGATGAAAGATGTGTAAAAACTTGTACTGTCAGACAACTCCCTATGGGCTATACATCTATGTTAGCTTTTACGTAATAGTTATTCCAATCAAGGTTTGGCAGTAATTTAGACTCTCTAAAAGCCTGATCCTATAACATGCTGAGTACCTCCTGCAAGGTGCACAATCTCTTTTTAGAGAATAGCAGATCAACAGTCCAACCCCTTAGATACTGTGCATCTTGGAGATATACACGTTTTTATCTGAGGACAGAATTCAGCACACTTCTGGATTGGAGACTCTGGATATTGTCTGAGGTTGGATATTCTTTGCACATATCTATCATGAGTATTTTCTAGAGCTCTGGGAGATTACTGAAAACAAAAATGTTCTATGAATATGATTGAATTTTTAAACAAATTTTACTTTGACTGTTCTGGTGCCTCGTATTCACTTTCCATAAACTTTCAAGAAAATGAGATTTCTGGCAGTCATCTTTGGAGTATTTGTGTATTTTAAAAGAATATCATAGAATATTAATGGCAAAAATATTTTAAATTTGTAAGTGCTATTACCTGCATTGGGAGCCAATTTTGAGACTTATTCTCTACCACTCAGGGAACTATAACATACTGTACCATGTGACCTATGTGTCCAATCAAAACTAATCTGCATAGTTTAAATTTAGACATTATGACAAGTTAAAGGGGTAAGTAAATATGTACAATAAATCACTCTTAGCCAATTTACTTGGCTAATTCAGACACTGGCTTTTTGTTTTAACTCATTAAAGCTTTTATTGTTGTATTTACTTATGTATGCTAAAGATATAAGGAATATTATAATATTTTAATTTCCACTTTTCTTTTACAAAGTATTTCCTTTTCTTAATTCAGAATATGAAAATACATTCTATATTTTAAAAATGAAACACCCTAATTTCACTAGTTCCTCAATAATATTAATATTTTGTTTTTGATTAATAATATTATTTTGATTTGTCATGTGTTTTTCTTTGAACTTTTTATACATGACAAATCAATTTTTTAAAAATAATTAGGTATATTATAGTATTGAAATTATATTTCACACCACTCATTCTGTTCTATGGCACCATTTTGTTTTCAGCCAAGACCTTTCCTTCAAAAGTCCTAACCCAAAACTTATAGAATTCAGTGGAATGATTCCCATTGACTTTGATGGGTTTTGGAATAGACTCAAGGGGTATGTCTACACTGCCATAAAAGAACTGTGGCAGTGAGTCTGAGTCCAAGTCAACCGACTTGGGCTCATGGGGCTTGAAATAGCAGTATAGATGTTTGGGATCAGGCTGGAGCCCAGGCTCTGAAACCCTGCGAGGGGGGAGAGTCTCAGAGCCTGGGGCCCAGCCCAAGCCTGAATGTCTGCACTGCTACTTTTAGCCCCACGGCATGACCCCTTCGAGTCTGAAGCAGTTGACCTGGGCTCCGAGACTCGCTGCTGTTGGTTTCTTACTGTAGACATACCCAAGGATGAAATTCTGGCCCCAATGGGGTCAATGCCTAAAGAACTCCTGTATTAGTTTGAACTAAGTGTATAGCTATGCAGTAATAAGATTATTTTGTTAATTTTTAAATTCAGCTTCCTTAGGTTAGGAGCAAGTTCCTGAGATTCTGGACCATGCAGTTGAAATATGAGACCATTTTAGTAGGATATAGTTCTCCATATTATATGACATTTGAGAGTACACTTATTTGCCACTTTGATTATATCATCATTATCAAGGACTCATGTTTCTAATTTTTTCTTCAAGCTCTTGAATTGTTAATGTTAACTCCTACTGAACCCAACTTTGTTTTCTATCCCAGAAGTAACATTCTGAACTTGTAGAAATATGTCACTCCTGGAAAACAGGTTTGCAAGTCATAATAAAGTGCAGCTCAGCAAGAAATGATGAGAAAGCATTAAAGACTTCTGGTAAATACTCTTATCATGTATTTGTCTTGATATTTCCTAGACATAGAAGTGTAGATTTCTATATAAATAATTATTACATTGATTTTAAGTTTTTCAATTCACCAGCAGCTGTTTTGTCATCTTCATTTTCTTTCTTTTCTCTTATACCTGACACTGTTAAAATGAATTTGGAACAACATGGACTTATCTTCTATTATACACCAGCCAGAGCTTTCTTAGTCTATGCTGTTCACTTGATCATTCCTAACATTCTGGCCAATTATGCATACAGACTGACATGCAAGACTCTCATTACTTAAAAAAACAACAACTTTAATATGAAATAACAGTAACAGATACTAAATATCATGTGCGCTACAAGCTGCTTTAAAATGCATTTTTGATATATAACTGCATTCAGTGATAAATAGCATCATTTAAAACAAATTGTTAGCTATTGTGCCTCTGATTAGCTATGGTGGGAAATTAGTCATTCCCTTGTATTAACTACGGCGTTTCCACCAATCACTATGAAGCATGCCAACTTTGTTTAGCCTGTGCCCTTGTGCAATGATGAACAAGTAATGCATAAAACAAACCCTCCTACCTAATCAAACATTCCATGGAGATTTGAAAACAGAAACAAAGAATAAATGTGTTCTTAGATTATGATGGTGCAGTAAAGTGAAATAAAGTGTGATATGTACCTGTAAACTAAAGACACATGATGTGAATAAAAATATAAAAAATAACAATTTGTTTGAATTATTAACCCCGCCCCCCCAAAAAAATTTATGTCTTTACACAATACAGGACAATTTGAAAGATATATTTCTTTAGAATAAACAGGGTCAGGAAAGATCTGTCATACAGAAAGAACAATACTGGTTTTTTCATTGATTTGTATTCTAGCTTTTTTCAAATGCGCGCTCTCTCTCTCTCTCTCTCTCTCTCTGTGTGAAATACCATCACAGTTGTAATTGGATGAGGCACCTGAGCGGAAACTTTTCTGGCATAAGATAGAGGATGTCTTGCCGTGGAGTCTCTGTAGGTTCCTTAGTCTTTGGCACAATCTTCACCCCTTTGGTCCATAACAATCCAAGTTTTGTTAACTTTCATACTATGCTGCAAGGCCTGTCTTTTCTCCCTTGCTCACAAGGAGATGTGTGTTCTGTAGGGCTGATGTGGAGAAGTGTGCATAGGATTCTGGTGGAGTCTGTGAAAGGATTTAAATTTAATTTGGTCATATCTGTGTTGTTGCTGCATTATTTGATCTTGAGATAATTGATGGATCTGTTTGTTGGTCTATTTTTTCAAAGATTGTCAACTGTTCCTGTCTAGTGGTTAAATGCAGATTGATAAATTTTCTTAAAAAGTTTGTTAACCAGATAACCGCATCACCTTTAAATTTCCAAAGCAGTGATTAGTTTTCATTTGAAGGGGTTAGTCTAGACTAAAAGAAAAGGAGTACTTGTGGCACCTTAGAGACTAACCAATTTATTTGAGCATGAGCTTTCGTGAGCTACAGCTCACTTCATCGGATGTAGCTCATGAAAGCTCATGCTCAGATAAATTGGTTAGTCTCTAAGGTGCCACAAGTACTCCTTTTCTTTTTGCGAATACAGACTAACACGGCTGTTACTCTGAAACCTGTCATTAGTCTAGACTAACATCAGTGTAACTGCAAGTTGAACCTAGCCTAGTAGGCCATATTCTCAAATAGTATTGTTATGAGCTGAATGTAACCTTGTTATAGATTAAGTTAAAACCTCATTCAAACTGATGAGCCCTTTGTTTAAGATCGCGGTAAGAAATACTTCTGGGGGTACCAACACCTAAAACAAAGCCTACTAGTGTCTGCCCTGAAACTAGCACCATGTGCATTGGGCTCCGCTGGATATTGTGACTCTGTGTGTGGGTGCATGTATGAACACATAGAAACTGAGAACAGACAAGAACAGAGAGAGGCAGAGGTAAAAAGCAAGAAAGCCTTGGGAAGAGTTAGAGAGAGACCTTTTGGGTTGGTTGGCTAAAGAGGGTTGGGGGTGAGAGCTAAGAAATTGCTTCTTTTGTTCTTGGTTCCTCCTGTGTTCGGAGAAGCCGTATTTTGTAGATTTCTTGTTAAAAAGAATTTCTATTTCCAACTGGAATATCCCCAGGTCTCAACATTTGATTAGCTGCTCGGGGGTTGGAAAAGGACAATATATTCAGAGGTATATATCTCACAGGAGAGCTGATTGACCCAAAACAAAAGTGACTTAAAGAGGCTTTTGCAGAAAATAATTGGAAGATTAATTTTTAACCAACTTTATACCTGTGTAATTGGTGTTGTTCAGATTTGTCAGAGCATCAGGTATGTAAGTGGGGGAAGGGGGTGCCATTCTTTTAAAAAGGACCATGGCTTGGCAATATCAGTTGTTATAGGAATTCTTAACTTCTAAAAAGGTGTAAGGGGGCCCATACCTGGCCTGTGTAACTAAAAGTAGCCCTTGACTTTCAAAGAGTTTGCGAGAAGTTTACTCAACATTTTGTGGAGATTACTCCCAGCTGAAACTCCAAGTAAAACTAAAGGGCTGTGGACCTTTACAGCTCAACCTGTCAGTTTAGCTTCATAAAACCCAACCAATCTGAAACCGGTGGCTTTTGTTTTCTAGAACTTTTTTTTGTTTGCTTCCCACCCCTCTCTGAACTGACGTTTTTCCCATTCTCCTCAGCCATTTCTTTCCTTCAGTGCTGGACAGCTAAAGGCCACTCCATGCCCCGCATGGCTCCAGCATGCAGCCATTTCTGTGCTCCTCCTCACTCGCCTCTGCAGATGTTTTCACCTCTGCAGAATCTCAAAGCAGGACATGTCCTTGTTTAGAGGCGTGAAAACAGCATGGACAAAAGTGATCATGCCTTGTGGCATGGTTTAGGCTCCTCCAGTCTGTAATTAAGTCTAAAGGGACACTCAGAAGTAATATAAGTTCAAACTTGGATCCACCTTAAAAATGAACTTCAAAGAGAAAAAAAAATAGGGCCCTAATGCTGCAATCATTTATGAATGTGAGTAATTTCCCATGAATTCAATGGGACCATTCACATGTGGAGTTGTTAATATGTTTGAGCTCAAAGCTTAGGCTGGCATTTTATTTTGCTACTTTACAATGTATACAGAAAAGTCCTGAATGTTCTTCTTTATCCCGGTTATCTCCCTTCCACCTTTACTCACCACTTGACTTTTACCTTTGAAATATCAGGAATGTCCAGCCTTCACTTCCCCTGTTAATTGGATGAGAGATGTGGATCGGAATGGTGGTGATGAAACCTCAGCAAAGAGATTTTTTTTCTCCCTCGTCTTATAGTTAATTAGGCAAAAACAAAACAAACAAACGAAGAACTTTAAACAGACTGAAGAAAAATCCTTTCCCATTCACTCAAGGGTCATTTCCTTGTGATCTCTGAGAGACAGGAAACTTTCTAGTTCACCTGTGGTCCATAGAGTCTTCAGGGGAGACAAGACAATCTAAAGTAAAATAAATATAGGGTTGGGATTTTTTTGGCCAATTGGGACAAAGGGCAAACAAACACCTTTCAGTGATCGTAGAGGAGGGATAAAGGGACAAACATTGTTGTTTTTCTTTGACAATCCTTTAAAATTGCTGAAAACCTGCTAGGTAATAGCTATATTTTAAACGTTTAGGTGTAAAATTTTGGAAATCAATCTAGCACTGTTTTTGTTTTTAAAAAAACACTGTTTATATAAGATAGATTCGCAAGTAATGTTTTGTGCTCTTGGACTCCTTCTGCTGGCTGTGCAGTAATAGTTAATTAGCAAATGTGTTTGTAGAGCTTGATGTCATGGATGGAGCTATTACTCAAACAAGGAAGTAGATAAAAAGCAACGTTTGTTTCAAACTCCACCAGAAACAAGGAAGGAAAAAAGCTATATGTGAACAGCACTATGGCAGAGGATGAGATTCTTAGGGAGACAACAAGGCTTTATTTTCAGAGCCTTCAAAGAGGTATTAGAAACAAATGAAAGGAGAAATAAATGTTAGTTTATCATTAAAGAAAGTCCCTTTAACCTCTGTTGAACTCGTATTCTGGACTGGTTTAGGAGAGGACAGGAGAGGCACACGTATTCTCTTTGAAGAAGGGCCAGGTGCTGAGGTATAGCAACAAAATTTTGGCAGGAAAATGTCAAAGCAAATCCAACTGTCCAAGAAGGCTGGATTTAAGCAGAACTGAACAAATCTTTGTGTGTACACATACCTCTCAGGTGCTTTGCATTACATAGAGCACTCTCTGTTTCATCCTAGTTTTCAGATATTTGGCTCTGCACTGCCATCACTTTGCACTGATGTGTATTTTTCAAATGTATATTATGAGCAGCCCTGGCCTGTGCCCTCCTCCCTAGAGCCAAAGCAGCAGTCTGTGATATCATGCCTATAGCTCTTTCCGGTGTCGAGTCCTGTTTAAGGAGGTGGTATAGCTCATCCCATCTCGCCACCGTGTTTAACAGAAACCTTGAGAGAGCCACGGGAGTAGAGAAAACGGAAGGTGCAGGGGGAAGAGAGAAAGAAGGGGAGAGTACTCCTTACAGGGACTACACTCACTCACCTCTGGATAGGGCACCTTCTTCTGGGCAGCAGGCTTAAGGCTTTAAGCAAGAGACATGGGGCAGCTGGAACCTTGTGGAGGTTCTCCCGGAGTGTAAGTCAGTACAGATTGAAGAATGTGCAGTGCCTCCTCCTGGGGAAATATTTTGCACACTCTGAGTGTGTTCTCCAGTGAGCCTTACATGGAACTCCAGAGTAACCCATTTATGCTAACAAGAGCAATGCTTGCAGTCTTAGGAGCTGATGCAACAAACCTGTGAACAGTAAAGCACAGAAGCTGGCCAGTTCACTCAGGATGATTTTATTTAGCCTAACCAGGAAAAGAAACTGCAAATAGAAAACTGCAATAAGGATGGCTTAAACAACTTTGTTGCAGGCGGACTAGTATAACCCCCCACAATCTAACCCTTCCCCAATTATCCCCAGGGAATGGTTCCACTTTGGCAAAGATTAACTCCCAAAACATGCTGGCTCCAATTCTGGCCTGCATTCCAGTCCCTTACACCACTCTGCTTGAAATCCGCTGAATCTTCTCATCCAGGAATTCCTTTAATACAGGGGAGTTCCCTAGGTAGTAGTGTTACCACCTATGAAACACAGAAAAACTGGCCACTAACCTCATCCCTTCCAAAAAAAAAAAAATGGCCCTAGTGCTGACTACAGATAGCTCTTACTAAACCATTCAGGGGAACTAATTTACACAATAACAACAACATCACAATATGTGTATTTTTACATTATTTCTCATTTGTCTTTCCTTATGCCAACGTGGCGCAGCAGTCTGGACTATGGGGGAATGAATTCTAGACTGCTCTGATGTGTCCCAAATGGAATCAAATCCAGCAGATTAAATATTTTATCTGGCAAGGCAGTACAAAAACTGGCCAGAGCAGTTAAAAACTAGCCAGGTGGCAGCCCTAGTAGGCAGTATATGGTTAGCATAATGGCACTATACCTTGGCCTTTGCAAGTCTCAGTGTAGGGTGTGCGAACACTTGCTCAGACAGAGAGCTGCACTTAGACTATTCTGGTCTGCTGGATGGTCCCTTGGAGATCCATATGGCCTCTGGGACTACTCTGGTTCACAGCAGGGGCTGGACCAATCCCCAGCAGCACTAGAATCCAAGAGATGCAAAGCTGCCATGCCCCTCTTGACCCCTCTTGAGAGGCATAGTTCAGAACTGGCCCAATTTTGTGTTAGCTTGGACTACTAAGCATCCTTTAAAAAAAAAGAAAAAAAAAGAAGTATCTTATGAGCGCAAAGTTTGGCCAGTTTGAGGATGGTGGGGCCTGTTGCCATGGGTAAAGGACTGTGCACGTCTTCTTTCAAAGTCACATCTCAGTGACCACTGAGGCTCTGTGGAGCCTTCCCAAGTTAACCCATTGTTGAACATTATCCAGATCACTCATGGATTCCTTGCTACTGACTAGGGCAGGGGTCCTGATAGAGGTCTCTTCTTTCTTGGTCTCTGACATTTTCCTTGAAGTCCTCACAATTTAGGAGGGGTAGATAAGTCTGTTTTGTGTGAGAAGCAAATACTGGGGCTTGTAAGAGATTGGCTGAGCCCTCCATTCTGTGTCTGACTTTAATTTGAGGTCCCTTTTCTCCCCTTTCCCTTATGATGACGATGATTTATTATTTGATAAAAGTCCCTGGTTTCTGATTTGCTCAAAAGGCCAGGTTGCCCCTCTCAGATTCCTTTAGCTACTTTCAGAAGAGGAGGATTCTTATTACCCTGGAAATTAGGCTCAAAATCTACTCCAGAAAGCTTTGGGACAGTTTTTGTTCTGCAGTCCCTGTTGCAAGTGGGATTATATTTCCCTGAACACCTTACTCTGTGTAGGGAGAGGCTTGCTGGAAAACTAATGGTAAACCTCTATGTGAGATACATGTACATATTTGGCTTGCTGGACACAGTTGGGATGCCCTACATTTAATGGGGGGGTGTCAATGGGAAAAGGGATGTGTAGGAACAAGGATGGAATAACTGGCCATCTTGTTTAGATCTTTACTATATGAATACAAGTAGCTTGTGGTCTGCCTTGAGCTTTAAATTATCAAGGCCCTGCAAAAGTTTTCTGAGCCTCTGCATACCCACACATTATTTTTGCTCTTTCGGTGTGCCTAGTTTTGGAATCTAAACGCCATCCGGGACAATATACTAGTAACTCCAGTTATTTATCTCTAGATGCTATTGGCAACATTTTCAAACAACAGTACACCCCTCCAAGTGACTTAGGAGCCAGTGCTCCATCTTCAAAAGTGAAAGTCAATGGGACTTGGGTGCCTAAGTCACTTGGATAATTTTGTTCCATAGCTGCTGGCACTTTCTGATACAGCTGCAGATTTGGAAATACTATAAAGTGTCACAGATGGGGACCTGCTCAATAGAGTTTTCTTATTGTGAATGATTATTTATTTCTAGTATCAGAGTGTGTTAAGTACTTTCCAAATGGAAAAGAAGAAACAGTCTTTAAGCGCTCCCTATGTAAAGATGAACAATCTAAATTGGACATAGGCTAGGAGGAAGGGGAACAACATATAAGAAGAGTAGCTATGGTTGATTCCAGGGTTGCTAACAAAAAAAATAATTAATAATAGGATACATAAAGTATTCCCAATACCCCTCAAAAGTGTCATTTTCAGTCAGCAATTCTCTCATGGGTGTTATAGCAGCATTTGAGAGGGATTTAAAAGTAGACGGGATAGTGATCTTGCAGATAAGCTCAGGAAAAGAAGTCCATGCCTGAAGATGGTGTGGAGGAAGACTGTAGATACTTATATGAAACAGTGAACAGGACAAACAAGGTGCGACAACATGAAATGAGACAAGGGCAAACCAGTAGGGAGAAGTGGAGTTATGCAGGGCTGTGAAAAGAAGTGGTAGAGGAAGGGGAGCCAGAGGAGAAAGTAGAAGAGAGGATGACATAGTCGAAACAGGCAAGGAATATGAACTTAGCGTTTCATATGGGCAGAAGGGAAGATGACATGGTGTCATGGAGGCCTGTAAGGAAGAGGTTGAAATAATCAAAATGGAAAACCAAGGACCTCACATGAACTTTAGCAGTAGACTAGAAAGAAATGGACAAAGTTGAGAGAGGTTGAAGAGAAATAAGTGGCAGAAATTGGATACTACCTTGATAAGTGGGACAAGGTGCTTCAGACCCTCAAAAGCTTACTCCTGGGTCTTATCCAAGCTCCAAACAAACTCTGTTTTAAACAGCTCATGAAGAGCTTGGTCTCTTAAGGACACGTTAGGTATGAATTTGCTCCAAAATTATATCTTACCAAAGAATCACTTCAGTTCTGGTACAATGTTAGGTGGAATTTCAGCTATAGCTTTGTCTCTTTCTGGATCTGTACTTTCCTCCTCTTGATCAATCACATTCCCAAAGAATTGTGGTTAGAGAAATATATATATTTTACAATAAACCCATTGAAGTTGAGTTCAGCAGATTCAATTGTCTTCAGAATTTGTGATAATTTAACGCTATATCCTTCCTGAGACTTTCCATAACTTTCATTCTCTGCTGGCTTTGCCAAATCTTGCTGTGATGCTTGGAAGATTTCTGGGGCACTTGTGATGCCAAAGAGGAGGTAGGGATAGCAATATTGTCTGAATGGCATTATAAACGTCTACTTGGCATTGGAAGCAGAATTTGCTAGGTTCCACTAGCTGATCCAATGAGAATATTATTGCACTAGCTAGCATGGAGATTGTGTCTTCTACTAAGTGAAGAATATACCTTTGCCTCTTTACTGCTTCATTAAGCTCTTCAGGGTCTACATGAGATACAAATGTGCCCATTTTTGTTCATAACAGGCTCCTTAGGAAAACACCATTCTATCAGTCCAGTAATGGGCTCTGGTATAGCATTCATCTGCATCCTCTCCTCGTCTTCCCTCATTTTGGAATGAGTAAGACTATGCTTTGCTGTAAAGGGCACTCCCCCACTATCCCTTTAAATAAGGTCCATAGTGGTTCTCTAAATAGGCCATTTTCATCAAACAACAACTCAACTTCCATTTTTGTCTGTAATTGCCCCTTCTCAAGGCTGTGGTTTGGGATAGGAAGTTACTTGCAGTGGCTTCATGACAAAGGTGTCAAACACACTCCCTGCCTTAGTAGTGGGTACAGGTTTTGCATTGACCCAGGCAATTTATTTGTGCCGTTATGCTAATAAGCACTATCCTCGTCTGCTCCTTGCCTCCGCTCCTTTCTTGTTGGGTGACTTGCATTTTCACTGACTCAGACCGCCATGTAGATTGTGGCACCTGCTTCAGACTTAGCTGAGATGTAAACTCCATGTTTCGGAAAGTTCCTCGTTTAAAGTCCCAGCTACTAGATGATCCCTTATGTGTTTTTCCTTACTGATACCAAAGTCCTAAAGCTGTGCTTTTCCTTATAAAAAGGACCCTTAAAAAGGCCTTTTGTTTTGTTTTCTGTGGGCCTCTGCACCCTTTGTTAAAGTATGCCCATTTGTGTCTTACCTTCCTTTTTTGGAATGAAAGGCTCATCAGACTTTTTAAGCACGATATTGTTATTCTTCTCGCCTTTTATTGAAGGCAAATGACTTATAAATATGCGGGAAGTACTGAATGACCTCTACTTCCCTGCTCTCTGTATTAAGCCTCATTGTGTTTCAGAGTCTCCTAAAGTGCTCCTTCCACTTAAACTTTTCCAAGGGTTTATCAGACTTGTGTCTTGTGGAGGGCTAAGGCTTGGCATTCTCTTTCCTCTTTTTAGTGCTGGTTCAGAATGAGACACCTTCTGACCCCATGTTCTGTGACATAAGTAAAAAATCACAGAAAAAGTCACCGGCCCAAATTCTTGGATGGGGCCAAGCTGCAGGAGTGGCCACCTTTTTTGGCATCCTGATTCTGATTTAGTGGGTCCCTGGCATAAACTGGAGCAGCATCTAAGCCATTCAAACCTATGCCCAGCTGCCCTCAGCCCCAAGGGGTTGTTCTGGTAGTCAGAAATAACTGCAGCATTGCAGTGATTCAGCCACACCCCCTCTTTAGTGGCCACGCCACCTATACAGGGACTGCTGTGATAGAGGTGGCTGAGACCTGCTCCCTGTCTCTATGCTACCCAGTGATTTACCCCTGTGCCAGATGAATTCTCAGGGGGCAGGTCCACTGATTTCATAGACTTTTTTCCTTGGTGGGGTGGTGCAAAGGAGCTCAATGGAGAATTGGGCACAATTTCTTCTAACACTGACAAGAAACTTGTAGAGTAAGAAAAACAGTATAAACCTTTCTCTCTAACCACTGAAGAGTTTTTTTCCCCTAGATCTCCCCTGCCTGACTTCCTACTCCAGATTTAAAAAACGGCACACTGCCTTATACAGTATATGATAAAAGCCGAAGAGGAGAGTTAAGAAGAGACTATGGAAGCTGGGTTAGTGGAGGTGGAAGTTCTAGAGTTAATAATGGATTAGCATGCTCTGGAGAAGAAAGGCAGGGTGTAAGAGAGGGAAGAATGGACAGCAAGGGAGTGCATCGAATGATTTGGAAAGGGACGGGATGGAATATGGGAGGCTCTACTGGAGCTGAAGAGGTGGTTTGGGAATATTGTGAAACCCTGATTTGGGCAACTCGCCCTGGGCTCATGAAGTGTGGGAGGTGGGGTGGGGCTTGCACGGCAGATATATTTCTGAAGGAAACCTCAACAGGTTCATGTCTCTGAAGCTTCCTAAATGGGGGCTCCCAGACCAGCCCAAGGTGTCTCCCCTGACACCATTGCCTGCCTGAGGTGATCTGCTCTTCTTCTTACTCCTGGGATCCAGAAGGTCTTTAATTGAAACCTTCATCTCTCAGAGTTGAGATGGGCACTCCTCTACTGATTGGTGAACCAGTTCTCTCTCCAACTTAGAGAGACTAGAACCTGTTCTGAGCACATATGTCCCTCTCTGGGAACTTCTACTTTTCCTCTGTCTGCCTTCAATTGGCCACTCCAGAATAGAGAAGAGAAAGAAGAGAAGAAACAAACTAAAGACATATCCATCATTTTGGGGGAGCAGATCTGAGAACCCAATTCTTATTCTTCTTTTGCAGCTCTATGCAGTCCCCCTGTGAGCAACACACATATCCCACAGGGAGGGAGAGAGAACAGCTAGTTGGCTGTCTAAAGTGCCTTTACAGTCAGTCCCTGTTTCACCTGTCTCTACCCTATACACTTGGCTTTGTCTCAAGAAAACTTACTGTGGATATTTCCTGAGTCCCTGTCCCTTTTTTTGGTAGTCTCAACACCTCTGGCCCTTGATTCCTTTGGGTGTCACTCGTCCTCAGTCTCTGAAAAGGCACTACTTCATATAGAATTTGTATACTTAAGCCTTATGTCATAAAAATTGTTAGGTAAAATCTATCACTCATAGTTTAAAAAGAAAAGTATGGCTGGCTCTTCACAAGACTGCTAATAATACTCAGTTGTGATAGGGTTAAAAGGCAACATCCATTTCCCCATTATCTTGCTTAAAAAGTGCCTTTTTAAAAGTCCATATGGCGACTTCCTTTCGACCTGCTTTCCCATCCTCGTCTCTTTGTCAGGGCTGTCACTTATAAAGAATCACTTGACTTACAATAACAAGTTCAAAAGAAGACAGAATATAATCAGTTGATCCACGAAGAATTGAAATAAAGAACACCCCCACTGCTCCAGTTATCATTCCCATAGAGATAGTGATATTATTGATGTGATTGCTATGCTAATTTCTATAGAAAAAACTTGTATTTTGGAATTTTTTCAAAGAGGAATTTCAGACACATCAAACTGGAAAATGCAGAGTGAATTCCTAAACCTTTTTAGTATAGACATGGGAATTTTTTTAACATTGAATAGCTCTGGACAACTATTCATAAACTTCACTTTTAAAATATCAGTTGGGAAAAATAGTTGTTTTTTTCAGTTATTTTAGAAAGTTATTTTACTGCAGTTGTAACAAAAGTCTTACTGTACCTATAGGATTATTAATACACCCTCTATAACTGAAAGAGCCAGGTTAGCACCAAATAATCCAGAAACAGAGGTTGGGGATTATAAATGATGGGTCCATTTAGGTCCAGTGTTTAGGAAGAGCGAATTAATAAATCCCCTTCCTCTGCAATTCCATAGTCTCCTTGGGAATTGCCACAAACGTAAACTTTTTTCCCCCCTTGGACTTCTATTTTAACTAGATGGATTCTGCTTGTGATGTTTTGCTTTTTATGTAGTAAACTGATTTAAAATGTATGCCAGTCATCTTCAGGGAACTCATTTCAGTCAAGATGAAACTAGTCTTACCTGAATCAATGTTCTACGTGTCCCTGTGGCTTGGCATTTTGAATAATCAATTTGTCTCCATCGCTTCTTAATCGTGGGCATCACAATCTTTATTTGTCAGCCCTTTCGGGCCCTGCCTTTTTTGTTATTAACATGCTACTATTGTCACATGCAAGCCTTTCTTTAAAACAAGCTGCTCATTGGTGTATTTTGATACTTTTTTATTATTACTAAATCTTTCCCCCCATAATTACACCACAATCATTATATAATCCCATAACAAAGAGTCTATTGAGGCACCATGCTTTTGTCAACTATGGGACACAGAATCCATCATTGCATTATTCAGCTTCCCCCCTCCCCTCTTGCTTTGTAGAAACATAACCTATTTCACCAGTCACATTTGCACCTTGTTTGCCTGGTTGTATATTATTTACTAAATCGTTGCCCTGCGGATAAACCTTGTAAAGTTGCTTTAAAAAAGTTATTTGTTTGATAATTAAGTCCTGAAAACCCATCGTTTAATGATTATTCCGAACCCATAAGGCAGAGAACCTCCATGACGTTTTTCTCTAAGTTTAATTACCGTATGCTAATTTCCTTGCCTACTACGTGATTAATTAAAATCATATTTTCATAATCATTTGGCACTAGTATTGTTTTAGAATTATCATGATCCCCTAAATAGTGTATGTAAATAAAGTCGGCTCTAATGGAAAGAATCAAAATGCAACGCTGAAGACCTTTATGTGTTTGTATGCATGCGATTGGCAACATAACTGGCTTATTTACATTAAATACGCCACAAGGTTACAGTGCAGATCAACGTCACTTTATCGCTGATTACTTCTCTTAAACGCCGGAGCTGTGACTGATGCTCCGGTCCCGGTGTCCACCAAGATTTACCCTGGAGTTTTTAAAGGAAACAGACTTGAAATAGTTTCAGGAGCAGGTAAGAACGACGCTTTTTTTAAAAAAAAAAAATGATAATCTCTTCGGGCTTGATAAAAAAATTGTTTAGTAAAAGGCAGGAATGCAAGTAAAGACAGGCGAGGGGGGTTGATATATGTCTGAATAACAAGTCTGACAATCAGAATGTGTTCTTAGAGAATAGATAGATTTTAATAAGTGTGTTTACATGAGCTCAAGGTCAAGACCAAGCTGCGCTGTGTTAAATGGTTTCTTAGTTGCTAGACAGAGAGAAAAAATGGACGATCACAGACCATTCTTTGTAGATTATTATATCAAGGGTTCAGCTTTTGGCTCATCAAAGCTAAATGCCGCAAGACCTATCTAGTTGCTGTGAATTATGCCAAGACGACAATGGAGTGCTTTTTTAATGGTACAATGCATTTCACCTACCAGATAGGGGGAGTCCAAGCTGAAAGATGGGAATGTCTTGTGATGTTGGGTGATCAGTATCAATGAACGGGGTTATTCTGAAAAGAGACAGATTAAAATAAAGCACTCTTGACTCGGGATGTGTTGCAAACAGTTAGGAGGGCTAGCCACAGCGGGCAATTGTGACAGCTCCGCGCTCCACTTTTCCCCCTCAGCACAAGAAAATGATCAAGTCAATCATGTGGACATGCTTCATTATTCATTGAACACAATCTTTTACAACGCTTCGTTTACGTGCAGGAGTTTCTTCTACGCGTTGCTTTAAATTGTAAGGTAAGAAAGACAAAGGTAACAAGGGGGGGTTTCAGACTCCGGGCGGCTCCCAGGAGCGAGGAAAGAGGCTCCAAAGTCAGTTTGGACTATTTTCTTTTATTTCTTTTTAATCATCGCAACGGGGCCTGCGTTTTCCACCGTGATTAAAAAAATACAGTATAATTAAATATCCATAGCCGTGACGTTTGCAAGCAGGGCTGTCAGGGGAAAAGCAGAAAATAATGAAAGGAGCAGAGAAGCCATTGAATGGCGCTATAGAACTTAGCCTGAAGAAAACCCTCCGGTTTCCCCCCTCTTTCTCCTCTCTCCTTTCTTTTAAAACCGTTACTTAAAATAAAAAGAGAGAGACAAGAGTTTGCCTGGTTTTGGATAACGTGGGGTCGGGCAGGAGCAAGTTCGCTCCCTGTCGCCCTGAGAAATCCTGCCGTTAAGTTGCCCAGAAACTTTTTTTTTAAAGGATTGTTGCTGAGTAAACTTTGCTGAAGTGACTTTAAACGTGTTTCCCCCCCGCCCCCTCCTTGCAGGATCCCGGCTACCCGGAGTGTAATTTGTAAACTCCCTCCCTTTTTTTTTTTTTAATCAAAGTTAGCTGATGCATAGCATGTGTCAAACTTGTGAGACTCAAGTGCCTAAGAGACCTGCCATTTTGTGCTCTAATCGACCTCTTATGAATAGGAGCCGTGCATAATGCTTTGAGGAACGTTATGACATTCAAGTGTGCACTAAATGTCAGATCAGGTTTAAAACCTGTTAGGAAGGTAAAAGAGCATGCCTGAAAACACCGCAGAAGGAGCAGAGAAGCACCTGTCAGCCACAAATCCAGGGCATTTTTAACGTACAGAAAAAGTAACAGGTTAAAGAGGAAACTTAAATGCCAATTCCATAGGATAAGAGAAGCTACTCGGACATGAACCTTTCCGGGAACTGGCTTATGTCAAGGCACCGGGGTTAACATTTTGGGGGGTGGATGGGTGTGAAGAATAGATGAGGGGGGTGGGGAGACTATCCTTAAAAAGCGTTGACATGAAGAGATTGCTACAGTCTCTTCGTTTTTAGCACACTGGGGCGGCACTGATCTTGACTCTCTGCTCTTTTCCTGAGAATGATTTCGCAGGGATGAAGTACTGAGGAGAACAGTCGTAGGCGGGGGGCATAGGAGATGTTTCAAGATTTTAAATAAAACAATATTCTTGGATGAGTAGGAAAGAATCTAGATTTTGAAGGCGCCCATCTGTTGCAGTTTTGCAAATAATGAATATCTATATAAATATGGATATGAAGAAAGGTTGAAAGAAACCGTGATGCTTGCGAACTTAAAAGAAGGGTGCCTTTTTTAAAAGGGTCTGTAGTTCTCTCAAGGAGATTGGATGTAGTACAAGTTTAACTGGGTCCATCCAAAAAAGTTAGTTTTTCGACTCCTATATTATAATTGCAATTAGTCCATGCATAAAATCTGCCTCTCTGCAGAATATTAAGTCCAATTTTAGTACGTTTTATAAATTCCTGTATTGTGGGGAGGGGGTAGAGAAATTGGGGGGGGGGGAGGGAAAGTATAGAAGGAGAAAGGATTCAGCAGCCTATTTACGGGCATGGATGTTATTGTTTAAGGGTTTTTGTTTGGCGGATATTGTTATGTCTATAATAGTGTCTAGGCGGAGACGTGATTTGTCAGATCCCTTCATTTTCACTTTAGCAGAAAATGAGCTGGGTAAGGGGAGAGTCCTTGCAATCCGAAGGCGCTGAGGCTGCTGTTTGTTATTCCACAGGCATGGACAAACAATGAGAATATAAGACACAGATAACAGGCAGTTCTAGGGGAGCTGGTCTTTGAAAAGCCCCTTCAGAAAGCATGGGTGTACTACCGTATGTGTGCTTTAGCATGGAGTGCACTTTTAGAGCTGTGCATTTCCCCCCCTGTGCAGTTTAAAATAAATCCAACAGGGGCCGTGTTTGCTGAGCTGATTTGACCGGTTGGTACAGATAGCAGTGGCGAGCCTCCCTGCTTATGTGGAAAAAGACTATTTTAAGTGTCATAATTAAGTTTAGAATCCTTGTTTGGGCTCATTCACTGCTCGAAATGGGGAGGACTGGCTGCGTTGAGGTCCTTTCTGCAGGGGATTGGCCCAATGCCTGTGCACGCTCAGTTGGAGAAGAATGTTTTCTTTTCTAGTTTAATATTAGCAACTATATTTTGTTACTTGTTTAAACCGGATTTGATTATTCCCGTGGAGATTCCCCCCGCCCCGTCTATCACTCAAATCTTTGTTCATTGTTCACTGACTGTGGCAGGCTGCTTAAGTGTACAGAGACCGAGGGGGAGGCCCCCTGGCTGGTTTGATGTTGAAATAGTAAACCGGAATGAGGAGGGTGCTGGAAAAGTGGACATTGCAGCTTTAATTAACTTCAAGATGCTTCAACGAGGACCAGAGCATAGTAGTGACGTTGCCTCATAAATCTGTCCAGTGCAGTGTGTTGCATTGAACTATTACAGTATCACCGTCATATTGAATATTCACTACCTATCCAGAGCGGATTTGCATAATTGGACCTTTTTCTTTTTTTTATGAAACTTGTTTGCAAAAACCAAACAAAACACCCAAGTGACAACCGCGGCGATCTGCATGATTATAAAGGGTTCAAATCTATTCGAAAAGTAAGTGACCTGCATAAGTACATCAATAGGTTAAGTGCAAATAAGATGAGAAGTGCTTCTGAAAGCTGTACATTCCCTGTGTGGTCTCTTGGGTTGTTTCTCAATAGCGGGATTTTTTGTAGCCTGAGGGATTTTAGGTTGTCTGTCGACTTTCATAACTTTTCCCCTCATACTTCTTACACAAGGTGAGGCTTTTGTACAGCGTCTGTGTACCTGTAGTGATGGGGGTGAGAGGGGGAAGAGATTGACAATTTGTGATTCTGGGGATCTGGGGAGTATAGTTACAACTACTGTGGAAGCTAAATATGTACTGCTTTTCCTGTTTCTGATCATTGGACAGTTCATCACTAAATTTCTCCGATTACTCAAAGGTGTGTGTGTGTGTGTGTGTACACTTTTTAAAAAACCAGTTAATTAAGCTGTTCCTCTCTAAATTACAGAGTTAGCTAGAGCTAGTGTCTTAATACAGCTCAATCCCCCACTCTTCCATATGGTTCACTAAAGTGAAAATTACTAGCATAATTAGAAATGCCAGAAAACTTAAAGTACATTTATGAATTGTAAGTGACCATCTCTCCTAAACTAGGTGGCTGGTTTAACATTCTCTCCAGTTTTGAGGACAAGGGTTTAAGAGTACTTCTTTAAAAATGTGATCCTTATTTTGGAAATGCTATCAGGATGGAGTTTTAGAATTAGGACATTTAAAAGCTTTACCTCCTAAAAGGGGAGTAGTGACTCAGTCAGTATAGCGCAGTAGAAGTGCTAAGCCTGTTTGTAGTCCAAGTCTTACAGCATTTCTCTTTCCTTCTTGCTGAAGGCTGTTTTAGTTATGATGTCATTCTGATAGTGGAGAGCAAATGTCTCCTGATTCTACCATTAAACGCCTGGCTGACTTGCCTGATAATGATAGCATTGACGTCCTGCTCCTTGACAAATGCAAGCCCTTATGAGCCCTGTGAATTAACTTTTTCCCCACAGATGAGAGCTAGCTTGCTTTAGGACTCATGAATGTAGCAGCACTTCTTTGACAGATTACTTTGAACCCTCTCCATTTCTGCAACAAAAATACTCCCTAAATAATATTTCTATTAGAATACAGTTTGGGCCTGATTTTCAGAAATGCTGAACCTGGAGTTCCTATTGACTTCACACAGAGTTGTGGGAGCTCAGTATCTCTGAAAATGAGGCAACTATGTTCATTAGACAGCTGATCTTTTTTCTTAACTTTGACAATTTGAGGGCTTTCTGATTTGTAGTCGTAACAAGAACAGCTTGAGATGCATATCTTCTTATTATATTATCTATTTTCCTTTTTCTGTTGCACTTGTTTTTTATTCACATTACAATGGATGTACTGTTTGTTGTATTTTACTCTTTCAAAAATCATAAATTAAATGCTTAGAGTTCAAAAAACATTATAAACAGAAAACACTTCCAATTTGGTACAACCACTTAAAATTAGTTTGTAGGAGAATATATCCACTAATGTCTCAGATGTTCAGTAGTAGGGATCTCATTCCAGTTGATTCTTCCTTAAGCAGGAGACACTTACTGATACCTGCTGTTTCTTCAGACCCGTAGATGTGACGTTATGTTTATATTGCCGCAAGTGAATGGGATTTTATGTTGATTTATTTTAAAAAATTGCAAAGTATTTTTAAAGTTTCTTTTCATTTACTGTTCAAATGATGACCGTGAAATTAACATCTGTACTTCTGGAAAAGGTTAGCCCCCATATTACATTTGCAGAAAATTTGTCAAAATATTTCTATTCTAAAGCAATATTTTGCAAAACAGCTCCTGAAGATACAAATTGTTATTACAGAAATGCTGTATTAAAATGATTTCAGTAAATTTGCAGTGACTTTGTCCACTGCACTGAAGAAAAAGGTATTGTTCTACAGTCTTTCCTAAGTTCTGAAAATACTTGAGATCTCTGATGTTCAGCAAGTTGTCCAGCATTGTCTTCACTGAAGACTTATATAATGAAGAGGCTGATTGTTGTATTTTTGTCCATGCTAGAGGCCAATAACCCAACCCATTCATGATCTGAGAGGAAAGTGAGTAATCTGGAAGTTGCAGCATCAGTACCACTATTTAGCTTGCAGCAGTAAAGGCAGTGCTGAGATCAGAAATTGTGAACTTCAGTACAGAAAGCTGAAACATTAGGTTATTTACCCACCAGGGGAGCCTTAGGTAACCAAGGAAATTTACAGGAGAACAGACCTGTAAAATGCACTAGCCCATTGAAATGGGCTATTCTTATTCCCCATAGTAGCACAAGTTTTCCTAAAGTGTAAGAAAATCAGTATAGGTCATTTTTCCAAATGTTTACTTTTGCTTTAAGTTGGCTGTGAATTGCACAGGTGTCTTCAGAGCGCTTTGAATAAAAAAGGCGTTTACGTGGATTTATATGAACTTTATCAAAAAGAAAAGAGTAAATAGATTTATTTTTCAAGTCTGAATGAGGGCAATTATAGTTCTTTAGCATCTACTGATTTAGCATGTTTTGGGAAAGCATAAGTACATTTAACTCTGTTTCTGAATTTCTCTCAGATTTCTGAATAGTTGAATCTAGTCTCTTCATAATGCTAAAAACAGTATGGTATTTGGAATGTCATTTTTATATTCCTCCACTCAAACTTTGCATCTTCTGTCTCATCCTTCACCTCATCTTTGTGGGGGCATTATGTGCCTATATTGCATAGGTGTAAGCATTGTGGATTAAGGAGAGAAGAAAAATATAATATGTATTTCCCCTTTCATATAAATATGAATAAACTTCTCGGCAAGAAAAGACGAAAATCCAAATGATTTCGAACAAAGATTTTCTGGGCACAGATGAAAAAAGGAAAAAGTATGAAATACTGTGAAAGAAAATATACTTATGTAAAAGTAAAATAATTTTGAAACATTTAAGGGGATGATCTTAGGGAATATTATAAAAATGTGTATTTCTAGTTTAAGGTTAGGTGACTGAATGGTGCAGGGAACTGATAATAGAATACAGAACTTTTCACGACTCAGTCACTAGTCAGAGTCTGACCTTGGTCAGAAATGACTGAAAACAGTTATGATCTGATGGATGTTTGGTGACCAAACTGAAATGAATTGGCGGTGTCAGTCCATTTCTTAGCGGATCACAAAAACCACAGCGACTTTGTCACTCTTATTGGCAGGTTCAGCAGTGAAGCTAAACAGTGAATGAACCTGAAGATTTGAAGTACCTTTTCACTCCTAGCAGTGATCCAAATCAGAGAGGAAGCACATCGGTAGGGCAATGAGGGGAAATTTGCATTGCCTCTGCCCCAGCTGTACTAGTTCTGTGAATAAACAGAGAAATCCTAGAAGGGAGAACCTCCCATACTCTGAATCTGGCATCTTTCACATGTATTAAAATTCACTTAAAATTTCATGTGCATATTGTGGACTTGCTAGCTAACCAGATGCATGAGAAAAGAATTACGGTAGACTAATTGTAATTAGCCTAGTAATCTGTGCTTTTCATATCTGTGGGATGGGGCCTTGAAATCATTTTAAATTCACTGAATTTTTTTATAAGTCTTAATCTAAATACACTATGTGAGATTGTTTTTAAAGAGCCCGGGTTCATTAGGCCAAGTTGAACTATATTAAAGACAAACAGTTTTGTCATAATACCTCTATGATTTAAACACAAATCAAGAAAACAGAGTTAAAACAGCCACAGCAGCATCGGTATCTGACCCCCCTTGCAGTGTGCACTGCAGCATTTGTCTTGTGTCAGAGTCTCACAACAAAAGGCAGAATAAAATGATTCTTCATAAATAGATTGTCATATTGTTAAAAAAGGTCAACATTACCTGTTGTGGCAGGACTTTTTGATAGAGGAATGTATAGGCTGCAGTGCCTAATAATAACTCTAATAATGGTTCTTAGCACTTGCATGGTATGTTTTACGTCTTGTTAACAACGAACAAGCATCAAGGCTCAAATTTTCAAAAGTGGCCTCTAATTTCTGGCAATTCAATTTAAGATGCCCAACTTCAGACACTTGGGATTTTCAGAAGAACTGAGCACCACAGATGCAACTGGAATCAATGAGAATTGCAGGTACTCATTACCTCTGAAAATCAGTCACTAGGTGCCAGAAATTGGATGCCTAAAACAGGAGACACCTCTAAATTTTAGAAAATTTAGCCCTACCTCACTGATGGTATTAGCTGATTTTACAGATGGGGAAAACTACAGCAGGGAAGTTAAATTTCTTTACCAAGGCCACAGAATGAGGCAGTAGCTGAAGAGTGATTAGTGCTCAGGAGTTCTGACTCCCAGTCTGGTGTCATTGCTCTACCCTACGTGCAATGGGTAAAACTGACATCAATGAGAGTACTGCCATTGACTTCACAGGGATCAGGACTTCACCCAATACTCATGGGCTCAGAGTGCCAGGGTTCTCTTTTCCTTCATAAGTTTGTGTCAGCCTTCATGTAGGTATAGTCACTTCATTACATTTCTTCACTCTGGTAGTGCCCTATGTCCCATAGAACCCTTCCCCCTATTTGGTGTCCTGGAGATGTTCCATTCTAGTCCTTCTGTTTGAGGAGGACTGGAGCCCCACTGAGCTCATCAATACTGCTCCTCAATCAGCTGGAGAGGTTGCTATTGAGTAACATCCCTGCCCACATGGCCCAGGGCTGTATGTATCTTGCCTCTCCAGCAGTCCTGGCCTCTCCTGGTCTGGGGAGCGAGAGACTGAAAATCAGACCTGAGCAAACCGTGCTAAGTTAAGGGGCAGACTTACATTTATTTTTCTAAATGATAGTATCATTTGTATGAACATTATTTTATTTCATTGCTGTGAAGTGGTCTCCATAGATTTGCACTGACATTGTTACCTTCAGCCTTGTCGCTGTAATATCATTTATCACAGATGGTAGAAATAGGTGTATTTATATGTCCAGTTAATCTAAAGTTTAGGAAACTGGGAGTAAATAGGAAACTGAGGCAGAACTGCTTCATGCAAAGAGTAATAAGCATATGGAATAAGTTACAGGAAAGGCAATAGAATTAATAAGTATAAAGGAGTTCAAGAGAAATCTAGGTTTGCTGCTGGAGAAAGAAATTGTGAGAGTTATGGTGAAAATAACAAGGTGGTGCAGATTAAATCTTATATCAGAAAGAGGTGGCATGTTGGGCTGGGTGGCCTTTTTCTTTTCCTAAAATTTCTTAGTCTGGTAGATCTGCATGAACATACAATAGTGAAGTTTTATTTTCATGTACAGCGGTAACAGTGTTTCCATATACTTGCATTGTCGTTTTCATGAAAGCTCTGTTGTGGTACTAAGATGTAAGGCAGTGTGAAACTCAGGGCTTGTCTATACCAAGAGTTTTTGTACCACGGCTTTGCTGATATAGGAATTGAATGGAAATCCCTACTCTAGATCAAGTGTACTTGTTAAGAAGTGACTTATACTGTATAGGTTAGAGCTGCAAATCAATCTCTACACTGATGCTAGGGCATCTACACAAAGGATTTACACTGATGTACCTACATCACTGCAGCTACACTGACAAAATAAACCCCTGTGTAGACAAACCCTCTGTGGTTTTCTTCACAAAGGTCTGTGTGAATATTTTCATTTGTTTCAACCTGTGTGGCTTCTCCTCAGTTTCTCTTTGAATACCAGGTTTGCTCAAACCCTGCATTTTAAAGCTAAACTAATCTTGAAACTGCTGCTTCACATGGTTTTGCATGAAGACCATGTTTAACTGAATATTTCACACAGTTTTGATGCAAAACTACTATTTGGTCTATGTTTGCTGAGAAAATACATAAAGGTTGGCAAAAAATGTGAATCAGTCTGGGATGAATTTCAAGGGCCTGATTTTCTCCCAAAGAAAGCCAAGGGGAAAACTGTCTCTGATTTCTATGGGAGCAGGTTTGGGCCACCAGGTATAACAAAACCGCCAAAGCAGGTGAGTCTGGTATAGTTTCTACTTTCACTATGAACCCTTTGCACAACTCTACTAAGCTGTCTCTTTTAATGTCAAAAGCAGATCTTCTCAGACAAGTGTGCAAGATCATGCTCAAACTAAACTTTTTCCAGTTTCATTGCTTCAAATCTCAGCCCCTTAGAGTTTGAAAAGACAGAGCTTATAGACTCCTCCAAACTGGAATTTATAATTAAAGTGGCTATATTTCACCCTTAATTAATGTGCCCTACTATGTAAGGGTTCTGTTCTTCATTGATTCATTCATATGCTGTAGGAATGTAATTCTTCTTATTGTTAATGGAATCAGTGGGAAGGAGACCCTATAATTTTGGTCCCCTCCTATTAATACCATAACAGGGATAATAGCTAGTAGAATACTTTGTTCTCAACATTACTGTTATTCTTTAAAACTCTTCAATGTATTTTAGGTCTTTTCAAATATTCTTGATTTTTTTAAAGAAAAAGATCATTCATAAGAATATATGTTTTATTCAAGTGCAAAAAGGTACATGCATGTGTATACTGTATATACAATATCTATGTATATCGATCATGCTTTTAGGCAAATGAGCAATAAGGAAAATAACATTTCTAGATTGGGCCTTCATATGATTTTTTATTTGTTTTATTGCCAGTTGTGTCCTTAGTGTGCAAGGTGCTTTCCAGTCATAAGAGAGAGCATGGTTCCTGCTTCATAAGAATTCACAATATAAAACATGAAATAACATTCCCAGAGATGGAAGGTGCAATATACAAATGAAATACAAAAGCCACATGTTGAAGGGCCACAGTGGTAATATAAATAATTTGTAACCCAGTGTGGATTTTTGTGGCTGTCACATCATTTGATATATTATGTGTTTGAGCTAAGCTGATCTACAGTCCAGTCCTGCATCCCTTGTACATCCCAAAAGCTCAGGGATTGGGTGTGCAAAGAATACAGGATTAGTCTCTTAAATTGATAACTCCTTGGGAATAGGAGTGGTTTCTTTTCTGTTTGTACAGCAGTGAGCACATAGATGGCATTGCGGAACTGGTAATAGAGAAATCTTACAAGAAGATGTTTAATATAACTGGGAGTTCCCAAGGAAGACTGTTAGGTTAAAACTCCCATTCCTGTGTAGAAGCTCTTGGGAGAGGGCCACAGATAAAGAGAACTATATGAAACTCCCCTTTGAGTTTCCTAACAAGTATTCTTTCAAGGCGGAAGGGTTTGTTGAGCTGTGGAGTTGGGATGAGTTGAGAATCCATGGGGAGGGGAGTCAGGACATTGATAGCTCCTCACTCCTGTCTGCTCGTGGCCCCACTTCTCACCCTTATCTTTCCTGGCAGCCCTGGCAGATACCTTGCTGTATCGATTGGATCCCCCTCTGGGATGCTGTTAACAGCTACGGAGGAGACCCAGGGGAACAAAATAGAGCTCTGAGTTCTGGTAGTAACTCCCTGCTAGATTACTACACAGAAACATGGGAGGATGTGTGTGGGAGGAGGTGTGCCATGGAGCATGGACAGGCACTCTTTTAGTCTCCAGCACAGGAGCATTCCTGGAATCTCAGAGCAAGAGGAATGGCCTTGTTCCTCCATTGGCAAGCTGGTAAGATCTGCCCAATTGGGGGAATGCTTTGGACCCATATTTATCAAAAGCAGTTTTCATTAGCTGTGTTGTTAATGTGTGAGTTATTAAATCTGAATATTTTAAAATCATATACTTAACCATTTTGTTGTTTCCTTTTTTGCATTTTACTTCATTTGGAAACATGAAGTCACTTTCACTGGTTACTCTTTTTGTTTGTCAGCAGTTTCTGTTTGTGGCTGCCATGCACGTGCGCAAAGCTTGGCTAGCAGCAATGTTTACAACAAAAAATTGTTTTCAGTAGAATTAAAAAAGAATCGTGGAAATCTCTCTCTATTGGTCTTTGATTTCTATATAACGTTAATTTTTTCAAAATCGAAATTAAGCTGACAATTTCTCTCTCTCATTTTATTTTATTTTTATTTAATAATTTATTTCTTATATATCTGTAGGAGAAAAAAGGATCCTGATCCGAAGTCCGTGGAAATCAGTGAGAGTCTTTCCTTTGATTTCCATGGGTTTTGGATCATATCCTTAACATGTATTTAAAAATATCTGTTAAAATTAGGCAAAGTAGGGTAAATTTAGATTTGGGTAAGTTGTTCTCTTACACAGTAATTCAATGGGGGTCATCTCTTTGCAGGAAAAAAAATTAAAGTAGATAGATCTGTGTCTACAAATGATATGCATTCATAATTCTCACTGGAGCCAATGGGAATTTTGTGTGTGCAGAGATTACAAAATCAGGTCCTTTGTAAATTCACCATAGTACGTCAGCTACCGTTTATTCATATGAAATCTGTTAGATACTTAAAAAATTAATCTGACTGAAAATGCTGGTCAAGATGTGTGTTCGGCTGAGATTTTGAGATTATTTTGGTTTACAATATGTCTGGTAACAAATGGCCATTTCAGGGGCAGTTTAAACCTATAAGTATAAACCTCGTGGCTGTATTCAGCCCAAGTTGGCTTCCGGGCCTGCAGAGCCCTAGGAAGTACTACACACCTCCAAAGATCTGTAGGTGTATAAAGCAGGTTTTGGCTGGATGTGAACACACAAACTTTCCCTCTGCCCCCTTTCCTGAAGCATTCCTATATAATGTAAATAGAAGAACGAGGGTCATGTTAATTGATGAGATCTATGTACACCAGTAGCTGCACAACAAAGTGTGTAAAGGGGATGGATACGCCGCCTCATTTGAGAAAATAAGCTTTGCTGAGTGTTTAACCATGTAAACATGAGAGAAATGCGGACCACTTCAGAAAAGAAAGTTCTCTGTACTCGTGAATCATAACTACTTCTGCAGGGCTCAGTCCTGCAAACATCCACTACCTGCTTCAGTGCTTGTTGCCATGAGTAGTTCCAATGAAGACAACTCATTGAAGATCCTATTAAGTATTTACATGATCAGGTCCATAGTTGTCTTATGATTTGGTTTCCTTTGCTTAGATTTGAACTTAGAGTCAGTGTGCTTCATGACAAGATTAAAGTCACAATTCCATAAGGAAAAAGCTACTGTTTTATCCATAAGGTATCCCAGACCCTTTTAAACATCAACTCTCAAATGGTTATTTCAGATTTATGATGTTAGCACTTTTTTGACATTTTATATCGCTTGAATATGGCTATTGCAGTTGATTCACGCTTAATTGAAACATCACTTACATTTAGTGAAATAATTTTTTCTAAGACAGGTTCTATGAATTACCATGGAACACATTTATAAGACATCGGGAAAAATATGATAAATTATATCCATGTTGAAAGAAATACATATAAGCAGATTTGGGAGCCATTTATGGATATATATGCTATGACATATGATATTGTTAGTTCTATTCTATGACTTCTACAACCATCTAAAGCAAATTGGAGCCTCTAGCCCAGGTATAATATTCTCATACTGTATACCACATGTCCAGATACCTCTTTCAATTTAGATTATATGTGCACGTTACAGGACCTCCTTTTTAAAGACAAAGAGCCTATTTTTGGAGGGGCGGGGGGCTTTGGACTTTGTGAGAGCTGATTTTTTGTTGTAGGTTTGTTTGTCCTATCTGGAGAAGAGTTTCATATATTTAAGTCAAACCAAATGTTACTATTTATTATGGAAATGCTACATTTCAGAAGTGCAGCATCCTTCCAGTGTATCTAGAAAGGTGGCTTTCTTTTTGAAAAGAATTTACTAATCTATCCTTTTAGATGGCATCTTCTGTTATGTTAAAATAATATCTTTTTCACTAAGTTTTGTGTGCTATTTATGCTTCAATTGTTTTATTGGAAAAAAAGCCTTTGGAAAGAAATCTTGGGCCAACAATGATGATAAATTTATTGATATAATATTTACGGCATCAGATCTCCCAGTTAGGAGAGACTTAAACACACTTCTGTTTTCTTTGGTCCTTATTTTCCCCTCCATTCCCACTAGTGGATGAAGCTAAATGTAATAGAACAAGCCAGAGGGATGCTGAAAGGAGAAGCACAGGCTCTCGGCATGTTCCCCTCCACACCTGGGGGTATCAGAGCAGGAGCTGAATTAACAGCACTATAGTTCATCACCTCCATGGCTGCTACTGTGCAGCCATGTGGAACGGTTTTGCTACCACAGAATGGAGGCTAGCAGTAAGTAAGGGTGAATGAGTAGTCTGGTGTTTATAGGATCTGCAGGGCTGCATGAGAGAGTTCTGCATGGATCTCAGGACGCCTTCCCTGAAGCCCTGTAAACCTTTCTCATAGTCTCATAGACTTTAAGGCCAGAAGGGACCATCATGATCATCCCTCATTTGAGGGGAGCATATCAAAGCACTCTTTGACTCCTTCTCCTTTGGGTTTTTCTGCGGCCCTTTATATTTCAAATATTATTGTTCAAATAAAATGGAAGTAACTTAGGCTCGTCAAATCAAAGGCTGCAAAGCAACATTACCTTATTCTGGATACTGGATATAGCTCAGCTGCCTAGTTACAGTATGTAGAATTTACTTTCATTTAGGGTTTGTCCCCTGTGGAGATCATTATTTAGTGGTAGGGTAGCTTTTGTGTGTTGAGAAGGGATCATTTATTTCTATAGAAATAAGAGGAATTAACAGCAGTGCCCAATCAATATGCAAAATCCTACTAAGATAATTTGTATTTAAATGTGAACAGTATTAATTCTAAACAATCTTCAACACTTATTTAGTCTAATAATTGTTGGACATCTAGGTGAAGAAGGCACATCTAGCTTATTATCAACGATATTGCCAACACTTAAACCTTTCCATTAGGTGACCCTGTTATCTAGTATTCTATTAGGGCCTGATTCTCCACCTATTATCAGTAGTAAATAGTACTAAAACAACAACTGAATGCAATGAGAACAGGATCCAGGCCGTAATGAAAGGAGGTACAGATGGAGATTGGCTAGTGAGTACAGGAGTATGTAACTAGTATTAATTATAGTTGCACTGTAGTATTTTATATGAGTTGTTTGTATATTTTTGAATAACTCTGTGTGTGTGTGTGTGTGTGTGTGTGTGTGTATGAATGGAATAGTTGCACTTTGAAAATGTGAATAAGAAATTAATTTAAAATAATTTTTCGGTGGGCTTGTTTTATATTTTCCTTTTAAATTTTTTTTGGAATTGTGCTTTCCTTTTTTATTTATATTAGGTACAGGAAGACTGTATAATCACCAAACTTTTTAAATTTTCTAGTTCTGTAGCTTAGGAATTTTATTGTGTTTGTGAGGGGAACACAAGTTCATTAAATTATGAATAGTTTATGGTTGTTTACTCTTTGTTGCATGAGTAGAGTTCAGTATTTTGTAAACATGAGACTCACATTCATGAAAAGAATTTCAGTTATTTAAGTCATTCAGTGAAGAAGCATAATATTACACCACCTGTACACCACCATGATAACTCCACCTGTGGTTTTTTTGGTTGGTCTTGTACTGAGCATTTCTTTGTTAGTACCTAGGTGATGAATCCTATCCTTTCAAAGATCTGTGCTCTCAGCATCCAATTCAGCAGTCCATCTTTTATCAGTACATTTAAGCATGAAGTCGATGGGAATTAAGCATGTACCTTGTTTTTCTGAATAGTGATGGAGTTAAGCATGTGCTTAAATTTGTTGCTGAATTGGGCCCTTAGATTAGAAACCAGGAAAAGCACGCCTCAAATAGTCCAGATACCCAGGATGCCATCATTTGAGAAACTGTGATACATCTTGGGGGAGCTGGTTGAGGGACAGACTTTCTCTCTGTGGCCTCTGTTGCACTGGACAGTAGCCCAGATTGTATTAGAAGGCCCAATATATTTGTATAATTGTTTTTTAAATTCGCTGGAATTTTAGTTTTTTAATTATTTTTTGTAAGTTTAAAGGAAAATTCCACTTCTAATTTTACATTTCAGAATCATCCTGGTTTGTATTAGAAACAAGGGAGCTGACTTTTTTAAAAAATCAACATTTTAGTTTACATAAGTTTAAACTTATTCCATGGACTCTTCCCTTGTTTTGTGATGGAACAAAAAAGTCATCTCCTTCCTTGACACCTGGACTCCTCTGGACACAATCCACAATCTCCATCCTCTACTAGGACTCATTCAGACATCAGTAAACATCTCCCTTCCAGAAAGCCAGGACCAGTCAGATAGCCCTCAGTCTCCCCTGAGTCCAGGATAACAAGCCGCGGTCACTCAAGTGGTTCCTAGAAGGAAGAGGAGGAAACCATGCTTCTCTGGTACCCAATCTGGATCTTTGCCGTGATCAGAAGGGGAAAGTGAGGAGGGAAGGGGGCTCATAACGAAGGTAAGGCTGCTTAATTCAAGGGGGGGGTAGTGAGGGTGTTGATAAACCACGTAACAGGACAATCCTGAAACCTGGCCAGGATTTATGGATCAAGCCAACTGATATCTGGCCCAGGGACACCGAAGCAGAGCTGCAGGATGTGATCAGTGAGGTGGATGCAGACGGGAACAGCACCATCGACATCCCAGAAGCTAGGATCCAAAGAGAGGCTGGAGGAGTGACGTTTACTAGTGCTACAGTGAGGGTTTGGTGGAGAAGGGGTAGCTGTGGAAATTACAGGGTGTAGCCAGAGTGTCCAGATAATGGGGGAAAGGGGATGAGAAAAACATTAATTTTCCATATAATAGAAAATGGCAGCCTCCATTCATTAAGTTCAGTGGAGTCATCAGTCATAAAATAGCTCTCACTTCTGCAGGTTGTTTGGAACTAATATTTACTATTTTAATTTTCTTTGCCGTCCTTGATATAAAAGACAGGGCAGTTTCTCTTCAGTCTGAAATGCTTGGTAAAATAAAAAGATCTTGACCAAATATTTAAAAATTGAACTTAACTGAACTAAAATTGTAAAAATTCTAGGAAGTGATATCAACAAAGAGCCACCTCTTCCTCCCCCCCAAAATAAGAGGGCTCTTTAGTCGAAGAGCAGATTGAGCTCATCACCTCTCTAATAGCACTCTTGGCTCTTTCAGGCTGGGAGCCTGGACCTTCCTTGTGATGTTTATACCTCTTGGGGCAGATATGGAAGCACAGGCACAGTGTAAAACGTTGGCAATAAGGCAAATATCAGGTACATTTAGTCCAGGATTAGTGGCTGGGACTCTTGAGTGTCATCTGAACATTGATTATTTGTCAGATAATGCAGTTATGCTTAATGGAGGGCACAGCTCAAGAGTTACATAGCTTAACTAGAATATTCAGTTTTATGCCCTGTACCATGTTCAGAGTCACAGCAGAAACTTGAGTGGTGTATGACACTGAGTTGCTGTAATATTTTCCAAAGCAGCCATGTATCACAACACTGAGAAAACTCATGAAACTCCCGTGCTGTGCTCTTTGTTCTGTAAGCTGTGTTTGCGCTCAGCAAGAGGATATGAGAGAGAGAAAGGGATTGAAATATTGTGTCACATGTGGCATGTCTTTCAGTGAGGTGAAAGGAATGGCACACACCTGCTGTTGGCTATGACAGGTCATTTACATTAAGCCATGCGATGCTACTGCTTGCACTGGTTGGGCATAACACAAATTATGTGGCAAATCACAGTCCATTATTGGCCATGTGACATAAGCACCATGGGAAGCTGCAGAGTCTGAGCCCCCAGATCTCAGAATTTCCCCTTTGTCATATGAAGAAAAAAGAAATATGGGCATAAAACAGATCTAAAGAAAATCTGAAAAGTAACGTATTGCTGTCCTTAAGTGAATCCAGATTACAGTGGGGATCAAGAATGGGCTAGTTGTGGGCTTGATGCATGAATTAGTAGGTGAAATTTTGTGGCCTGTGTCATGACATAAGTTAGCCTAGATAAACATAATGATCCCTTCTGGCCTTAGTCTAAAGTTGAAAAACTGTCCCCGCTTAAATCATGGGCATATTTCCATTGATTTCAATGAGGCCAGATTTTAATCTTATGGATCCATGAAAAAGGAACTGAAGAGTTTATTGCCCTCTGCCTTGATTCTAGTTGATGGAAAGTCATTTTCATGGTTGTGACATCTTCAGCCCTTATGGTACATACCACTGGGGCACCCTGAAAATCCTGAGATTTTGGAGCCTGAGAAATTCCCCCCAAAGCCTGAGACTAGTACAATGTCCTATCTTTTCCTTCAGTTATGTACACGCTACAAAATGCCTTCTCCTGTCCCATAACAAAAAACATAGCTCTTCATCTTTTGTGGTCTCTAATGTACCTGGATTTAAAACACTTCCAGAATGTTCACTGCAGAAGTTTGACAGTTTTGAAGACTAGTCCAGATTAACAAAGCACTCTGGTACCATGCTGATGAGATATAAATGCATAGAGAGAGAAATGCATTTTCCTAGGATCTGAATTTAATCATACTGGGAAATGGTGTGAGGAATTAGTGTTTTCGATCTGAATCAGGTTTGGGTTTGAGTATCGAGCTCCACCAGAGTTTGAGCTTGGATTCAGTGGCCCTGATATCTGTTAGCTGATTTTGTGACATTTTATCCTGAAAATGTGGAAAACTCATAAGTCTGATGAGATTTCCACCACCATAGGCCAAAATCTCCGAAGAATGCCTGAATTCAATATGGAACACAAGTCCCTTCCAGTTTCAGATCTGACCTGCTATGAAAACCATAGAAGTGGGTTTGGGGCCAGGGATTCAAATTTGCCTTATAGGCCAATTTTCAGTTCGTTCCAGTTGGTATCTAGATTTTGAAAGTGTGCAATGGGTCTGTTCATTTACTGGTTCCTGGGGCAAGTAGTCCTACAAATAAAAACAACAGATGTGAGTAGAAACCAAAAAAGATCGGATGAAAGTTTCTGACAGAGTCCACAGGAAGTTCTGCTAGAATGACTCCTCCAGAGCATGCCTCTAGAATTCAAGGTTCCTGTTCTGCCCCATCTATATATAGAGAGCAAGGAGGTACCTTCTGAATTGTCAGATTATTTACCCAAGAAATATGGGCACAGTACCCCTTTAAATAGAAAGTAAGAGGATAATTGTTGTTAAGGATCTGATTTTTCCAAATCTGTTTGGCTATGTGTGTGTGAATGCTTGATTTGAGTGAATAGTTGCAATAGTTGCATGCACAGCTTTTAAAATCTGGTTCTGGATGTCCTATGCCGAAACTATGTAAAGAAACTCAAAACTCCACTATATTTTAACAGAGAATTTACATTTTATATAAATAGAGTCTAATATGATTTATGTAAAAATAAAATAATGAGAGTGGTTGCATTTGATTAAAATTTTAGCATTGGAATCTTTAATTTAGCGAAAAATATAAATGCCTTCTTCTTCCTAATCCACACCCTTTTTTGTGCTCTTAAATTAGTTTCCATGAAGAACTGCAGAACTGGAGATAAACCCTGTTTTAAGGAGGGTAGATTGTAGCCAGATCTGAATTTCTCTGTGGAGGCTGCTGATGTGTGCAGGCAAATTTCCTGAGATCATAAATCTCAGTGGAAAAATTGCTATCAAGATATTAGATGCAATCTCAGAACTAAACCACCTACATGATACTTTGAAGTCCACGGATAAAAGTCTGTTTATAGCTTACAATATGGCTTTAGACTTTTAGGTTTAAACTCACTGTATTTGTACAGTAGCTATTGTAATGACAGCTAAATTGAGTGCTGATTTCATGAAAGAAATTTGTCCTTTTGTGCAAAGATTCTAAAATCAGGTATTCCATCAGTGCAGCCTGGTAGAGCACCATTCACAATGCACCAATGAAAATTTGCTCTCCTCAGCTTTCAGTACAGTACGCTGAGAAATGAGCATATGAAGGCAATTTGAGTGTTAAACCTTTTTAAATTCAACACATCATTTGGTTTCAAAATAGTTAAGTAAATTGTATTAAATAATTGTAAACATTCCAAATAATCATGCAAAACAAAGAATATTTTGCATAATTATAACTTAGAAACAAAATATTAAAATGTAAATCAGTGAAGAGGAAAAATTAGAAAACAAACTCATGACTTATTACACTTTAAAGAAAGTTGCTTACATATTCAGACTGAGTTGAAATTTAGAGGGGCTAAATAAATCTATATGGTTCCTTTAAGAAATCCAGAAAATTTTTAGAAATAGTGCCAGGTTAAAAAAAGCCCTAAAAATGGTTTATTACTCCATGACTTTGAATATTTCTTTTCTAGTTACTGGAAAGCTCCCCATGTAGTATGATTTTTGCAATGCAATAGGGTCTTCATTTTATAAAGTGCCTGGAAATTTGTTGTGTGACCAATTATATAAATAGTTTTATGGTTTAGAAAGAGTTTAAAATTAACTCTGTTTTTTCCCCTACATTACATTTTTTAAAGAGAGAGATTTGAAAATCAAACAAAAATTCAGAAAGAGTTCAATCTTCCATTTTCCCCGAAGTGTACAGGAGGTTATACCAATTTAGACTTACACTCAGACTCACTTTGACTTATGGGATTCTTTTCATTAGAAAGAATGCAATTACAAAGCATGCACTTTACATTAAGAAACAGTGAATGATATAATAATTGTAAATGATATCTACAGTATAACTAACCATATATTCTTCCAAAGAGAATGCAAACAATAGGAAGAAAGTAAAATCAATAATATGACATTGTATGAATATATCTGGTCCATTAGTTCTGGGGAAATCTATTGCGTTCAACCCTAAATCACATTCAGTGTATGAAGTGGATAAATAAGAATGTTAGGGTGGTCCTTTCTCCCTTTGAGCTTAATGGCAGTTTTGAATGGAAAGGGACTGCAGGATTAAACTCTAAATTAACTGTTGTAAAGCAAGATTTTTAAGACCCTCATTCACAAATAGGTTATTTCCAAAGAATACAATTATTGTATAGTGTTTTCATTATAAACTTTTCTACAATTCCAATATATTTTAATACAGTAACAATGTCATAGTTTAAAAGGGGTTTTCACTTTCTAAATGGTGTGTGTGTGAGGGGTGTGTATATTGTGAAATTTGTCAGAAGTTTGCTTATTCCATTGCTGTTTGCGTATGGTATGTTATATCTAAGCATATCAAATACATTTCACAAAACAGTTATCTTGGAAGAACATGCTTATAAGATGTCCGCCAATCCCTAAAAATTGTAAAGGGCTGGTCTTATACCTTGACTTTCTGATCCCTGAACACCAATTGTTGGTTGATTAAGGTCAATGATAGCACTTACTCAGTCCTTCTATTGACTTGGATCATGTGACATAAGTGATTGATTTAAGCACAGAATTGCTAATTTTCTATTGTAACAGTCTCCTCTACAGAGCAACTTTCTTCATTATCCTGAGTTATTTATTCTAAATTTAAAGGCAATTAATTTTTTTCCTTTACAAGTACCATTAAATAAATGTAGAATTGCCTATTTCACTCACTAGTGCAAAAGTGTCAGTGCTTTTAGATGCAGCCTTTGTTCCCCAATATCTTTGGCTAGGCTGAGATTCAGAATAGCAGATAATAACATAGTGTGTATTATTGATGTTGTCTTCATTGTCTTATTGACAACTCACTTGCACTTGAAGAGGCTAATATTACACATTTTATGAGACTGTATTTTTCTGATTGAACCTATAGCTACAGATAGGTTTCAAACAAACAACAATCTTACCCATTGAAACCTCTGAAATATCTTATATATATTTTTGTAAAAGTCCCTTTATTCTGCTCAGTTGAATTCAATTTCTTCCCTCTTAACTATCCCATAGTATTGGCTAACTAGCTACCTATTTATATTTAGTGTGGAGTTAGTTCTAAAAGTATAAGGACCATGCACCATTACCTTGAAAATAGTGGCTTGTAGGGCTGTAATATTATACATTTGAACAATGTGGTGAGGCATGGATATAAAAGGAGAAAGTGTGCCCTTTCTTGCCCCTTCCAGTGAAAGGAGAATGCATTGAAGGAGATGTATATTTGTATACAGTCTGCCAGTGCTCAGGAACATGGTATCTTCATTGTGACTATGCCAAACATTGTGCTATTCATTTCTCCTTTTGATTTCTTTTGGTGTGGGCTCCCTGAGAGGATGCTGAAATGGTTTATTTATTTATTGTTCGGTTTTATTTTCTATTATGTAGCCCTATGAATGGACTTGTGACGTTGTTAAATGTTAAAATCAATAAAAAATAAAAATATAGCATGTAGCATGTACCAGTGTGGATTGACGGATGTAGGCAAGTACTAAGGAAATGCTCCTGCTGGGAGTGATTGCAGCCTGAAGTGTTCTACATGTGCATGATCTACATACTGCCATTGTCTCCTTATGAAATCCACCAGTTTGGACTGATGGGCTCTTCTGCCTTTGCACGTGCCAATCCATGCAGAAGGACCAACTGGCAACATACTTTTTCACACCAGCATTGTTCTCTGGCTGCTGCTTTTTTTTCCTGGCCTCGTCTGTGACTTGCCTCAGATGGATTCAGTCAGGGATTGACACTTTGCTCACAACCCTGTTTGTTGTAATGTTGGAACTGAAGGAGGAGGAAAAGTGGACTGATATATCCCAACGCAATTGTGGATCATCACCCCTTCTATTCAAGTTCTGCCTTTTTTGTTTCTTGTGCTGTTGGGAAATTGTTTTTCCCAAAGAGGATTCGAAGGATGGAGACATTCTTCAGGTTCACTTTGTCCTTGTTCTCTTAGAGGAAGTGACCTGACCGATGTCTTGAAGCAAGCTATGGTTCACCCAGGAGGTAAGTAGCTCAGTTTTATCTTCTTCCCCATAACATCCATTGCCACCTAGGAATCTTCCATCACAGAACTTTTCTGAATTAAGAGATTTTTAGGAACCAGAAATTCATTCCTCAAAACATATTAAAATTGCCACTGATTCCTTGCCATCTACTAACTCTCTTGAGTAGAAGCCAAGCCTGTTCTTTGTTGCATTTGCAGCTAAGTTTTATTGTATGCAAAAGGAAGGTGAAGTTTCTTTCAAAACCTCATCTACTCTTCTGAAAATCAGGTCTTCGGCCTATCTGTGCCTGTTTTCCCATGTATAAATTGAGGGTAATCATTCTTGTCCACCTTTGAAAACCACTTTGAGATCTATATTGCTGAAAAATACTATATCAACATCATTAAAACGTCTAAATGATAAATAATGTGTCAATTGCTATACTAATTGGTCTGGGAGAATTTGAAAAGGATTTAGAATTTCAAAGACTAAATTCTTTCACTTGGATAAACCAAGGCAGATGGTGGAGTAACATGTCCCTTTTCAGAGAGGCAAATAGTACCTTATTTTATAGCTAAATTTCTGTGCTCTGACTCCTTCTCCCATGTTTCCTCCCAATCTTCTTCCTTCCGTGAGCAGAACGGTTCAGTTGGTGCTCCATGACTGAAGCAGCTTCATCTTTGTTTTTTATTTATTGGGTTTATTTCTGCAGTGCATGTCTGTTAGCTGACAGAACCTGGACTTTCTCTTTGAAGTAGTGCTTCAAAGTCCAAATAGTGGTCCTGCAAAATGCATTTCCGCCCTTGAACCAGCTATCCGCTGATAGACCTCAAGAATTTGAAAATACAGTCAGCAAACATACTGTTGCACTCTTTAGGCTTCCATTGCAGTTGTGTTCTATGCTATCTGTGCAGTGTAGCAAAGGGATGCAATATTCAGTTTTCAAGTTCAAAACTCTGTTTCTCACTAAAAAATATGCTGTAGCTGTACCAGAAGTTATGGGCTTGATGCAGGAATCATTTGGTGAAATTCGTTGGCCTGCTGTGCAGGCGGTCAGACTAGAATATCGTAATGGTCCCTTCTGGCCTTAAAAAAAAAAAGCTATGAATGTCTGGGTTACAAAAATGCCCAGTTGTGTTTCTCCATATTCGAGAGTACAGTGTTGAGTGGTCTCTTGGTTCTGATTATGCCACTATCTTCTACAACAGCTCTTGCTCATAACCACAGACCTGGTACTCAAAGGAGTTGTATTTTTGGAGAAGTCTGCCTGAAGGTAAAAGATTATTGAGGTATTGTTTGCACCAAGAAGACATTTTGAAATGCTGCCCTCTGTAGGCTCAGAACCAGCTGAGCTCTCACTTGGTACTGAAAAGATGGGAAGTTCACAGACAGAAAACAGTTATTGAAGGAGTGAGATCTCCCAAGAAAACTGCATATTGGTTTGCTAGAACTCAGGGTGGTCAGATAGGCGCTGTCAACATGACATCTGTTCCAACTATGTGTGGTGGTGATTGTGCATATAAACTACCAGATGGCACCTGAAGTAACCTACTCTTCAAAGAGTCCTGACTTTTGTTCTAGTAGGCCAAAAGTTCTTCTGTTTATGCAGTATTCCTCTTACTAGGAGCTCACAAGAGGAGGAGATCCTTTACACGCTACAGTTGAACCACCTTCTGTTTCCAACATGACAGTTGTCATCTTGACTGACTTGGGGAATTGAACAAGCATCTCCAGAGCTAAAAATATGAGTTTATATAGCTTAAGGAAAAGGTGCTGTTGCTGTGACAGATCACACGCTGCACAATGGTTTATGCTAGCATGCCCCAAACATGAAAGGAATCCTCTGCTGCCCCATTAAAATAGTTTTCTGGCTCATTTGCATTGCAGATGCAGCACAAAAGGACCAAAATGGAGGTCAAGAACTGGCCAGCTGTGTGAAGACAGAATTACATTCTCAGGATGTGCTATTTCTTTCCATGTCACAACTAGGAGTAGCCGGCATGATCACACAGCCATATATTCCCACATGAGTATCCTCTTTCCTCCTCAAGACCCCAGAATGATTAAGGAGGCCAGAATTGCAGACACACTTCACACTGCTTAAATGTTTTCTCTTCAGCTCCTTTGTTCATAAGCATTTCTTTTGGTATTCTCATACTCCATCCTATTTCAGGACAACTTGGCTGGCAGTTTGGCAAAAGAATGTTAGTCTAGTTTGCCACATCAGAGATTATACTAGTTATGTACAGAGAGAATAATACCTTTCATGTAACAGGGTGTGCAAGGTATTCTTGGATCAGTGTTGGATTAGGAGAGGATCACAAAGAATTCTTCCAGCAGCATAGCGGTTGTTTAAAAGAAAAGTTTGGTACCCAGTTCCTTAAAGGTTCCAAAGGCAGCCCTTAATTTCTTGAGATGAGAAATGTCCCACGATTGGTTTCTAAAGGGAGTGGATTTGAACATGAATAAAATCCCTATCTATCCTTTGTCATTAACTTGGTCCTCAGGAGACTAAGAACCTCCTTTTCCTCAAAGGTTTCTCATTTGGTGGTTATGAAAATTGTCCAGTAGCCATTTTCTTGGCTTTGGAATTGGGCAAATTGGTGGTCCTCATAAACCAAAAGTCTATTTGTCAACTGTGCAGAATTTATTGTCTTTCATTTAAGTAGTCTTGGATATAATTTAATCAAATATAGCTCAGGTAAATAGAATTTAGGCTTATATTTACAAAAGTGTCCACTAATTTGGGGTATTTCAGTTTTTGGATGCCTACTCGAGACCATAAGAACTTGATTTTTGGAGATGTTGAGTGCCAATGTTGGAATTGAAATCAGTGAGAAATATGGGTGCTTGGCACCTCTGGCAACAATACCATAGGTAGCCAAAGTTGGGCCCCAAAATGTTGAGCATTTTGGTGTTAATAGTTAAAAATAATCAAAATAGAGAAAAATAATCAAGAGGAAAGCTAAGGTGAACAGCATTAGAAAAAAACACAAAAGCAATATAATGGAATAAAATTCTGCTCTAATAAATCTGGAAAAGGAACACTGGGAGAAAGAAGACTAGCATGTCTTCCAAAGATAGTTAGTACTTAAGGTGACAGAGAAAATTAATGCACATGAATGACAGTTGTTCCTGAGGGAGTCATCAGATGCAATAGTAGAGAGTCACTTTGTCTCAAATTCCACATAAGTTGAGAAAGTTGTTTATAAATAATGTTAGAACAAGATGGACAATTGACCTCTGCCACAGGTCGTTGCAAGAAGCAGTTCTCCATTATACCTATTAGATTTAATTTCCTTGCAGGATGATACCTGAACAACTAAATCTTCAGTTTCTTTGTCTTGCAGCTTATTTCTCTATTGGTAGATTCAGGGAGGTGTTAGACACAACATTACTATGGGAAAAGTTTGTTATCAAATAAAAGGATTCCATTTTCTGCCAAGTTGGGGTTTAAGCTCTCCTAGATCCTTAGTTGTGCATAATTAATGTATTTTCAATACTTTTTGGCATTTGACTTTCTGAATTCTCTCACAGAATTAATCTTAAAGATGTCTCAGTATTCTGCCTTCAGGAAGACAACTTGCTTTTAGCTTGTGCCATAATTTTTTATTTCAGTTTTTGGATGTTATGTATCACTCTGATTAAATGTCCTTTTTTTTTTTCTTTGCAGACTGCTATTCTCCTAGAAAAATCAAGCTATTATCTAACAAATGTGTGGCAGTTAGTGTTAGCATCTTTTTAATGGCAGCAATCTCTTCCATTTTGAACAAAACCTATTGCCTGCTTTATATCATCAAAGAGCTTGTCTAGATTTGGCAGTTTTAGATTGGGTAATATTATGATGGAAAAGTTGACAGTTTATTAAACCAAAGATTTTCCATCCACAATTGCTGGTCTTCTGTGTGTTTACTGTTGTTATAGTCTGCACAATTGCACCAGGAAATAAGACATACCTTTCCTGTACACTTGCATTGATGACTATGGTGGATGCTACTAAGAGAAGCAAGGCCCTGCTGGTGCTAATTTTTGATTAAAAAACACACTATGTAAATGTACTCGTGCCATTGTTGAACTCCTCTTTTTCGGTAAAGTAGCATTACTGACCCTGATATTATCATTTACCAAATATACTAAGATATAAAAATATTTCCTTTGTGTTTATTTTAGTAGTAATTCAGGAACCAACTGGTAGTAAGTAATAGGTATGACCTATCCAGTTTTACATGCAGTAGCTAGCTCCCTATCTTGCTGAGTCACTATGATGTTTGGGATGTACATTTTTTGAAGATTACTTCTAAAGAAAGGCATCCAAAATTTTAATATGAGATTCTGTCTATTCCTGTGGCGTTTACATTCCAATATGGGAGAAGATCATTGAAAAAAGAAAAGATGAAAATGCACTTATAAAAAGGGTTTCTTTAAACAGGCCTCTCTTAAAGATCCACAATTTTCTACCTCTTCCCCTCTTGTAGAGACTAGGATTAATGTTCTATGTAGGAAAGAATATACATTAGTAGACGACTTGTGAGTTCACCACAGTGCTGTTAGTTATAGAGCCATAACACAAGAAGTACTGAGGAGCATGTTACAGATATAGTTGGAAGATACTTACAGTTATGTCATTTTATATTAACACAGCTGCAGATTTAGTTACTTTTGTTTTTCAGTGTGTTATCTTTATACTATGTTTTTACTTGCTACTTAAAAACCAAAGCCTAATTCTCTTCCAGTTTTTGCAGTTCCAGCTGTACAGTAAAAGGATCAAGTATTTCAAATTGCTTGCAAGTTTCTTTATTAAATGTGTTTAACAGGAGAATGAGGATAGTCAGTGCGCAGCATTCTTGCAGCAATATAGAATCTTCTGATTGTTTAGTTTTGAATTCTTGCTACTTATAATATGTAGCATATTTTTAAAAAGTGTTGTCTGAATATGGTGTTCATTAAAAGGACTAATAACAATACCTTGAACTTGGCATGGTGTGGATGTTATGCAAGCTTTCCCACACATAGTTCTGCGAGTACCCCTCAATTCTGACCTGCAATGATACCCTTGCTATTCTAGACCTGGGCCTCGCCTATACGGAGACTGCAAACTGTGTCAAATCGTGTGTGTGTCTGTGTGTGTGTGTGTGTGTGTGATCCAGACAAATGAGACATTCAAGCTCATTTTCACGTGTGACCTACAATATGTGGTATGCATTTTTATAAATCATATGAACAAGTAATTTTTAATAAATCATGGGCAATGGCTGTAAACAAGAACAGTAAAATACACTGATGAACAATTTAAGGGTACTGCAGAAAGCCATATGTATGGGGAGCTAATGATTTAGAAAATTTGTATTTCTGATTCAATTATCATTAATTTTCAGAAGTTTTAAAGATACCTTTGGTGTAATGAGAATTCTCGAAGACTTTATGTGTTTCTACCAAGTATTTTAGAGATGCAGAAAGATTAAGGCTATTTTTTTCAAATTGTAGTTTATCATAATATACATGGCATCCTGTTCGTCTGCCATGGATGTGGTATAACATCGGGAGGTGGTAGGACTAATTCTTTGCTGGGACTTGTGTCCTCTAGTGTTGTGCCCATATTGTTAGAAGGGATTTAGAGATACTAATAATTATATGGAAGCTTTACCAACTATTTAGTGGGTGATCAGCAACATGTGGCATGTAAGCTATGCTTGAGAGCACCTACTTACAGTACAGACAGCAAGAATAAGAATTTGAACAAGCAAACCGATTCATCTACAAATATGCAAATATTAAGTCCTAGTGTAAATTTAATTAGAACAAAAACAACCCCCCTCCCTAAACCGTAAAGATTGCATCTGTTCTTCAAAAATCAGTTTTATGAAGAAATAGTTTAACCAAAATTGAAAAAAGGGGGCATGTAGCCTTTCAGGCTATGATGATTAGTATTAAGATGAGTTGCACTTTAGCTAGGCTGAAACTTGTTCGTAACAGAATGTTAAATACTTACTGAAAAGAAAGATTATGTCTATCTAGTTACACCATTCCTTGATATATGCACCATGTCAGAGTGCCATTGTCTCCTGGGTAAAGACTGAGAGTTCAAATACCCACTATCTCTCCCCTGGTGCTCCAAATGCTCTGCTTTGAAGTTTTTATAATCCATCTGTCATCTTCTAGCAGGGAGGGCACATGTTCTGTACCACTCAATTATAGAATTCTCTTTTGCCAGCTACAATGAGACAGGAAAGAATGTTATGGGTGGTTGAGAGAAACTGTCAGATATACTAAATTCCTAGGATTCATATGGATGATGTTATTCCAGTGTAGGAACACAGCATGTGTTATTGTTCAAGTGTATTAAGAATACATTTTGTATTGTACAGTTTAAGGACTTTGATTTTCACATAGTTTGGTTAATATTTGATTTTTATTTTAAAAATTGGAGCAACCAAACAGTCTGAGGTTTGTTCATTTTATTTGTTCTACCTACAAAAAACTAACCAAAATATGCATACATTTCAGAGCATCAAAAATTACGATTATTTCTACTACTATGGTGAAATGAAAGAATTGCATTTTGCGTGTGTAAAAGCTAGGAAACAGTGTAGTGGTTTATAGATTGGTACTATTTGCAATACAAATTGTTTGTATTATGACATGAACTGAAGGCCTGAAAATTATATGTATTACCATCTGGTAAAAACAGAAGTAGCATTTCATTATGTGGTGAATAAAAACAATAGAAGCAACATAGTTAATATTTTGCTTAAAGAAATCTACCTTATAGGGAGGTAGGTTGCCTGATAGCATGCTGACATTTCATGTACTGAGTCCCTGGGGTGACTTAATTTGTTGTGTTATGTGAAATGAGTTTGATGATCTCAGCCGAGTCCCTAGTGGATATTAATTCACATTATAAAACATCCCACATAATTTAGCACACAGTGGCATACTTTGCCAATTGTATTTTTTGCTCAGGACAGGGCCAGCGATTGTGTATGTGTTATAACTGACGTTATTATTTTATTTAGGCTATTGTCATGGACCCACTGCAAGGAAGGCACAACACAATAAGGAAAAAAGAGCTTTTCACTTGCAACTTTATTATAACATTCACAGTAAATATAACACTGTTACACGTAGCTCCTGCAGCACAGATTAGCTTGCAGCCTTCACACCCAGTTCTAATTATGCATCTTCATCAGGTGCCTCCTGAAGGCTCCTAAAATGGACCATAAGATTTAGGACTGTCCCAATGGCACCAGCTAATTTAACTGGTCTCCTCGCCCCACCTATGGCTCCAGAAGGGTTTGCTGGCTCGCGTGCAGGACTG
>NC_140422.1:20862500-20910000 GCF_965140295.1 Lepidochelys olivacea
AATCCCACATACTGATTAGCCTTGTTTCCCCTGTTTCACCTTTGGGGGTTGGTGCAGGGTTGACTTGTAGAATGCAGTGCCCCTGTCTAGCAGCAACACCACTTCCTCATTATTTGTTTATGTATTTTATTATTTGTATTGTGGTACAGCTCAAAGGCTCCAGATAGGCACTGGATATCCAGAAGACCACTAAGCAGGCAGTAATTGTAGTCGAGATGGGAGATGATGAGGGTCTGGACAAGAGTGGTGGTGGCTGTTTAGATAGAAAAGGTTGTTTCTTTAAAATATTGTTCAGGAAGAAGTGGTAAGACTGAGATATGAATGTGTGGGACAGGTGAGGAAGGAGTCAAAGATGATCCCCAGGATGTGGCCTGGAATGACAGGGAGGAAAGTAGGATTGTCAGCAGTGACAGGGAAAGTGGGGAGTGGCTTGGAAGGACAGACAAGGAGTTCAGTTTTAACCATGTAAATTAAGTTGGTGTCAAGATATCTAGGAGAAGAAATCTGAGAGACAAACAGAGACACAGGATTAGGTGGAAGGACTTAGTGAAGAGGTAGATTTGTGAGTTTGTCGTGTAAATTTAGTAACAAGCCATGTGAACAGAAGAGGTCACCTCAGGGAATACTGTAGAAAGTTCAAGAGGGACAGAGATCTAATTGTAAAAGATACTTGCAGAAACAACCATGTAGGTAGGAGGAGAATGGAGCCACAAAAGCCAAGGGGGCACTGAGGTGTACCTGCCTGGTCTCCTGTTAAAGCCCTGGATCCACCCTGCTTAGTTTGTTAGATCAGACTGGATCACAGTACAAAGCAGTGTGGCTGCAGTTTATGGTCAGGAGCAGTTGCAATGTCAGTGTGAGGTATGCTTATAAAAAGTGTTGTAAAAAGTTACTGCATGGTTGGTATAGCCAATTTTGAAATTATGACAACTTGGCACAAGATCTGAGTCCATATTATGGATTAATGTTTTGCAAAAACAGTAAGCCAAGTGTGAATGTTTATCTTTGCACTCCAATAGTACAGTGTATAACCATATCAGATTATGCTTTCTTGGCGTCAGCGTATGCATTGTTTGGAATGAGATGAAAATGAGCTATGAGGCAAAGATGAGTGGTTCTGACTCAAAGACAGAATACAACATCACTGATATAGAGACCATGATAGTATCATTTACTGATCTATTATTAAGCACCCATGAGCTTTTTACATTTGAAAATCTTAAATTAAACTAATAATGAAGAAGCTACCTCTTGAATGACATCACTGGAATGATCCATTACTGCTCCTGTATGCCCCAATTTGAGTTGTGGGAAAACCTGCCAGGTTCAGCGTGTGTAAGAATTTAGTGAGCCCAGAGGGCTGTATTTGGTTCTTGTGCATTCATGCTCCCTGGGAGTTTGGGATTGATGAGAACCCCAGACTTTAAGGAGAATGTCCATGAAAACCTGATGAAACAAGACAATTTCATAACAAGATCATTGTATTACAACAGCCTCTCCCTTCCCTACAGTCCCCTTACCTTGTCACTTGTCTTTACTTGTTCTTAGCTGAGACAGGTTAGTTGCCTTTAGCCTGCCCTCTTAGGGTTTTCAGGAAGATGGATGAATGGTTCACTTGCCTCACCTCACATGGATAGTGGGGTGGGAAGAAGCCCACTCTTCCTACCCATTCCACTGAGAAACCCTTCATGGGAGGGGGCTGCCATTCTGTCTCCCCATTCCACAGCAGCAAAGGGAGAGGGAAAGTACTGGGCTTCCCAGGGATGCTCTGAGGTTCACTTTTGTTCTGAAAGTTGGAATTGGGGGATGTTTGCCTGAGAATTACTAAGGCCATATGTGTGAAAGAGAGAGACATAGTTAACCTGTAGAGAGGTGCACTGCCCTACATTCGTGCAATGCTTACCATTTTTTTATTTAAGCTGAATGTGCCTCCCGATCTAGAAGCAACTCCTCTCCTCTTATTATTTCTGTTGTGTTTGGATGTATGTTGATGCTCATCTGCCTAATGGAAAATACCTACATTTACAGCAGAATCACAAGTGCACCTTGGGATGAATGTATTATTTATAAAGACCCATCATCACACCTCTCACAGTTACATTTTATGCTGCTTGTGGGTGTACTCCTGTGTCTTGCTGGCAGTGCAATTAGTTGCACTGTGGGAGATTCCCAGGTTCAAAGCCAGCCATGTAAAATCTATTTCACCCCTTTTTAATATGTGGGTCTTTTTATAAATGCAAAAAAACCCCTGACATCCCTTCATAAACAAGCAGAATAACACTGTTAGAGAAAAGCTTCTACACATCCGATCCAGCCACTGTTCCTACTCGGTATATATTATACTCAGCTTACTTGCTCTAGACCACCACTATGCAGGTGGAAGTGTGAGGGCCATTGAGCACTCTCCTTTTTTCCAGTGTTCACAGTTACAGAAACATCTGTGCTAAATAACTTTGTGCTTAGGCGCTGTGGCAAATTCTGTGCTCAATAGCTCTCAAAATTTCTAATTTCTTACGTGGAGGGGAGGGTGTTGTTTTAGGAATTGTACATGGGCTGCAGTATAAAGCATACTGGAAACATTTGCGAAGGGCCATTTTAAGCACGTTTCAGCTACAGTGAAAGTACCCCATAGCACTTTGTTTCTCTGTTTAGACTTATTCCATTTAAAAGTGGACAAAATAGATGTTGAGCATGTTATTGGTGTAATGGTGCAGAGATGTCACATAATGACTGGAAGTGAAAACCTAAAATTTGAACTCCCACATAAGCGGCAAGTTTTTAAACTGTTGAATGCCCACTTGAAATGCACATACAATTCCAGTAAGCCAAATGCATACATTTCTTCAGGACCTATTCTGCTCTCCTTCCACTGTCTCACATGTGTAGAGATTTGCATGAGCAAGGAGAATTGTGAGTATGTTGGAGGATAGGAGCAATTCTGTGAATAGAATGGATGTGCCCCCCTATGGTGAAGCAACTAGAACAATGGTTCTCAAACTTATTTTTTCACGGACCACTTGAAAATTGCTGAGGGTCTTGGTGGACCACTTAATGATCTTTCCAAATGTTGTTTGTACCGTTAGCTAACTATTGTAAAGCACTTCAGATAAAAGCGCTATGTAAAAAAACCTTAATAATAGTTAACATTTTTTGTTCTACAAAGAAAAGCGCATAACTCATATTTTAATATCAGTAGCCTTACCTTTCTAACGCAGTGGATGTGCTCTCTCTCCCCTGCTGCGGCAGCCCCTGAGCAGGGGCTGGGAAGGAGGGAGGGTCTCTCCTTCTCCCTCTCTCCCCCGCTGTGGCAGGTCCCGAGCTGGGGCTGGGAAGGAGGAGGGTCTCTCCCCTGCCACAGCAGCCCCAGAGCTGAGGCTGGGAAGGAGGACCATCTCTCCCCGGCAGCCGCAGCCCTGGAGCTGAAGTAAGTCACCTCCTTCTCTGCCTGACGCAGCCCTGCACATCCCAAATTCCCCCCTCCTCTCAGCCCACTGCCCGCTCCCACCTACCCCTATTTCCCCCAAGGCCACCACCTCACCTTACATGTGCGTCTTCTCCAGGGTCCAGGCACCTAATTAGTGGAGCCATGCCGGCGCAGTTCCACTAATTAGGTGGGTGGCCCTTCATTCTCTTGTGTGCGGCCACCCAGGCTCGCACCTTAGAAGGAACTATCCGCGGACCACATGAATGGAGTGGTCCATGGGCCACAGTTTGAGAACCTCTGAACTAAAAGATACATACATATGAAGGTAGAATATGCCACCTATTTTGGATGTTCTTTGTGAAAAACTGTGCTAACTGTTTGACCTGACTCATTAAAGTATTTTAAATCAATCTTGATTGGAATTTGAAGTGACTCTGCAGAGCAAGAATGGTTTGCTAAATTTGGTTCATGTCTGTGAACTAGCCGTAGAGGGAGTTGCTGTATTTTTTCCCTCTTTGTCTAGATACCTGTGAAATTATTTGGGCTGCTGTTCGTGATGTATTTCAAGTTCAAGCCTAGTCTGTTGGGATGGGTCTTGTGTTGGAAGTAGCATGATATTTATCTTGTTTTCCTGGTCGGTTGAGCTTATCCCGAATCATGGCAGCCAGCACACAAAGCAAAAGCCATTTCCACTTCATTTCTCAATGGCTGATTTTGTTCCCATTGAAATTAATGGTGAAACTCCCACTGTCTTCACGTGTAGCAAGATCAGATACTCAGTGTGGGGGGTTGGTCGCCATCTAGTGCTTTCATCTACTTGAAAGTTAAATTCTGTACTTAAGTTCTTTCATCTGCTTGAAAAATCAAAAATTCTCCTGTCCACTCTCTCTCTGTGATTCTGGTGGCCAGTGGATGAGTGTGTTATAAACGTATATAAATCCTCCTGTTAGTGAGAACTATAGCATTATTGTTTCATGTTTTGACTCATGTAATCATTATATCTCAGTGCAGAAGTGAATATTTATTTCTCTGAGATCACAGTTCTGTTGTACTTTAAAACTTTCAGCCATTCCAGCGGTTTGCATTTTCCCAATAAAGGTTACAATATGACGAGCCATAAATTATTATTTGTGTTAATGAAATACTTGGTCACATCTGTGACTCATTCTGATGGAAGTCTAAGTCTCATATACACAAATATGTTTTTCAGTGTGGATTTACATACATTTATAGATTAGAAGCAGGAACTATGCTTCCATTATAGTCAAATGCTAAGTAGGTTAAAAGGTTTTCCTGAATTTTCATCCAGACATTTCTTTGGAAATAAGCTTGGATTTAAGTGTTGCACAAATTAAAAAGTACATAAAAACTGAGGGAGAGGAGGAGAGTTAAAAGAAGTGAAAACTAAGTATATTAAAGTTATAAAGTTTAAGAAACCCCAAATTTTGTAGCTTTAAGATTAAAAAGTTATCTATGAATAGCCACAATCAAATCTTTTGTCCATATTTCAAATCTTTTGTCAAATGAGATTGCTCCATATTGACTTCTAATGCTAAAAGGCCACCCATCATGGAATCCCTGCAGCCAATGAAGCAAGCCAGTGAATACTTTCTTAAATGATGCTAATCAGTCCAGAGAGGCCTGCCCTCTATCCCCATCAGTATTCTGTAATTCAGATGTGCTGATAACCTGAAATTGAATGTGTCAGTATGCAGACATGTGAAGAAAAAAGAAATCTAGAAGGGAAAAGGTCCAGCTATAGAGACTATGCCTATTTTTTGTTTGTTTGTTTATTTGTTCAGGGTAAAGATTAAAAAGGATGGTGGCAAGTTGCTCTCAAATATTTACAGAAAGCTTTAAAATATGTTGAATGAATAAATAGGTTAGACACTCGATTTCTAGATACTGCATGGCAAATTAAGATGAAATATTAAATAACAAAATAATAAAGAAGTGTTTAAACAACACCCTGAGGTTAAAATCGAACTGTGTAGATAAGATTCTAATCTGAAATGTTTAAAAAAAAATCTCTATGGCCTTGCTAGCACAAGCAGTTAGTTGCTAGCTCTATTATAAATCCTGATTTTTCCAAAGTTTAAAATTCAGCTGTTTAGTTCTCATCTGGTTTAAACTTTTCATGGACACTTTCATCTCATTTGCAGGTTTTCTTCTGAAGACCTTGGTTGTGATATTAGATACTGTTGTGTCAAAAATTATTTTTGGGTAGTTTTGTATATTTTTCTCTGACTTGCTCTAATGGAACAATGGCTTAATTTTGTGAACCTATTTTTGTAGACACTTAGGGCCCAATTTCGTCCTCATATGCATACAGAGCTCCCACTTCCAAATCAGTGGAAGTGACATGCACATATCTGAAAGCAGAATTGGGTCCTTTTGTTCTTAGAGTGGATTGCTGCTTTTCATTTTTAACATTGGATGAGTTATTTAATTTGACTTGTTGGGCATATGCTTTAGGTCCCTTTTTATCACATTTTTATGTATTACAAGGAGGATATTGATAACACAGTAGAATACATTCATAAGTTTCATTGCCCCAAAAGATGATGCAATGGAATTTCATCCATTGAGGATTTTTGTTACACATGCATCTGACAGAGAATCTCAGATTAGCCATCATCATCCTTAAGATTTAAAGATGTGGAGAGAAGTTTTATTTTTCTAACCAAGTCATTTAATTTTTTTTACATGTTAAAAACTACAATACTATAAACAATGAATTATATATGAAGATTTTTTTAATAAAAATGTGAAGAGCCAAATAATAATCATTTTTGTCTGTTGATCTCAGAGGAGGCAAGTATCATTGTCCCCATTTTGCAGATGGTGAAACTATGGCACACAGGGGTGAAGTGACTTGCCCAGGGTCACCCAGCAGAGCTGGCAACAGAACACAGGTCCTGAGTCAAAGTCTAGTGCTGTAACCACTAGACCATGCTGCCTCCCCTAATGTTTCTCCTAGATGTTCATCTGTCCTCTGAAACTTCAGTTATCAAATGTGTGTACGCACCCATTTGTGAACAAGGGTGTGTATATGTGTATGCTAATCAGATCACTGGGCACGCAGTTCCTCAGCTTGCATACACAACTGCTGGCGTGTACGGATGTGCATAATTTTGGAGGCCCTGACTGAAAATTTAGGAGATAGGAAACTGACAAAAAGAAAGTTTCTAAAGTTTCCATCATGCCCTTATCTCACTTTATTGAGCTGAGATATCACTTGATAGGGTTAGATTACTGTGTATTTTGTAACTCTGCCCACAGTTACAAGACACCTGCAGTACCTGCCATTGGCACAATGTATTAAGATGGAATGGAAGGTTTAACTCTAACTGTTGTTTTCCAGTCTCAGATACAATTTAGTTTTCAGGACTAACGGGGAGAATTCAAGTTTTGTTTGTTTGTTTATTTTTAAGGCTAGCAGGTCCTTTATGATCACATATAGATCCCGAGAGATGCCAGTATGTCCCTGCTTTTGTGCCTCCCACTCCCACTTTGAGGTCATTCATGGCTACTGTCTTCCAGTAGAGGTAGTCCATTAGCTCTGATCATTAACTGGCCAGAGGAGTCTCTGTGGAAAAATGGGTCCACTCCATTTCTTATTGGTCAATGGAAAGACTCCTGTGGACTTTGTATCTGGCTTAATACTAGGAATTCCAGCTAGTGGCACTGTTCCTTCTAAGCTGTGTCCGTGTGAGTGCGCACACAGACCATAAACCCCGTGCACACGGCGAAACACCGCACGCACAACAATTTGCACAGAAGAAATTTTTTGCGCACATGGCCTGTCAAAAATTAGAGGGAACATTGGCTAGTGGCCTCATTTTCTGAGGTACTGAACAACCACAGCATCTTTTAGCGTTGATGGGAGTTGTGTGTGCACAGCACCTATGAAATTCAGGACATTTAAATGCACAGCTGAGGAGTCTTTCCAATCCTTGTCTGTTTCTGGAGGAACTGAAAGAGACCAAGAACTGAACCCTGATCTTTGGGGTGCTGACTGCCACCAAGACATTAGCAAGCTGGCCCTACCCATATTAAAAAGACATATTGAGCTCTAATTATTTATTTGTGCACTTATTTATATCTTCTCATTGCTTGTAGATTTCATCTTAAAATGTTTATTTGAAATTGTCAGTGATCAAAGGCTAGAAAACAAAACAGAGCTAGATATGAAATAATTTTTTTGCAGAAATTGAAGAGTCAGGATAATTCTTGTGGGTGCAAACTTTACAAGATGAAACCAAATATTATTTCCTTAAACTTATAACTGAAGGATGAATCTACATCAGCGTACCTTCTTCCGTAATTCAGATCTAAAGTATCTTCTATTTAATATCATTTAATTTAAATTAACTGATTTTACTTGATCATTTTACACACACAAACATATGTGTGTGCACACACACACACACATCTGTGTATTGAATTGATAAAGAAAGAACTCCAGTTAAATAATCCACTTTTGTCTGACAACGGAATCAGTTATAGAGGTGCAAATATGCAGAAAGCTATTTGGAAATGCATCCTCGTAGTTGTCAGGTTTTATTATGCAGGAAGGTGTCATGTTTGTTACGAAGCTGAGTGCAGATGGCAGAGTGGAAGAAATGGATCACTAATTTTAACAATGATTAATGAACAGAGATAGAAAATGAATTACATTGGACTATCGGAGGCAAGAAATATTTTGGAGAAAATTTTGACTCATCTGCTGTGCTGTTCTCTGTAAATTATTTTTTGAAATTCTATATGTTGTCAACAGTTGACTGCATTTTCCATTACTGTCTATTTCTGTCCTTAAGTACTTTTGTGTTATTAGAGATACATAATTTCAAAATACCAATACATTCCTGAATACTTAGAGAAAATGTATGTAACACTATGAATGTTCCAAAGACTCTAGCCATAAATGTTGTGTTTTATAATAATCTTTCATTTTTTCTCATTTTAGTACAACATTAGAAGTGTTTGGTGTAAAAATAAATGAAAAAAGGAGGGTTTTTTTGGGAGAGGGATGAGAAATCATTCCGAGTTTGGGAAGCATAGGAGCAAAGATAATAAAAATGTGACCAAGTATGTTATCATGGTTTTGAGTGTACAGTGCATATTCTACCATTTGTGATTTCACAGACTAACGAGGAAAAAACATGTACACAGCTGCTTTTTGAATTGCTACTACTCATGTGCTTCTCTACTTTGCTATACATTCCATTGGCTTACACATATCCTCCACACTCCATGGCCAGTCTGCAAGGGAAAGTTGAAAGTTGCCACAAAGTCCTAATCATTGTTGATCCTTGTTTTACAACCTGCTGAGATACACAGTCAAAGTTTCTTGCACTGCTGACCTTGGAGTAAGGTTGGATTCACCCATTCTCAAATGAAGGTTAGTTCTGCCTTCAGAGAATTATGTCCTAATTTTTTTCCCTACTTAAATATTTTATTGGAAGATTAGATTATTAGAAGATTTATCAGATTTTTAAAAATACTAAATGCTTAAAACATAATTAAATATCTGCTGTTTTATTATAGCCTGCACTGGGGTTTAGAAGTTAATGTCCTGAAAAGCAGTAGGGTCCGATTGGTTTGCCCTTGCACAAGTATGCATAGTGTTTGGAGAGGCGAAGATGGGAAAAAAAAAGGGATGTAAGTAGCCTTTCCCATCTAATTCTGACATTCATGGGGCTGGAGGGCACAGTACCCATATGTGGTTAGCATCGCCAAGGCTGCTGAAAGGGCTGGCCAGGTATATGGGAGGGCAGGAGTGCACACTGCATTAGAGACAATGAGGGCTGTGAGTACTCAGCACCTCTGAACATAAGGCCCTTGAAATGTATTTCTGGAGAGCTGTTTCTGCAGCGCATTTCCCGGGAGCCCCAGAGAGAATTTTGGTGTAGTTGGCCAGAATTCTTCTGCTGCATCATGGTCCTTCTGCACCCATTTCCAGTGTGGACAGTAAGCCATAACCCAGCCACAGAACTGAGAAAAACCATAATGTATTAAGTGCTCAGATTCCTCCGTCTTTCTGCCTTCTTCTTTTGGTGCCCAATAGAGATAATGTCTTAGGGCTTGTCTACACTGGCAATTTTCAGCGCTGCAACTTTCTCACTCAGGGGTGTAAAGCGCCAGTGAAGATGTGCCCTTAGTGCCGTATCGTAAGCAGTAGAGTGGTGATGTTAATTGTGTTATTACTTGATAATATACATTAGGCAAAACTTAGACTTCTTGTAAACAGGTCAAACTCCAGTGAAGTCAGTGGAACCCCATCTGTTTACACGTGATCTGAATTAGCCAGTTATATCTCAGTAACAATGTGGCAGCTAATCATGCACTAACTCCAATGCAAAGTCTTTATTGAATGAGTTTCATGGTAGCACAACTGCTTTTGTTAAAGACCTGATTCTGTTGGATTTTAGTTCCTGAGACTTCATTCCCCATACACGAAACTTCCTTGATTTCAAGGGGACCATTTGCGTGCAAAAGGACTTATCATGTTCGTGAAAATCTTCAGGATTGAGCCCTTCACAGTTAATTTTTGTTGCTACAGAACATCCGATTTACTGTATGCAAAGCAATTTGATAAACATCAATAGTTGTTGTGTAAAGAGCCACAACAATAGCAGTCCTTTAAGTAGGAAGAACTTGGATGATTAGTTTAATACCTCTATATGCTTTCCATATGAATGTTTCCTCTGCCACCTGCCTATATTTAGATGGAGAGCTACATTTTCTAATGAGATCTGTTTGGTTTGTGAGGAAACAGAAATTCCATGTATCTTGCTTTCACTTACAAAGATTTGGCTTCATTCTGCTTCCATCAAGGTTAATGATAGTTTTGGTTTTCGACTTTAAAAGAAAGATGGGGAACATGCTTTGAAAGTTTCAGACTTGATTTTTTTTTAGGAGCTTTACCCACAAACATAAGTGTATAAAAAGCAATTGTGATTGATTGGTTATATTTAAATTTTGTCTACATTTGCAGAGATAATTGGAAAATTCCACTAGTCTTCATAATGTAGCAGTAAATATTTTTCTTACCCTACCTCAAATCTTGGTGTAGATACATTAATTCAGAAGGCTTTGAAGTTATCATCAGGTTGCATTTGTGGGAAATATTACAATTTCTTCCATTTTCTCTTTACACATTTGCTTTCAGGGCCAGAGAAAATTTTAAATATCTTTGTGAACAATTCTAACTCTAGTATTTTGCATGTAATTATAGTCCTGATGGGAACATACTTTAGAAAAACAACTACTGGAATAGTACAAGTCCTGATCAGGTTACATAGCATATGCTAAACACTGAGAAAACATACACAGTGCTTTAGTGAACAAGGTAGGGGAATGCCCCTGGGAGCCAATTTAGAATGTGACTTAAGGCAAGCACGGCTTTTTGTATCTGTTTCTTTTGGCAAAGTAGTGAAATAGTAGTGGTGGTTGGAATCCCCTTGTAAGCACCAGAGGTTGCCTGTGCAGAGACCAGTCCGAACATTGAGCTTACATGAGGATGACTGAATGTTAGGTATGAACCTAGCCTTTAATATGAGAGACTAATATTCCTATCACAAGATTCTCTGTTGTTTGAACGGTAGAGAAAAAAGAGTCCTATGCAACTTCAACAGAGTTGTCTGAAGAATAATCAGGCTTTGGCAAGCAACTTAAGAAGTACAGTTTTCCACCTCAATAGTGAGAAGTTATAGTGCAGCTTTTTTGTAACTGGTCAGTATGGGATCAGTATATAGGCAGTGAAGTGGCTATGTGATAAATGTTCTAATCTTAGTTCTCAATTTTTTTTCAATTGTCAGTATATACAATAGTGTGTACGGATACACTGTGTGTGTATGTATTCCTATGCATTATTTAACTGAGTTTTGCTACCATTAAATTCATGTTAGTGCGCACAATCCAAATGAAGATATGACTGTTAATAAAAATCCCCTTTGGTTCTGTTTAGTCCAGAAGTTGTTCGTACTAATTTTTTACAGCATCTTACCAGTTTCAGCTTCATATAAGTGACTTTAAACTTAATTTTGTCTAGCTATTTTATAAGAACAAACAAGTAAATGTGTTTATAAAATTAAGTCCTGTTCATGTAAATACTTACATATGTGAATCAAGGTACTCATATGCATAAGAGTTTACAAGGTTGGGTCTCTAGTTTTAAATATTTTCTTCTGTCTTAAATTGAAATAACTTGAGAAAATATTTAGGTTTGCATTAATATTTCAGTTTTTCACATGAATATTTTTTTTCCTGTTTGGTATCTATATGGTAATTAGTGTTTTTGCCCCTTAATAAGTGTGTGTGTGTGTGTGTGTATACACACATATAAACAGAATGTATGTGTGTATATAGTAGTATATATAATATTAATACAGGCTATACCATGACCTGGAGGCCTGTCATACTTCTGTTACTTCAGGTAAATAACTGATTGACCTTTGTGGTGCACTGATACTTCACTAATCAGAACCTGAAATCTGTATAACAACACTTCATTTACTTGATAGACAAAAGAACAATTGCACTTGAAGTAATGTGATTTCTAAATAGACACTGCCTGTCAAAAGTAAATGCATTAGAAGTAAAATGTAGCTCAAGGAGACAATTAGCAAACAGAGGTGACACTGTAAACAGGTGCACCCATTATTCCCAAAGCTTGTGGCAATATATTCACATCTTTTAGACTGATGGAAGATCATGTGACAGTTTGGTGAATTATCTATCTGTATCATCTGACTGATGAAGCCTGCTGCAGTTGCAGATCATTTAAAAATGCATCTCACAAATTACATGGTAGCTGGGAAAAAATGCAGGTTTTTACGAACAATGCTTTTCTAAAGCTATGTGCTAGAATACCTAATTTTTCTTTGAAAGGATGTAGACCATTTCATTATGCTATGTATACAGTCAGGGTTGTGCAAATTCATTAAAATGTCTGTTAATCTATAAAACATTTTCTATTCCTATTTTAGTGGCATTGTATATATTTTTTAAATGTGCTGTTTCTGAGACACTTATATCTGTGAGCAGAAGGCGAATAACATACTTCTTATGTAGTCTTCTTAAATCACTACTTATCAAGGAAGATTTGAGAAGAAAACATTTGACCTACATCTTGTGTGGGTTATTGGATTTTTTTCCTACATGGAAAATGTAAAACAAACAAGAGAGAATCTATAAACAAACTCTCTCTCAAACAGGTTGAGATGGGGTAGTATCACTTTTTATGTGATGTGGTGGAAACTGTCTCATATGATGTGTTATAATCTGATGCACTAACTGGATATGCTCTTTTCTAAACTGCTTTTTTATAAATGTTTTAAATTTCCTCCCCTTTAAAAATGAGACTTGATTTGTTTTATCCCCAGAAAGGTCTTGGGTCATGTATTTATCACTAATTATTTGTAACGACAACTCAGAGCCAGATAGCAAAATACCCTTAAAACCTGACGGGCAACAGGTACTACTATTGTGTATTCTGTTTACATTACCATCAGCTTCAACAACAGTTATTGCTTTGTGCAACTTGGAAGTATTCACACACAAAAATGGCTTTATATTTGTATAGCTATACAATGTTCCTCAAAGTAGTTGCTAGTATAGAGATGAGCCGGAACCTCCCAACACTCTGTGAACTTTTCTAGATCTGAACTTTGCAGCAGAGGCCCACGTCTAGTGACAAACAGCTGAAGTAACCCATTTATAACACTTTTCAAACATTGGGAATGATCCTGGAAACCCAACAACTCACACAAGTCAAGAGATCTATTGAACTCAACTCGACTACCCTTGGGTGCAAAGATAGGCAGGATCAGGCCCATTATCCAATGACTCTTCCCAAGACCCTTTTTTCACAAGGTGACTGAGAAATTGACTCAGCAGATGTTGCAAGTGGTGTCCAGTGCTAGTTAATGTGCAAAGCTCTTATTTGTGAGCTTGCCCTGCTACCCCATACCCCCGCTCCCTAAAGCTTTCCATAGGTGCAACGTAAGGATGGTACATCTCAACTATTACATTCTTTATGCTAATCCAGAGTTGAACAGAAGATCACCAGCCCAGGTTTTCTTTTCCTCATATTCTGTGTATATGTGGATACACTCCACTTTTTCCAATTAAAGTGTATACTTCAGTGATTCACTAAGCTTATCTTCTCCATAAGTGCAAGCAGCCACTACTATATTTCGTGCCCAAAATACATGCACTTTAAAAATATTGACAGGTTTCAGAATAGCAGCCGTGTTAGTCTGTATTCGCAAAAAGAAAAGGAGTACTTGTGGCACCTTAGAGACTAACAAATTTATTTGAGCATGAGCTTTCGTGAGCTACAGCTCACTGCATCGGATGCATTCAGTGGGGAGATTTATATACACAGAGAACATGAAACAATGGGTGTTACCATACACACTGTAACGAGAGTTATCACTTAAGGTGAGAGATTACCAGCGGGGGTGGGTGGGTGGGTGGGTGGTGGTGGTGGAATATTGTCAACATTGGATGAAAATATGTTGGGCTCTCACATGCGAATTATTTTGTTTCCTTGGATGAAAAGAGCATGAATGGGATAATGTGGCCTGGGGCCTATTTCATCATTCTTGTGTGGGATACCTAAATTTTAACTGTGTGGATCAATAAATATAGCATTCAAACCACAGCCCATCAGTATGTTCTCTCTGTGTCATATAGTAGGTATTATAATAATGCTCTTATCAGTAAATACTTAACATTATTTTGCTGCTTTTTGTTTTTATACAACTTTAAGAAAGGAAAATATTGTAAAAGTTCTCTACAGTATAGCTAGGGATGATCTCAGACTTCACCCGAGGGGTTGGTCCTCCAGATTGGAGCAAAAGTAAATGAGATGTAAGAGAAAGATGCAATGTGCTTCGTGTGCTACCATTTTGTTGTTGCTATGGGACTGTAGTCAAAGACGATGGCTAATACTACTTCATATAACATTTGATCAGTGGGGAAAACAAGCATGGTGGCTTCACTCTTATTTTTTCAGAAAGGCAGCTACAAATAAACCTTTTTTATGTGCCAATATACTATACCATAAGTAGCAGTCATCATTTTGCTTTTAGTATTTGTTTATTACATATATTTTTATTAGTAGCGACTCGTTTACCTCTGATGCACATGGGCACAACCCCTTTAATTCACTGAAATTGCCTCGGCTTACACCGGTAGTAAATTTGGACCATAGTTTCTAACACACACACACACACACACACACACATTTTTTTCCTTTTGCTTATATTTTTTTTCTTTAATGAGTCAGGCCCCTAAATAATGCTTTATTTCATATTCAAAGTGACATTTTAACATATATTTGTCTGACAATATGACACATACATTTGGTTTAATGAGGGCCTCATTATAAGGAAAAAAATGCATCTGCTGAATAAAATACAAAATATTTTTGCCTAAATGTTGTGTAAATTATTCAAAAAGAAGGTCCCTTTGACAGGGATGTGTGGGGGAGCTCAGTCTGCCAGTCTGTACTGTGGCTGATCTCAGTATGGATACAGGACTCCAGTCTCCAGGCTTTGTCAATCCAGCACTTTATGTCTGTCTAAATTTCACTACAGAAAAGGAAGCTGTGTTTTTAGCTGGTTTAGCAGGCCTTGCCAGAGCCACTTTACAGTAAATTATGTGAGATACCTTATAAATAGTAATAATCAAATAGTAGGCCTCATTCTCCGGTCATTTGGGGGCTGTTTTGGCCTCTGGTACAAGTGCAAGTTAGAGAAGCCTTTGGATTGCAAGAGACTGGTACACTGCCAAAGTGCAGGCTGCACAGGCCATTTCCCCTCTCGCCCTTTGCATGCCTCCTATGCCTGGGACTATGTGGAGATGGTATAGAGATGGCATAGCTAAATTTACATTACCTGGAAAAACTCCAGCTGGCTATTTAACTCTGCTTTTTAACCCCTTTGTACAATCAGAACAGCACAATAGGCCCATAGCAATTGCCTGGATCTGGCACAAAGAATGAATGTACTTAGAACAACATCCAAGTGTGACCAAAATGCTGACTCACTTTTGCTTCCCAGCCCAGGTAAAAGTGAAAATGGCATGTACAAGTGATTGGCGTCAGCAGCCAGGAAACAATATTTTAGAAACAAGTATATTTTTTTTTTAAAAAAAGCAATAACTTGAGATCCAGTCATGCTCCCTTCGTTTTCAATGACAATATTCCCATTGACTTCAGTGGAATAGGTTTGGGGGCTGTATTCAGTTTTAACCAGCTCTTCTTACCTTTGCCATGAAACATTAGCCCACGTCGTGGAGAATTACATTTGGGTTTTCTTGGCAAGGGTTAATAATCAATGTAGATCTCTTAACAAAGGAGATGCTGCCGTATTGTACTGTGAAACTTTTTTTCTTAACTGTCAGTGAAGCAGTACTAATTATTACTCCCATGTAAATGAGGTCATTTCCTATTAAGAGAACAAAATGCTTAGCCTTGCCTTGCCAATTCATACCATCTATTTTTCACACATACCCAGCTTCTTAGATTTTTTTTTTAAATTTTGATAAAATCCATTCATTTGTATTAGAAAAGTGTAAACTACTGCAATAATAGTTGCCCATTATTATCCAGATGAGCTTTTGTAATGTGTGGGTTGTTTGAATACCATGTGTTAGCTATGGAACAATTAGCCAGCTGAATGGTTCTTTAAAACAATCAGATACTTTTATCTCACTGAAAAAATACATTCCTTGGAAGTGTATGGTTAAACCGTAAATTCTGAGGAACATTAAACTCTCATTGCGAATAGTACTTTAGGATATACGTTGATGAAGGACAAAAAGACATCGAAATATCTTGTCTTCATGTTTTTATTTTTTTATGCAAGCAAAAAGATTTAAGGAATATTGTAGCAAACAAAGGGTAATTGTTTTAGCCCAGATGTTGCTTTTGCACAACAAGCAGGTTACAATGTTCCCACAGAGCTGATGAGCCCAATCAGTGAAATGATTAAAAATTGATTTTGTCCCTGTAATTACAGTATGTAAACTACTTAGCTTGGATTGCAAAGGAAGTGATTTTCTAATTACGTATATACTCTGGTGTCTAATGATTGGTTTTTTGAAGTAATGAAGAGAGAGCCCTAACGACTCCTTGGTGCTCTGTTGTTTAAGAAAGACCATCTTTAGAGTAAGCAGCAACAGACAAAGAGTTTAAATTGAATTTTCAACACTGTTAATGTGCACATGGATTTGATTATTAAAGAGACAGTAATGTAATTTGATTGGCTGTGAGCATTATGGCTTTTTGTTACGTACTATATGAAGATATACATGTTATATAGTTGTGCAGGTGATGGAAACCTTTTCTGTCCTATTTCTACTCATTCTATCTGATTGCCATGAATGTTTGTTCCTTGTGCATCCTGAAAGCATTTAGAAAGAACAGGTTTCAGATGTCTCCTTGATCAGTGATTATTATCTGATATACAGGAATTAAGGGTTTCTCTTTTAACACATACATGGTGTGTGCAATATACAAGAGAGTGGCTGCTGAATCCGTTGCCTTTACACTTTCGAATTTTTTTTAGGAAATCTGTTTTAAGTGAAAAGAAATGGATAAATACAAACCATTTATCAGTGTGCAGAGTGACAGCATGGGCGATATGCTCGGCAGCACATCTTCCTCCTGCTCTGAAAGGAAACAACAGGTGTCAGCCTCCCATAGCTCTTGTATATGCATCGGGGCCCAGGGCCTGCTCATGCCACTGATCTGGCAGACTGCTTCCCCCTGGGGTTGGGGAGTGCTAGCAGGCACATTGGCCTGGCCCTTTCTTCCCAACACTGGAGTTCCAGAGGGTGAAATCCTGGCCTTGTTGAAGTTCGTGGCAAAGGTCCCATTGACTTAAGTAGGGTCAGGGTTTTGCCCTAGAAGTCCATTCTGCCCTGCTGCTACATGGATATGTGAACCGAGGAAGAAGTTCCTTGTGCCCTCTCCTCCCCCTGTACCTCACAGCACATCCGTGCTGGATTTTAGGGTAGGATTTCCCCCACAATATGTAATTAACTGATGATATAAACCCACTGCCCTCCAGCTGCATCTGGATCTGGCTGACATCAATGGAAGTGTGTGTATGTATTGAGGGCAGTATATGGTCCCTGGGGTTAAATACTACCCTCTTCCAAATCCACAGCTGTAAATGCCAAATCACAGTTAAACCGTGCTTGCCACAAGCAGTACAGATGTTATTAGCAGCCATGCTGAACCACGGAGCTGTAGTAAGGACCTGATCCACAGCCTACTTAAGTCAATGGGAGTTTTTTCACTGACTTCAATTGGCTTTAAATCAGGCTCTAACAAAGCTAGCTATGGGAAGGCCTACCAAATGCACAATGCTGAAATATGTGTTTACTTGTATGACCAAGAGTAGCCCCAGATATGGGACTAGTTGTGAATGTTTTTTGTTAATTAATGGTATTTTCACATTTAAGCACAGAATGAACGCTGTAGCCTGAAGCTGCACAAAATATAATGTTAACCAGGATTAACAATGTCCACAGTTCATATGTTTGTGTAGGAAAATCAGGGTCAGAACAAGGAATCGGAAAAAATTGTGCCACAGTGGACTATTCTACGCAAAGGTTTTGTAAACTTGCACAGATCACAAGCAGGCCAAATATGGTGTAATTCCTGCGCTGAGCCCTCTGCCATGTCATGCTAGCTGTCACCAGAAAGAAATAAGGGAGGGGCAATTTGTAGCATGCTGCCTACATCTTAGTGAAATGAGGGTACTTTCTTGCACCACAATAAAGATTCAGGTTCACCTGGAAGAAAGGGCATTTGTTGTAGTGATGGGAAGTTTACTTATTCCTACCACAAACTCTCTGCCCCCTCCCCCCACCCCCAAATCAGTGTTCGCTTTTGGGAATCCCCAAGTACAAGTGAGGAGAGCATGTGGAATGGAAGGCCTGCCCCATTGCAGATCAAGTCAGCAGTTCACAGTGTAACCTGCTGTGTCAAGAGTTGAAATCGTGCCCTGGCCCAAGAACTGTGGTGCCAGTTCTCAGAGTAAATTCTTGGTTCTTAGAGAACAATAGAAAACCAGAGAGATGAATTCCAACATCCTGCTTTAGGGGCCTGTTCTCCTTCTCCATTTGTGCATGTAACTCCCAGTGACATTAAAATGGGCCTTTAAGGCTCAGTGTTTCCTAACCTGCAATTACAGTGTATGCAAAATTCACGCTGAACTGAATTGAAAGTTTTCCCATTAAAGGGCTGCTGGACTCCTAGTGTAGTTCAGTCTGTTTGCCTGCCTACATGTCTGTCTTTCTGGCCATGCATTTCTAACAGCTGTAGCAGCTTTTGTGAGGCCGTCAGGAAACAACTGATAGTGAAAATAATTAGTTAAATGTGACATGTCATCTCCTCAAAAGGTCTGTTTACAGAGGGGACAGTCCTTGTCCCACTGAAATCAATGGCAGTTTTCCATTCACTTCAATGGGCCTAGGATGTGGTGCTGAGGCCCTGATGATTGAAATCCGCTCTCTCTCTTCTCTCAGGAAAAGCTCCCAGGGGTTCTGAGTGAGCCTATACTTTAAGGGTCTATTCTCCCATTTTTGTGTGGTAGTTTTTTGTACATAACTCTTATCACCTGCATAAATCCCTCCCTGCGTTTCATCAGTGGGAAGAGACATCCCTTTCTCTCTTTAATGTGTGTGTGTGTGTGTGTGTGTGAGAGAGAGAGATTTCTTTTAACAGTGATGAGTTACATGTGCATGTTTAGGTGAAGAATTGCATTTCGTATATCTCCACTGTACTCTTTATCAGGCTTTTTGTGAAGGCATCCCAGGTTTATTCTTCTTTCCGGGAAGGGCTGTGTGTAATAACTTCCATTGCTGCTCATGTGCATGGAGGGAACTGATTCTTTCACTGGGGAGGCCAAAGCTACTGCACTTGTATTTTGCTCCTGGAGGATCAATTGTTTGATAAATTGGTCTGCAGGGGTACGCAATGCACATTTTGGCCCAATTTGATATAAATGGAACTATCTTAATTTGTTTTCATGCTTGCAGCTTACCCGTTTAAAATATCTGCTTTACACAATGTCAAATATGTTAGAATAATATTAGCACAGGTAAGTAAAATATCTTTTTATAAGGTTTTAAATAATTTCTACTACAGCTAAATGTGCAAAGCTACAGATTTTCCCAATTTGTCCATGAGGTTATGTATCACAGATCTTAAATCATTTAAGGTTTTTAACCTGAGGGGTTCACTCGCAGCCATGAACTGGAAAGCAGATTGCAGGAGACATTGACATGCTGATCAATGACATGAAGACTCCAGACAAATCAGTACAGGACTTTAAGAGATGAAGCCTTACTGTGTTCTGTCTGTCATCAGAATTTATAAAGCATCTTAGTGAAAGCCCCTTGAGAATCATTCTTAGAATTTTGCAAGTCATGAGCGTGTTTGTAAAATCTGAATTTTTTTTAACACAGATAGCTTTGTAATAGCATAGCAAAAATGTAGTCCACTATGTTGGCAAAGGAGCGCTAAGAACCCGTTTAGTGAGATAATCTTTTCTAAAGCAACGGCTTATTATCATTGTTTCTAGTTCTCAGCATTCTTACTTTGAATGAGTTACGAATAAACACTAAAAAGGTATATCTGAATTTTAAGACATCAACAAAATAAATCAATAAATGCCAAATAAGCTGTCAACTCTTTCTAGACACTGTACAATTGGAAATATTATATGATAACCGCTTTAATAGATACAGCTGTCCAGGAGTTTGCTCATGCTCTGTTTGTTTTTGGATAACTAGAGAAAGAGAAGGGTCAATACACCAGAATTACTTATATGAATTCTGAAAGGGGGTGGGGGTATGTATAAATGTGACCTGGATCCAAACTGATCCTGATTTTGGATTTAAGGAAGGACAAAATCTGACTGACCAGGCTTTGAAAACCCAAATTATTTATGAAAGGTTAAAATACTCTACTGCCAGTACTGTAGACTATGGGCCTGGTTTTCCACTGCTTTGCACCAGGTATAGCCATTTATGCTTGCAAAAAATGAGACATCAGAATGAGAATGGTTTGCACCTTCTTTGCATGCACCGTGCATTATTATTTATTTGTATTGCAGTCGCACCTATAGAGCAGGGCCCCATTGTGCTTGGCACTGCACAAGCATAAACAAGGGGACTGTCCCTGCCACCTCACAATCTAAGTATAAGACTATAGACAACTGATGAATAAAACAAACAGCTCGGGGATCACAAGGAAACAATGAAATAATACCAATAAACATGAAAAAACAGGGGTCACCTCAAATCAGCTGTCTAGCTACTTTTGATTTTCTTTATAGGCATCATGGCAGAAGAAAGCCTTAAGGCATGATTTAAGGAGAACAATGAGGTGGCTTTGCAGATTTTTTTGGGGAGTTCCTCCAATTCAAGAGGGGCAGAATGGCAGAGCCACAAAGGTGCTTACTGGAAAACTTTTTAAATGGGCACTCAAGACTGGCATCATTTACAGAACAATGGCACAGGTTGATGGCTCAGTACTTTATAAGAGATGATAGGTAGGGCAGGGTTAGACCTGTAAGGGCCTTAAAAGTGAAAACAAATAGTTTGTGTTTGATGCAGTGGAGGAGGGGAGCTGGTGATGTGGCCAAATTGATGAGCTGGGAATGACCTTGAAGCAGCATTTTGGAATGTATATAAATGGGGCAAGAGGCTATTTGTCCAGGCCACAGATGGGGTTTAAATTACTGCAGAAGGTGTAAGTCAGTGAGAAAGTTGGATCTCCAATCTTTAGTGTGTGGTTACAAGGCTATTTTATTAAAGAAAATAAAATCAGAATTTATGAGGTGTAAAATTGTTGTATCCTGGACCTTCAATATAAATAAGCACAGTTATTATTTACCCTTCAAGGGAACAAAGGGCAGAGTACTGCAACCCTTTCTCATTTAACTGTTGAAAGATTTAGCCCAACTGTAGTAAAATGAAGTAAAAGAAATTAATTTTTTCTCTCAGAATTTAAGGACATGATTCTGCAAACACTGAATACCAGGCATAGACAATGGGACTCCTCAGAGAAGTAAGAGCTGTGCTTGGTAACAAGACTTTGCAAGATGGGGCCCTAGCGCTGTGATGACTGTACTGGGTTTTGAGAGCCTGTAGCCTGATGTATAAACTACTTAAGTTCGTTTAGATAGAAGAGTGTATTGTTTGAGAATGACCTTTAATTTCATCTGTCAGGCATGCATGGGCATAAACATACGTAGACTTCTCAGCTTTCTGTAGATTATAGCTTTAATATTGTGAACTTTATTTTGCTATAAGAGCTTCCTTTGTTTTTGTTTTTACTTTGTTACTAATGTAATGTCCCTAAATTTGCTACAGACAAATAAATACCTTGGAAGTATTGTATCTTGGCTTTTACTTCTGGCTCTTATCTCTTTTAAGTGGGGTTTATTAGATGAGATCATCTACAAAGGACTTATTTCTGTTTTAAAATGGAATTAAAAAAGTAGAAATACAATTAGTAGTTGTTCTCTCTGACTTGGTTTGAGAGATTAGAGTATCAATGTCAAAGAGAATAACTGGGTTTCTCGAGTATGTCTGCTATGCAACTTTTGTTTTATCCTGTTTTGTCCTCTCTTGCTGCACTGCCTAGGGGATAGGATCAGAAGGATTTTATTCTGTTCCTCTGCATTGTCTTGAAGAGAGGTTTTCCCTGTCAGAACAATCCAGAGCTGAAAGCACTTTTCAGTTCCCAATAATAAATGACCACCAAACGCTTGCATTATTGAGCCCTTAAAAAAAAAGTGTTAATCTTGTTAATACTCCCATCCTAAGTATTCTCCATACGTTGTTACATTAGAACTACTTGGGGGTGGCATTGTAAAGTTTTAGTTTAAAAGACTTGTTTAAACATAGGGTTTTGATATTTTAAATTTCTCACATCTCTTGTTTTTACAGTTCCTGACCTTCAGTACCTATCCCACGTCACTAGGAATTTCTCTCAGCCAAGAGAAAGATTCGTTGGTTCAAGAGTTACCTGGTAAGGATCATTCATTATATTATTGCCTAACTTTTTTCTCTGTTTATGAACGTGGTTACAGTCTGGTTTTTCTAGCAAACTTGTGTGTCTTCTTATCTCTCCACCAAAACATTTTCATTTATTCTTTCAGGGAAAAACTGCCTATAGTAGATTGATTATGAATAGATTTTTCAAGTAAAAATCTGCTTTGTAAAATCACGAATGCTCATCTTACACAGCAGATATGTAAAATTGTATTAGAAATAAATCATCGTTTAATACTTTATCAGCAGATTGTTGATTTAAAAAAATCCATGAAACTCATGATTAGAGTTTGTTGTATTCATTTTATCACTTATTTTGTTTTTGAACAAGTTCTATTGAAGATCTCTCGTGCATATTATTAAGGGCGCTTTTTTGTTCTGTATTACTATGCGAACAACACCTACTTAAATCAATGTTTTTTTTCCATAATAGGTTATAGACCTGATTTTCCTGTCAGCTGTATCAGTGCAGTTCAAAAGTAACTGCTATTAACCCTTTGGGTTCACAATGGGGTAAAAACCAGTGTGAAATCAGAATCGGGCCCCAGGATCTAAATTTGGAAGAAAAGTCTTGGCTTTGTAACCTGTAACTTATTCTAGGAAGTATCCTATAACTAAATCTATAATTATTAACTGATTCTTAAATCTAAAATTCTGATGGCTTCCAGTCCAATTCCTATCATGTTACTTTCACATTAAAATCATGGTGCCTGAATCTCCTCTCAATTTTACACGTGTAAATCAGCACTAACTCTATGTACTTCAGTGGAGTTACACTGATTTATAACTGGTGAGAGGAGATTCAGGCCCATCTAAACTTTTGACCTTGTACACTCACATGCAGGTGAGTAATGTTAGGTGTATGAATTGTCCCATTGAAGTTAATGGAACTACTTATCTGAGTAAAGTTAAGCACATACTTAAGTATTTCCAGGATTGGTGTCTGCATCTATAAAAGAAAAAAAAAAACCCAATAAAGCTACACCAGTGTGAGGATCTGGTCCACAGTTTTTTAAATGTGATGAATGTGTCTTGTCCTACACGAGTAACTCAGACAAAATTACACTGATTTAAATCTGGAGTAACTCCACTGACTTCAGTGGAGCTACTTTGGATTTACACTGACTTCTATTGATGTCCATAAGATTCTTGCCTGAGTGAGAGTGGCTTAGGATTAGACCTTTGATGACAAAAACGGTACCAGTCAAATAGCTAAATAGCTCAGCAAAGGCTTGCCTTGTTTTCTAATAGCTTTGTCATTTGGAATCTAAATAAAACCATTTCAGAGTTCAGTTATTTGTTGGTTTCAGAGTAACAGCCGTGTTAGTCTGTATTCGCAAAAAGAAAAGGAGTACTTGTGGCACCTTAGGGACTAACCAATTTATTTGTTGCAATTTTTAACTTACAGAGAACAGAAGGGAAAATTAAATACTATAACACATCTTGTAATTTTGGGGTTCATTGTAACCTCTGATACTGCTGAGGAAGTTAAATATATTTACATAAACTCATATTCAGTTCTAATTAGCTAAACCTATCTTTCTCTTCACCATATTCCTGAGAGGTCATCACATAAGCCATTTAAATTGATAGCAATATTATGCACCAAGAAATTAATTTTACATTGTACACAATTTTTATTGTGACTTTATCTTGTTTCAAAGTGCTTACTTTCTGATTTTGTGGATATTACTGACTGTGGATTACTTTTATTTTAGTTTTTACACAACAGTTATATTAGAAATTTGCTGTTTTATTCTTACCTTCTTAGTAAAAATCCTTTTATCACACAATGGGTAATTTATATCCATTACCAGCCCTTTCAATCCTTTTCAGTGGTGCTGTCAGTGCCTTTGGCACAGTAATGATTAATGTGATCTAATAATAGTGTGCCATTATATTACCTTAGTAAAACATGTACCAACATCCTATTCAGATCTACCAAATTCATAGCTTCCTATAATATTTTTGTTGAAAGACAGGATTACTATTTTTCAAAGCTGATTTTTTCCCCCCTTTAACATATTTAATGAAATTCACAATTCTTTGCCATGGTAATCTTTGTGCATGTGTTTGGGCTTGATGGGTGAATTTTATATCATTCTGCATTATTATGATTTGTTAGGCAAACTGTTTGACATGTAAAGAAAGATACCAGTTACATTGTGTTGCTTTGTTAAAGGGTGCATTTTAAACATTCACCACCTTCTGGATATTTCCCTGGATTTTATAATAGGTGAGATCAGAGTTCGTAAGAATAAGCATTTGGTCTGAAATGTTATTTTTCTTTCTCCTCACTCTCACCCCAAACCACTAACCTAGCTCTCCTCGCACTGCCCCACACACTATGGGAGGCAGGTTCCAATGTAACTGCCTGCCTTTCCACTCAACAATATCAATTTTGCTACCATGACTTTGCTAAGAGGCAAAGAATCTGTCAAAAAAGCAAGTGAGAGCAAAGAGTTACTCTGCAGATTACTCCCTGTGAGCTGGCAGTTGGCATCATGCAATGCTGTATCTGGTTTTGGATTCAGCCATTATGCATCCGTGCATTTTGACTCCAAAATCAGGTGTTTCTGTTCAGCAGAAGCTGGGAATGGTCAACAGGGGATGGATCACTTGATGATTACCTGTTCTGTTCGTTCCCTCTAGGGCACCTGGCATTGGCCACTGTCGGAAGATAGGATGCTGGGCTAGATGGAGCCTTGGTCTGACCCAGTGTGGCCGTTCTTATGTTCTGTTGCATGATCCCCGCCTCCACCTCTCAGATGGGGACTGTGCACTCTCAGGCCAAGAAACCGTCTAAGTAGAGGGCAAAGTCAAATGGCAACAAATGTTGCTGGGTTGTTGGGTGGAGTGGCTTGAAGTTACACTGGGACCTGCCTCTAAACTCTGGGTAGCTTGTGGCTGCCCCCCAGCTGGTTTTGAGCTAAATATTTTCTCCATGCAGGGTGTCGAATCAAAATGATTTTCTGGTGTTACTTCCTCTGAACACGTGATCCCTGTACACTGGCTACAAGGTTCCTAGGTCATAATGTTCTTTCTCATATAGGAGATAATCTCGAGACACCTATTTAAAACCCCTCATAATCAGTGTGGTTTAAGAGTTTGGATAACATGCCATCTTTACAAAGCATCTTAAATCTTCATCACCCAGAGATATCATTATTGTAGACAGGGTGACATATACTTAACCAATTTCAGTTAAATCTCAGAGGAACAGTACGTCCACATTTTAGCTCTGCTTTGTGACATGGTGTTAAATGCATACGCTTTCACATTGTTTCATCACATCAATATAAATAATGAATGAGAAAAATATTTTAATCTTGTCAATAGCAACAGTGGCTAAAAACACCCCAAATACTTGTGCAGCTCTGTATGGATTCCTTATTTGATTTAGGCTAAAAAGTACAGCTGTATATGATTTGAAATGTGCAATCATCTTAAACGAGGAAAAATATTTTCAATACAAACATATAAACTGTGTGAATCTTTACACTTACTTTAAGTAAAAAAAATTAGACCGTGATTGTTATATGTCACATAATAATATTACTTGCGGTATTTGTAATCATGTTATTCTCTGCCACATTGGATGCAATTTTGTATCTTGATCATTTAAATAGAAGACATTCTCATCTGCTCTATAAAACTGATTCTTGGTGATATAATAGCAAGTCAGAAAAAAGAAAAAGCATGAAACCTTTGTTTATCTTTGTATTTCAAGGGTTTCAAACAAGATGAAAAAAGTGCTTCCCCATTTTAAATAATGAAGTAAATGTTTAATATACAATGAAACCTGCCTTAGAGGCCAGCCAAAAATCAGTTGACTAGCAGAAATCGACTTGAAGCTCAAACAAAATTGTAGTGGCTTGGCCACTGAATGGTGCTACCTTAAAGTTGTCATTTTTTCACTGGGTTAGAACAGTCAGGTTACATGTGCATTGCTTAATTACTCATGAATCCTGAAGTTGTAATAGTCATAGTGTCAAGTTCTAGGGTATGTCTTAGTTTTCTTTTTCCAACAAAGAATTGAATTTTAAATAGAATATTTCTCCCCCGTCCTCCTTGAACTTCCCTCAATAGTCTTGATAGATTTTGCACTAGATAGTCCATGACCTAAAGCATTTTCAAATCTTCATCAGTTGTTTCTCTGAAAATATTCTTGTTCCTTCCATTAAACATCCCAGCATTTGTTCCAGCAGGAGGCTCTATGAAAAGTCCATGGGGCAGTCTGTGGGACAAATGCACCATTAAGGCAGCTTTCTGCCAGTCTTCCTTTGAAAAGAAGCCTCAACAGCTCCAGCCAGTGAAGGCTTATTCTTCCTGAACAGGGGAATCCTGGGATCATGTAGAGCTACATTAGTGGCTCCTATGCCACTCTCCTCATGGCATAGGGGATTATGTCTGGTAGACCGAGGGGTGGGTAGCTAGGACTTTTCTGCACTCTAGCAATCCTATTGGTAGTTGGTGCAGTGTACAGCAGCCTTTAGGCTGTTCTAATCTGCACCAGGGGACCAGCCTATCACTGCACTGGCTAAGGATCAAGGGCTGCAAAAGTAACCTAAAGCCACTTTTGCCCATTCTCTGTTCTTGCACTGAGTGCAGCTTGACTGGACCACACAATCTAGCCCTATCACTTTACTTAGAACTGTTGTCTACACAGAAATAGAGATGGACCAAGAGTGAAACCTTGAATTGAGCCCCTTTGTATTTCAGTGGAGTTAAGGTTTTGGATTCAAATCCTGGATACAAGCTTGACCTGCCATCGTAGTTCAAGGTAAGATCCATGTCGAGAAGAATTTTTTTTTTCTGTATCACATTCTGATGTAACTGAAATCATTGTGAAATATTTGCATAATGAATCTGGAGCCAAATCCATAGTCCTAACTTACCTCAGATCCCAGTTCCAAAGCCTAAGGCATAAACCAGATTCTGCTTTAAGTCTAAATACTGATTCTTCAACAGGCAAATTTTGGTAGGCTAAACAAAAAGAGGTGATCTCAAAATGTGAAACGTACTGTGGCCTACTCCTTGAAAGAAAAAACAAAAAATACTTTTTGTCTTTCTAAGACTATATTTATCTAATTTTATCAGTGTTTATCTCACAGGAGTCCAGTAGGTCAATACTTAGACTGGGAGTTTTAGCTCTTGGGTTTTACTCCCAGAACTGCCACTAAATCACTGTGTGACTTTGAGCATGAAACATACATTTCCCCCCATCTATAAGATGGAGATAATACCACTTATCAGCCTCATAAGTGTCCTGCAATTTAATTGATGTTTGTGAAGTGCTTTGAGATCTGTAGATGACAATGTGAAAGTGGTTTGCTTTAGAAGTGTAAAATGAATCGTTTTTACTTTTTCAAGCCTCAAAGTAAGGCTTGATTTGACTTTTGAGCCCTTGTTCCAACTGATTCTTTGGTTCATCTGTTTCTAGTAATTTGCATAAAAGTATTGTAGGTATTGCTCTTCTGATAATCTGAACCTTTTTTTGTAGATCATGAATTACCATTGGAACCCCTCTCTCTAAAGAAGTGTACAATTTCAGAAAGGGATGGAATTGGGCAGAAAATGCCGCTTTATTGCTCTGTACACAAATTCTCGTTAGAGTGGAACATTTTCATGAATTTACTGTTCACCGAAATTTAATGGTTTGTTTTTTGTTTTATCAATTATGCAAATATCTTGCTGGTAAATTAGACATGACTGTTCTACTGAAACAATGGTTATTCATTAATCATTTATATTTACCATAGTTACCTCATCCAGTCATGGTAAGATCATCTACCAATGACTAACCCACATATTTCCTGTGTATAGGAAATTCCTGTGTATTTCATATACCCATCTATCATCTGACAATGCAAATATTCTGTTCAAGTGTGCGTACAAGTATAGTATACTTTTTCCAATATCAGTGCATAAGAAGGTAAAAAGGGAGGATAGGTGAAGGTACGTAGCCTTTGGGTGCTATAACGAAGCAGATTGGGGAAAGTGGTCTTTTCTTTCCCCCAGGGCTTTCATAGAGAGGAGCAGAAGCACATACAGCATTGCAGGCTACCTCTTCACTCTGTCCTTGTTCCCCATCTTATCTTGGAAACATTCAGCCATACCCATCTTCAATCACATCAAAACCACCTCTTCATTTTTAGCTACCTAATGCACCCTCACATCTTCCTGCATCTTAGCTACTTCACACATTAAGTTGGGGTTAACTGCCTAGCACTCACTTTCTTTTGATAGATCATGGAAACAGCAAACATGCTCTTATCTGCATCAGCTAGGCTCAAGGTAAGGTACCTCAGAAATAACATGCATTCTGATTTTTTCCCTTTTTAGCTTTCTTAGCAACTTACTGTACGCTGCTGGTGATCTCATATATCCACCACTCATATTAATTTTAACCACTCTTTTAGATAAGCAGATAATCTGAACAAGCTTAATACTGTATGATAGAACAAAGGGAAATGTTGCACACCTGCATGCGTACAGCCTTACCTAAGAATAGCAGAGTGAAGCTAAGCTAGTCAACTATTGTTAAAAAATACTATACTCTAGAGATTTTAAAATTACCTCCTTGAAGATAGCGTGTGATGCCTACCGCTGGGGTAGTTTTATGCCCTCCTCATCTTCCCCTTCATCTCCCCCTCCTGTTGCTAAAGGAGATCCATATTGGCCTTGGCCTTGTATTTTAAGTAGCGGTCTGAGCTAACTTTTGCTGAAGACAATGCATCTTTCTGTTGACTCCTGTGATGGTTGGAGCCTGCCCTACAGCTCAAGTTCCCCTAGCAGCTACTGCAACTTGCTGTTCCTTTAAAAATATTTTAGAATAAAAACATTCCTCCAGTTTTTAACCCAGATTGCTAATATTGTACTGTTTCCACAATACACTTTCTATTTCTTCCCATATAACAGCTTATTTTTTTGGCAAAAATAACAATACAGAATTAGGAGAAACGGCATTCTCTCTATTCTGCCTAAGTTTACTGTTTTTCTGATATGAAATTCTGCTAAGAGATTGCCGCACAATCCTGACTCAGAACTAGAGCTGGTAAGAAAAACAAATTCAAAACTGCGAATTTGACATCTGTCCACCTATAGACTACTTGCTGGGGATTTGGTGGTGGTTTTCTTTGTGGGTAGCCAACAATCCACAGGTGTAGTGCTGAATCAATAATCATCACCCTTTCCTTTCCTCTCTTCCCCAAACTCTTGTATATGACATTTTTAAAAAAACTGAATATACTTGTGCAAAAATAGAGCACATATAATTTCTCTCTTAACAGTGATCTCAAACCCTGGTCTCAATCAACAGTATCCTCTCTGCAAAACACTGCAGGAGTCCCCGCCCCCGCCCGTGCATAACTGAAAAGTACATAGCTGACCAAGTATGCCAAAGCTGTGGAAAGGAAGAAAATGGCAAGGCTTGAATATATCCCAACAAAACTAAACACATATTACAGCCCTGCTTTATATTTGAGAGTGCAAGATTTTACTTTTTCAATAACTACTGTATTTTGATAATAGGCATCAAGTGGTTGCTATGTGATACACAACAGTGTTTTTCATGAACTTTTGGCTGCTGAATAAGCCCAGCAAATATGGGTTGTTACCCTTTTAGTTTTCTGGGTCAATTCATTTTGCACAAAGGAAAGAATGATAATTTGAGTTGTAGGCAGAGAATGTTTTCTACACACTGGGAAAAATGAAAGCTGTTTTTATTTGATATTTTTTTAAAATTGTAATTCCGTATATAGTTACTGATAATTATCTTATTACTAAAAGCAACTGAGAAGCTTGTTTCAGAGTCCAGCCCTCGGAATATTTTCAAATTGTAGCTGTGGACTCTAGAGAAAAGTGGCGCTTCTTAAATGTAATAAATAAATAAAAATATTTTTGTGACTTAGTTGCCACCAAAGGAGGCTGATCAGTGCCCTCCCTTATATCAATCAGGCTGGTGGGAGCCAGTTACAGGGCCAGATATTTGGGTCCTACGGTCTGTTACCTTTCCACTGTAAATGTTCAGCCCCTTTGCCTTACTCTGAGTTGAAGAGATGGCAAACGTTATCTCTGTTATTTTTGTGGCTTCTCTTTGGTGTGCAGCAGCTTATATGAATTCACACAGCAAGTCAAGGAGTTCCTCTTTAGCAATATAGGTTAATACAGTGAGGCTTTGGAAAGTGGGCAGATGAGCAAGAGAAGCCATCAGTGTAACATGTGTACAATTGTACTGTGTTGACTCTGGCAGCTTCAAGGTGTGTATGCTGTCATTTCTGTCCTCTCTTGTGCCTTTGAATGTGATTGGCCATCAGGAGTTCAGCAGTAAGAGAGACTACCTGTGATAGATGCCTTAAAAACACAAACAAGTCCTGTTTTCTTTTTCTGGTTTTTCACTACCCAAGAGAGGTTTCCCATACCCTCATCTACCACCACTAAAGGAACAGCTCATAAGCAGTCTCTGGAAAGGCTCCATTTGATGCCTTCTTTCTCCCAGTCTCAGCTGAATTTCACTGAATTGTTTGCTGCAATGGCCAGTTGATGTAAATTGGTATAGTCCATTAAATTCAATGGACCGACACAATTTTACAACAGCTGAGGATTTGGCCTCAAATTCCTTATTTTCAGTTTAGAAGATATTTTTTTCTCAAACTTTTCCTCTTTTCCCACTTATGCAACAGTCCCTTTCAGCAGGAACAGTTTGAGTGTCTCTAGTTTGCTCAGTGCATTTCCTCCCGAAGTAAACAAGTGAACTAAATTAATGATGGATCTTGGGTTGTAAAGTAACAACAGTCTAGGATGGAGATCCTCCTTTTTTCCTCTCTTCTTTCAATCAGAGCAGCTTCTCCTCTTCAATCAATCTCAAAGGTACCTAACAGTTCCTTTTGGTTAGATTCATAGTTACCACAGTTTGGAGATTTGGCCTTGGTCCTTTTTCTTTCTGATACCAGACTCTATCTAAGTAAGAACTTGAAATCATGATGATACTGGCTGCTTCTTCAGAGAGAGGGAAAGTGTTTCTCCTGGAGGTTAATTTGTCTGTTTTTCTCTTTTCAAGGAGCTCTCTAAAGAGCTCAGTATTTGTGGTTGAGGTAATCTTTACTCTCAAAGTTATATCAGATGCAAAGCCTCTAGGCTGCAGTAAAGATTAGGGGTATTTTTTCTAGTTCAGTGGCCACCTCTTTGCCTGAAAAAGGGGACAAAGGTTTGTATCTATGGAGGACTTGAGAAGCTTTTCTTAATATTCACTTGGTTATATGAATTAATGACTGTGGGTCTGACTCTTGACCCTTAATGTAGTCACTGACCTTTGCTTTTCCGGTTTAGAGAATTATGTTGATATACCTTGCAAGAACACTTATATTGGCTCTTTCTTTTATTTTTGCTTCATCTCACTGCTGAGAGGGTGTTACTTTTTTTCTTGCTGATAACCAAGGCATATCTCTGTGACTTAGTCGCCCCCATGTCCCATGCAGCTTTAGATGGGCATTTTGGGGCATAATACAGTGCATGTAGTAGAAGAAACATTGTCCTCCATACGTCTCAGTTTTGCTGGTTCTTAGAGATTTCCAGTAAGTAAATGGTGTTCTAGCCCTTTAAGAATAATGGTTTCCAGAAGACCCCATTTCAGGTGTTGGAATGAATAAAGGCCCAGAAAATGACCTGGTAGCAGAAGGGAAGAAGTGGGCCTGGATAATTAGGAGTTGTATGGGAGGGAATCCCCCACAGGGTTTGTTCCTTTTAAGGGCCTGCGAAGAGGAGCCCTGGACCATAGGGTGGGGCAGGGCTCCCCTCTCTTTCATCTAACTGGGATGAGTTCTCTGGAGGAGGGTGGTATGGAGACCACATGTTCTTTCAGAACAGGAGAGACTCTGAAGGAGAAGAAAGCCAGGGCTGGAGGGCTAAGTTCCAGCCAGAAAGGACTGGGACCAATGGCTTTGGGTGGAGCAGACTGACCGAGGAAGAGCTCAGGGTGTGGCAGAAGAACCAGAGCTCAGTATGAACTGGTGAATTATGATTATGGACTTTATGTTGGGGACTCATAGAGGAGTGTTTGGACTATTTTGTGATTAAGGACTCTGAGGACTGCGTGAACTTTATTTGATATTAAATCAGCCCGGGTAAGGGTGCTGTGCGTCACAACAGTGACTGTGTGGAGTGCTTAAGGGGCCAGCAAGAGGGCAAGGTGCCTACAAAAGGACCCCTGGCCATGAGGGGTAGTGACCACCCTGCTACACATGGAAAGAGAAGTACATTAGGACATAGGGGGATTAAAATGATGGTTCATGATAGGTTGCAGCCTGCCTGCTTGACTTACTTACTCATCATTCCGCACGGGTGTAACTGAGTCACAGTGAAATAATCATCAGGTAATAAATTCGTTTTTTGTTAATTAATTTATTTCTAATTATGCAGTTACGCTGTTCTGTAATGCCAATTTAAAAAAGACTTTAAGATCATTAAAAAATGGTGGTTAGCACTGTACAAATAGCATGACATGGACCCTGCCCTGAGGAGCTTACTATTCTAAGGTCCTGATCCTCCAGTCAGAGAGCCCCTGGAATTCCCTGGAGCTTGGATGCACAGGTCTGTGAACTGGGTTCAGTGGGCTGGATTGGGTCTTCATTTAAGACAAGATGCAGCAAGTGAGTGTGACAAGCAATAGGTGTGAGAGGGGAGGGAGGACGGACAACGGTAACTGCAATAAATTCTTGTAGTTAGGCTAACAATTGGCCAGAACCAAAGATCATTGAAGTCAATGGAAGCCATTGGCTTTAGTGGGCTGTGGATCACATCAAACGTAGGATTGCCATTTTGGATCATACCAGTGGGCCATCTAGTACAGTATCTAGTCATCGAAAGCGGTCAGGAGAAGATGATTCAGAGGAAGGTACACAAAACCCTAGAGTAAGCAGTTATGGGATAATCTGTGCCTAAGGAAAATTTCCTTTCAACCCACAGTAGTTAGAGGCTGGTTACACACCCAGCGTGCATAGCTAGATGGCTCCAAATCAAGTAAAAGAGCTGGGGAGGATTTCATTTTCTTTTGCTTTGAAAAAAAATAAAGATCAGCTTTATTTAACCAATAGAAGACTCAAGGATTTGATGCCCGGATGAAAACTGATAATCAGTGGAATAGTACTTTGGCTTAATCACTTCTCATCAGAAACTTGTTTGTCCTATAGACCACCTTCCTTCTTTTAAGCTTAGATGTCTCTGTTATAAAACTTCTCATGATTCTACAATGGCAACATTTATTGTGGCTTTTTTTTAATACAGGGGCATCTTGTAGGGCAAGAGAGAAACCTTTTTCCTTGTACACAGTACATACATGATTTATCAAACATATTGTATTATTCTGTCTTTACAGTAAAGTATACTATGGATTGGAATGATTATCTGGGCAGGATTAGAAACTCTGATAGTCCATCTTATATTTGAGAAGAGGGTTACTGTACAGATAATGTACTTTTAGTGAAGTATTTCAGTTTTAAGGACAGCAAAAACAACCAATCTTAGATGTAATAGGAAAAGGATTTGGTAATGAACAATACCATTCAATTGACCTCTTTTAAAGTAACCCAAAGATAGCATCAGCATTATACCATTTTATATTTATTGAACAATAATTTTTTTCAGTCATCTGGAATGATCATTTGATTAAAACAATTATCCACTGTAAATGCTGAATACCTGGAAGTTCACGAATTTTATCACGTTTGATTGGCAGCATTAAATGCCAACAGCTCATTTAAATAAGGAACATCTGTACATTATTATTTTGGGATTTTTCATCTGTTGATTTAGAAATTTGAGGCTTTTATGAGCCTTTGCATGCAGATTTGTGTGTTACCTACATACGTGATTTGTCAATAACAAAGAAATAGTCATAAAAATACTGTCGGGTGGTTTTGTGATTAAGGCAACAAATACATTGTATATGCAAAGGGATGTAATGTGCATTGCATTTGATTTTAGGTGTGGCAGTAGCAGCCTGATTCATAACAGTGGGAATAACGTGACAGTTCAAAAGCACAGTGAGAAGATTATGATTTTCATACATAGCAATGTATATTCTTAAAATAACAATGTAATTTTTTGTACATTCCTTACTGTATCTCAGGATAATCCAATTTAGAACAATTTATTCTGAAGAGGTATGGTAAAAATAGAAGTTATATCATTATTGAGAATGGGATAATACATTATTTTTTATGAGTGAGTTATGAAGATGTACAACTCGGTTGGGATGTAGGATAAACATAATATTCCTTAATTAATCCATTATGCTATGGTACATATGTGCCATTTTTATACTTTAAAAATGAAAAATGTTTTAAAAAAGGAAATTGCTGCTTTTTTATACTAAAAAGCTTTTTTCCCCTAAAATCATAAAAAATGTATAATCGAATTCACCAAATAGTATAAATGAATTAAGCATGTAAATTCACCACAGAGTTTTAAAATAGAGGGCCATCATCTTCTGGCAGTCAGATATGAACAATTTCTTTAGCCCAAATATGTCAGCACTTATGGATACAATTCATCCCGGTGTGGGGGTTAGCAAAAGGCCCTCCCTGCTGCTTAAGCCCTAAGTAAGGGCCGCATGGGAATCAGTGGTTGAGCAGCAATGTAGGAATGCCTGGAGAGCCCCTACATGTCACAGAAAAGGTTGCCATTCTGGCACCCCAAAATGCAACACTGGGGGCAGGTGAGACATGTCTGGAACAGCTTATTCACATTGGGTGGGCTGATCGATACCACTGTGTTATTTAGCCAGGGAGCCATGCAACAGCTCTGTGCCACATTTATATGGAACAGAGGGCTTGGTGCTGGACCCCCACATCAATGGTAGGGTGGCAGGGCTGCAGATTCACTTTCAATGAAATCATTGGCTCCAGGACCCTGTGCAATTTGTTCCACTTTGGCTCTGTATATGGGTAAATAACACATTCAAAAATCCCGTGCACTCTATCTGCATAAAACCAGAGCTCTCAGGCTTTATGCATACAGGAGTGGGTGTCATCCTTGTAATAATAATATTTTGCATTTACTGTGGAGGATCTGCAAGATCTTTCATTTATTAATTAAGCCACACAACACTCCTCTTAGCTAGGTAGATATTATGATTCCCATTTTTCAGAAAAGGTTATGTGGGAAGTTTGGGCAGAACTGGGAACAGAACCCAGATGTCCTGCCTCCTGCTCCTATGACTTATCCACAAGACAAGTCTCCCCACAAAATATCTGTAAGTGGGGAAACCCCTTTTTTAAATGTAAGCACCTTAACATGATATTCAAATCCCACATTTAGATGCTGAAAAAACCATTTAGGGCCTTTTGAAGTTTATAGGAGTCTCCCAATATCAGGCCCATAAAAGTGATATATTTTATATGCCCACAGGCAATTGGATATTTGAGGCATCTGTTTGAAAATTGGGTTCTGAATGTATTATGATGATATGATTTTATAATTTAGGGTATCACTCATTAAAGTTTGTAAATTTGATAGCCACTAACAGGATCCAGTGTTTGCTATAATACATTAAAATAAGAATACACCTACGACAATACAAAGACAAATGTCATTAGTAAAAAGAGAATCAAATTAGAGACCTTTATTTTGTATTAAAGGCATTAAATGCAATATAAATCTGCAAAATACAAAGAAATTTACTTTTCTGCTGCCTCAGCATCAGGAGACTAGCATTCCTTTTCTCCATGTGTCTGTGTCACCAGGTTATTTCTTCTTTTGTTTAGTCATATAACAGAATGTGTTGAGGCATATTATCCTCAACTTGTGTAGCAGTCTACAAATACTGATTGCCGTTTGAGCTTGTTATGGAAAAGTATTGCCCTGTGGATTGAGAAAATGACCAACAGTGGACTATAATCTTTGAAGCTGAGAGTAAAATTGCCAACTAGAGGTCATTTTTCAAACCAAGGGGCAATAGTTTGCTACTATAAACTGAATATTGCAGTCAGTATATGTTTTATTAAACCATTTAAGAAACTGGGGAGCCGTTTCATTTAAACTTCCTGCTTGATGTGGCTCAGAGAACAGGCCCAGGGCAGCTCGCAAAAGAGGCCTGCTGTAGTCTGTATAATAAATATACTGTATCCTCACTAATGTATAATAATAATTATGAACGCTCTGGGCATTAATGGCTAAGAGCTATATGCTGCTATCATTCTACATCTGCAGCACCCATTCAAGTAAATGGGAATTTTCTATAGAAATCAATGTGAGGCACTGTTTCATAATGCTATGATAACCCCAGGCCAAACTATCTGTGAAAAGTCCTGGATCATTATTCCTATTGTAGGATAAAAACTTAAAGTGAAAATACCTTCCTCACTCCCCCATCCCCTTTTATTGTTCTCTGTCTCTGTTGAAGTACACACAACATTGTGCTTTGTTGGCCACTTTCTTAGTTGATAAGAGAATCTCCCTTCTGAAAATCCCATTTATCTGACAATTCCATACATAGAGAGCCAGACTGAAGCCTTTATCCTCCCTCTTTCAGTCCATCTTGCATACCTGTAGCGAAGCCAGACACATTGTGACGTTAGAGCACTGATGCAGCCCACAGCTGAGTCTCTATCTCTCTATTTTAAAAGGTTTGGCATTGCTGCCCATTAGCATCATATCTAAGTGCCATCCACCTTCAACAGATGGGCGGAAGCAAAATCCCTCATGGACTTTCTGAAATCTCTGGTTCTTCTCACTGTGGGTTCTAAAAAGTGCCATGAGGAATGCTAGCCTTTCCAAAAGGGATGGGACGGAGAGGAAGGAGGATGATAGTGCCATGGCTCTATTCTTCCCTGTGCACCAGTCAACAGATCTGAGATCAGTGCAGTCTTGTAGTCTCACCCAGGGTGACATAGCTGTTACTCCCCAAGACCCTATGGTGAAATTAGAGCTGGATTAGATAGAATTCCTTCTGGGACACTTCCATAGTCCCCTCATCTGGCTTTGACTTCTACCCACGATCCAACCCATATATTTTCTGTTTTATTAAACCTTCAGGCACAGCTCATAGATTGGGTGAGTTTCATTGGCTGAAGCAGGACATATGTCCAAACAGATACTGTTACATTTTTGGCCTAATTTTTAAATGCATTACACAAAATATGTGTACAATTACCTGCATAGTTTGTGAGGCGAATTATCACAATTGTGCATGCAAATTGTGCTTGCAAATAACAATACTTAGCTTTAACTATCTTGTTACTTTATTTACACATGCAATTGCAGCTATAGGATGTGCAAATTAGATGCAAAATTGTTTTTTGTACTTTGTGCTTTTAAAATCAAATCCTATATGTGTATGTATACATATGTGTGTATATATATATACATATACACGTGTGTGTAGATATATAAAAAATAAACACAAAGTCATAATTTTCTCACAAACATAATTTTTGAGGTCTGTATAAAATAAGGGTGATGGATTAGAATAATAAAAATCAGAGCAGCAAAAGACCTATTATGCATTTATTCCATCTTGTTGATGGAATTGTTCCCTAGAAGATATTTGCTTGTGCTTTTTCCAGTCTAGGTTTAAATGTCCCAAGGTTTGAGGTTCCAACTACTTAACTTCCATAGTCTACAGAAAACATTTTCAGGAACGTTCTCTTGAAATCCTTTAAGTCCCCGATTTGTCTTATTACTCTTAGTGATAGCCCATTGAACCACCCTGAACAATTCCTTTTTTCTTATACATCATTATTATAAAACCCTTTGTCACTGATCAGGATTTTTGTCTCTCTTAAGCTAGTTGACATTGTTTTTTCTAAAGCGCTGTTAAACTTCGAAGGAGTGGGCAAAATGAACATGAGACAAAGAATTTATGGTGGTATATTTTTATATATAATGTATTATTATTTTACATATTTCTATGCCAGTGTCACTTTGGAGCCCCAGCCCTGTTGTGCAAGGTACTGTACAAATGTAACTAATCTCATTTTTGCCAATGTTTAAATATACATATATAGTATAGATATATAGGATCACTAGTTCTACAAAAAGTAATATTTATAATAAAAACATGTTAAACAATAGCTATTAATATTAGGGATGACAGCAAAAATTCATATTGCCAGATAGCCTTAAAAATGTGTGTTTAATAAACAGAGACATGTGAAATACTGGGATATAGTGGGATAATACTCAGTGCGCAGCGACGTGGCAACAAGGTAAAGAGACTGCGGATGAAAATTATCAAATTCTGCTCGCAGTCATTGGAGTTACGTGTACATGCATGTCTCAGCCCAGCTGTGCACTTCTCTACACATTCTGCTCCTCTTTTCCTCTCTCTCCTCCAACCTTCCCATGCAAAAAGAGCGAGAGAGAGAGAGGGATTGGGCCAGGTCTGTATGCAACACACTTGGTAACTTCTGGAGGCTTTTCGTTTTTGCTTGTATTACAGCAGTGCCCAGCACTCCAACCAAGATTTGAGCTAAGTGCTATATATGTAGTGAGAGACAGTACTTGCCCCGAAGAGCTTATTATCTAAATAGACAAGACAGACAAAAGGTTGGAGGGGAAAGAGACACAGACATGTGAAGATCAATCAGCACGTGTCCAAGTTCACAGAGCTGGAGTGGAACTCAACTCTCATTAGTCACAGTTCTACGGCCATATCCACTGGACCTCTTTAGTTCCTTCATTTGCTCCTACTCTAGTTTAACTGGGGGAATGTCCACTGTCTCTCACTGCTGACATCTCCATTTCAGAGCTGTCAGCTGAGATCCCTGCCTTCGTTTGTGGAGTCAAAGATGCACTGCGCATGAGCAGTACCTCCCAGATGTCATCACCTGGGTTCTTGAGCAGAGTAGACTCCACCTCCTAGACCTGGTGCAGGCTTGGTAACTGCCTATAGCCCCTCAGAATACAATTCTCTCTCTTCACTAGAGAGAACAGGGGCAGACCCCCACCCCTGAAAGGTTTATATTTCTCATTTGCTACAAAATATTTTTACATAACTGTATGTAAATAATAATTATATTTTATTCCTAAAGAGGATGGGCACGGAGAAGTCTGTACCTTTTTTCACATATCACTGGTGAAAATACAATACATGAATTAGAGACAGGACAAAGCTTAAAAGGCCTTAAAGTTTCAAACTGTTCAATTTTTTTAGCTCTTGGTTTTTGTGACATGATTCACTTATCTAGAATGAGCTCTGATGAGATACAAGTTTTATACAGGAGCAGTTCTGGTTGCCTGAAAAAGAATAGGCAGAGATATTCAAAAGGGGTCTCAGATTTTGGGTGTTTCTGTTTCTGGGTGTCCAGTTTTACACAAATACGATTATATACTGTGCAGAATTTGAAACAAACCCTGGCTCAGAATGGGGAAAGGCACACATCTTCTGAAAACAGGTGAAAGCTGAGTGAATATAAATGTGAATTCTTGTACTATGTGCCCAGAGGTTAGAGAGATGGGTTTGGCCTAAAGTGCGAAAAAAAAAAAAAAAGAATGAAGGTTCACTTGAATTTTTAAATGAACTCACTAGAGCTTATGCTCACACTCTTTCTTTTCTGAAAACATTGACGCCATTGAGACTTAGTGACATGAATTTTTGCAGTGAGCAAATTTCAAAGTTATAAGTGTATGTATTTAGGGGTTTTAAATGCACACACCCAAGAATCTGTGCCAAACTCTGTGGCACAACAACAGCTTCAATGGCTACAAAATTATATTGTCAGATATTTTAATTTAGCAAACTGAGATTATCTGAGGCTCAGAAGAGAAACAACAGGATTGATGGTATGTCATTATCATTCACTCTTAAGTAAATCACTTCTTTAGTCATAATTATAAAAGGAATCATCCCAAGTTTTTTGCTCTTTTCCTCAGCGAGTTTCTACATATTTCACCTGAGCTACAACAGGGTTTTGAGGCAGCTCTAGTATGTAGTTGTAACATAGATTTAAAATTAGAGAAACCTAATGAATGTGAATGATATATATTTATTCTGTAAGTGAAGAAATATCCAGTCAAGTAACACTTGGTCCAAGTTGTTCCAACTAGACCATTATTTATTCTATAAAGATGGAGCATCACTCTTTCTTTGCTGGTGCCTTCTGTATTTTGGAATATCCTTCCACCCTCTCTTTCAGATACAGCAGGTTGGAAATTTATTTTTATTTTCCACAGAAAATGTTGACTTCTCATTGAAAAACTGAAAACTGGAAGGCCAAAGACTTTTGAAAACCAAATAATTTTGGGTCTTTGTTTTTTCAGTTATGAAATTGAAAATTTTATAAGAAAGCAGACACTTTCCATAAAAATTTATTTAATTGCAAACTCTATTTTCCACTGAATTTTTTTGGACCATCCATACTTTCACATTTCATACTTTCATGAAGGGATAGGGATAACTTCATGAACCTGCATAGCCAAACCCACTCTGAAAGCCTATGGACTTCCCTTGGTCATTCAGACGAAATCTGGCTTTGGTAGTTTATTTTGGCATATACTGAAGGCATCACCTAGTGGGAAAAAATGGAGTTTAGGAAAACTTCAGTAAAAAAAGGTGGTTCTGGATGATTCTGAAGATTGGTAATGGAATGTGACCCATTTCATAGTTAACCTAATTCAGGTGTGACCAAAAGGCATTGCTATATGGCAGCTGTTTGACCAATGTGAAATAAGAAATGTGTTGCCTAAATCCAGCATCCACATCACTTAAAACACCACCTTTGATACCAGATAGCATACATGGTCATAGTCTCAACTGAGAGGCCAAGGACTCCCTGGTCTTCAATACTGAATAAGCCTCTTACCCTAGAGGTGATAGATCACTGTCAAGAGAGCATGGAGAAGTGTGCTATTCTCTTTCCCATACTGATCTATACCAGGGATGGGCAAACTATGGCCCGGGGGCCACATTCAGCCCATCAGACATTTTAATCAGACCCTCAAGCTCCTGCCGGGGAGCGGGATCAGGGCCTTGCCCTACTCCGGCACTCCAGCCAGGGAGCGAGGCCAGGGGTTTGCCCCGCTCCACGCGTGCCGAGGCTCCACATGGCTCCCAGAAGCAGCAGCATGTCCCCCCTCCGGCTTCTACATGTAGGGGCAGCCAGGGAGCTCTGCATGCTGCCCCCACCCCAAGCATGACCCCCGCAGCTCCCATTGGCCGGGAACTGTGGCCAATGGGAACTACTGGGGCTGCGCCTGCGGACGGGGCAGCATGCAGAGCTGTCTGGCTGCACCTCCAGGTAGGTGCCAGAAGGGGGACATGCCGCTGCTTCTGGGAGCTGCTTGAGGTAAGTGCCGCCCGGAGCCTGTATCCCTGAGTCCCTCCCGTGCCCCAACCCCCTGCCCCAGCCCTGATCCCCCTCCCGACCTCTAAACCCCTTGGTCTGAGCCTGGAGCCCCTCCCACACCTTGAACTCTTAATTTCTGGCCCCACCCCAGAGCCCACACCCCAAGCCAGAGCCCTCATCCTCACTCTCTGCTATACTCCAACCCCCAATTTCATGAGTATTCATGGCCCGCCATACAATTTCCAGATGTGGCCCTCGGGCCAAAAAGTTTGCCCAACACCTGATCTGTTCTGTGCGTTAACGTAGTGCTGTTAATCTGGTTCTTTTGAAAAGCACTACATTCCTTTAACTAATTTGAAATAAATGTTTTAAATAATCAATTTTTTTCAGAAAGAATTCTTTCTAATATCTCTCTTCAGCCCCCCTGTCCTGGCCTGCTGCAGCACTCACCCAGTGCACCTTTCATCACTGCTAGCTGTGCCATCAGTCTCTAAACATAGGTTGGGTATTTGACTTTGTGCCTCTCTTGGTGTTTGGCACCAGTTTGAATGACATCATTACAACAAATACCAGTTCTAAAAGCACGATTTCTATCACCTCTTGGGCAATGCTGATTGGTGAGTGTGCTGACCGTAGTTGTGGAAGTACCAGTTTCGAGTGGTATTTATTGTAGTCAGTCAAGATGGTAGACCAGTGTACCTGCCATACTTGTAAGTAAGTTGGTATCCTGCTACCAATCCATCCTTATCGCTTATAATCTACTCTTGATGCACATGGTCTCTCTTTTGTATATGCATGCCCTTGTGTTAGAATTGTATTGTGTCTAGTGACAGATCAATCAGATCCCAACACTAGCCCACGGTGCCAGGCTATGATGGGTTATGGGCATCATGATTATATTATAGGCAGTTGATCCTAAGGACACAGGTCAGCACCATGGTGCACAAAGCCACTTCACCTAGAGGAAAAGAAAATGTAAAGAAAAGCATTTACACATATTTACTACCCTAAAGAAATTCCCCTAATAGGGTGTAGGTGATGATACATATATCTATATTTCTCTCACAGCTTAAGAGATCATAGTTATATGTGGGTTGTGACTATTATATTCCACATACTGGAAATGCCTTTTAGGTGACCAATGTCAACTTCTCGGAACAAAGTTTTCCTTAACCCCCTTGGGTGTGTTCTGGTTTTTGCTTGAATGGTTTGCCCGGTGCAATTCATGATGCCTCATTCCAAGGCTTGGGAGGCAGTGTGTCACTGACTTTAAGCAGAGGTTTATCAAATACAATCTCACATCAGTGGGGCCAGGATTTCAGTCTTAGTGGTGCCTTCCTTTGACTTGTTCATTGTGTCTCCGATAGGTTAAATCCTACCTTCACATGCATACTCAGGGATGCTATTGATATTCAATGGAAACTACAAGCATGCATCAAAGGCCAGATGGCAAATATGTATATAATGTTAATGTAGCTATGTATTGTAAGTGACAGCTAGGAATAGTAATAGAATAATGTGTTAATTTATACAGTGTATTTATTATACAGTCAAGTCAAAGAAGTGGATGTTTCTGCTTGTCAGGGGTTTTTTTTGTTTTTGTTTTGGGTGTTTCTGCCTTTGTTGACTGATACAAATATTTTGGAATCTAAACATATCTCCACTGTAGTGTCTTTGTTCTGGATTTCTTTCATCTTAACTTATCAACATAGTATATGAGCCATTTTACCCTACAGGACGATCATCATCCTAGTGTGTATTTGCTCATTAATGTCAGGTTAAGATCTAAAGAAATGTGAAAGTGGGAATAGAATTTTTTTTGGTTTGTACTAATTTTTTTTTACTAATAATAACTGAAATAGCAAATCTAAAGGACTGTAAATTTGAAATACAGTAAAAAACTGTATTCACATATTTTTATTTTGACAAGTATTGTACTTCCAGTCCTGGGGCTTTGTTTAAATATTACTATACAAAGTTGACCCTAACTAAAACTTTAACCAAGTCTCTTTTTTATAAAGAAAAAATTGCTTTTATTTTTATATCAATAAATGAAATATTCTGGAAAATATAAAAATGAAATAACCTTTAAGATTGTTTCATTTATTTAATGGATTTTTTCCATCATCCATTACACAAGTTAAAATTTATGTACTTTAAGAAAGACAATCAGCAATGTCTCTTGTTTTTATACGTTCAGTATTGGTAATAAAGGATTTTGAAAAAAACCCCACAGAAATACAAAAGAGTGGTGTTTCAAATAGGGTGCTGACCTTACTTGTGGAAGTACCAGTTTTGAGTAGTATTTTGTAGTAAAGAGAAATACAAAAATACAGAAATACAAAAGAGGAAACCATAGGAAAAAGTGGTTTTGCAAATAGAGCTGGTTGAAAATTTTCCATTAAAACTGGTTTTGGGCAGAAAAATAGGTTTGTTTTTTGACTAAATGACTTTTTCCAGTAAGTTTCTTTGGAAGTTTTCAATGGGAAATTTTGCGTTTTTGTCAAAAGCCAAAAACTCGTTGGTTTTCAACAAAACCCAGAATTTTCCTTTCATTTTCATTGAAATTTTGTGTGAGGAAAAACCATCCATTTTCTGACCATCTCTAGTCATAAACTTACAACAAACAATGTAAATTATGGTATTTATGCAACAGTAGGGCCAGAATCTGGTATGCTAACACGTGTAGAACAGTACCTACTGCATGAGTAGTACCACTGATATCGATGGGACTTTTAGGATAAAGTGTTATTAAGTATGAATAAGGGGATCAGAATTTGGCTCTTCGGCCCTAGTCCAGTAAAGCACTTAAGCAGGTATGTAACATTAAGCATTTGAATAGTCCTGTTGGCTTCAAGGATAAAACTCACATGCTTTGGTAGACCGAAATCATTGAGGGCTGCTGGGTGCTCTTCACTTTTAAAAATTAGCCCATTTATTTAGGAACCTAAATCAGAAATTAGGAGCCTAACTTTTCCTATTCTTATTCTTGAGAATCATTGCAAGATTCCCATTGGTGTCTGTGGAGGTGGTATTTTCCCCTAAATGGAGTTGGTTGAAAATTTCCAGTGGACCAGTTTTCCATTGGCAAATGCAGATTTGATGAAACTGAAATATTTCTTGGGAACATACCAATTTTGTTGACATTTTTAATGGGCAATTATCTAAACGTTTCAAGAAGGTTTCATTTGAATTATATTTATATTATACATGTTTAAGTGTTTCAAGTTTTAGATTATGATACAACATAATCAAAATGATAAACCTGAAACAAAACTTTAACCTTATCAAACTAAAACATTTCAACTGTATTGAAACAAAATATTTTGAAATGTTTGAATTTGCAAAAAGTTTTGTGATGTCAGCTTTTTGACCCAATTTGTTATTAAGCCAGATTTTGAAATCTGAGGCCTGCTCTACACTGTGTAGGGAGGGAGGGATCTATCTGACTTACACAACTTCATCTATGTGAATCACGTAGCTGAAGTTGATGTACTTAGATCTACTCACCGCAGTGTCTTCAGTGCGGTAAATAGACAGCTGACGCTCTCCTGTCAACTCCACATGCGCTTCTTGACCTGGTGAATACCGGAGTTGAGAGGAGAGCGCTTGGTGGTCGATTTATCACGTCTAGACTAGACGCGATAAATTGACCCCCCACTGGATCGATCGCTGCCTGTCGATCCAGCGGGTAATGTAGACAAGCACTTAGAATTTCCCACCAGATGTGTTTTGACCAGCTCTACCCCCAAAGCATAATAAGATTGTAGCAGTCTTTTCCTTTTTTTTTTTTTTTTCCCGTTAGGGTATTTAGAAAGTATTGTTCTTCCATTTTTTTCTCTTGTGAATCAGAATCATTTGTCGTGGCTTGTTCCTTTATACTCTTTAGAAGCAGTCATTTTTTAGGGATCTTCAGAATCTTGTTTATTTTTTTTTAATATTCCACTGCAGTAAGGCCCTGATTATATTTGCCAGTGTTTCAGAATTTGACTAGTACAGAACCCAATAGTTTTGTTATTGTGTTCTATATTTCAATACATTTGGCATAGTGGAGCATTTTTTCCCCAACGTCTTGAAGCTTTCAGCAAATCTTTTTTTCCTTACTCTAAAATCAGCACAACTTGGCTTCTGTTTACTGAGGAGTTTTACACTGCTTTAACACTGACGTGTGCTCTCCTATCCCCGTTTAGTCTGTTTTCAATTACTTAGCATGCCAGTATTAAAGGATGCAGCTATCTGTACAATATCAAGTTGTTCTTTTAAAAACTGCAAAATGCACTGCTCAGCTTATGAAGGCTAATATTTATGGCAGCTTTGCCAGTGGGCAGTCCCTTCATTTGTGGATGACACCCCATAGCATTGCACCAGACAATGCTTAGGCAAGATATATTTTATCAGTTTTATTTTAGAATTTTAAAATGTAGTGATTTTAATGCTTGTGAAACTTGATGGATTTGACAGACTTGTAGACTGAAGCCCCCATTTATGTGAGAACGGACATCAGCAATGAAAACTTTCCCAAACTAGCCCAGTCTATGGTTTCTAGGGAGTAATGACAAGTTTTGGCCTTCTGATAAGACTCCCATAATAGCTGCAAGTTAAGGTGGTTAAGGGGTTTGTTTTTTGGTGTTGTGCCACTTTACAGTGGGAACTGCTCTGAGACCAGCAAACTCATTACACATAAGGCACTAAACAAATATCCTATGAAATATACTCTGTCTTCCTGGCAATAGCACTTCCATTCTTCTCTCTGAGAAAAGCTATTTTTAAAAAATGACTCTTGACAAAAACTTAATTTATTGCTAAACTCAGCTTAATTGAAATACTTCTTTTGAATAATTTTCAGTGCATTGCAAAACTTCACACATAAGATACCCTCCCACTGTGTAGCAAAGTCTCTTTGTTCAGATGAAGAGGAATTGGCATACAACATGGCTACCAAGTGGAGAAAGGAAAATGTAGTGACTAAGGCATGTGGGAAGACATTAAAATGGCCAGAGTGGGCTCAGTGTTCTAGCTTGTTCTCTTAGAGCTAGATCCTCAGCTAGTATAAACCATCATAGGTCTATTGATTTGAATGGAGCTATGACAACTTATACCAGCTTAGCATCTGATCCCCTGAGTGTAGTTCACTTGCAGGTAGAGAGCCCATAAAAGGCCTTCTGCTTTTGGACCATTGCACCCATCAGAGTAGCCCTGTGCTCATGTGGCTTCAAGAACCAGCAACTTTGTCAATTGCAGAGTAGAGATAAAGGAGGGTGGGGAAAGATAACACCTTTGATGTGGCCAAGAGGAGATAATTGGTAACATTTTATAAGAACAGCTTCAGCTGAGTGAAGCAATTGGCTCCAGGTTGAAGTAGATCCAGCACAGGACTGGAAGAGAGAAAGCTGATGTAGTGGAAACAGAGGGCATCATGTTCAATGAGTTTGGAGAAAAAGAAGAGAAGGAAGAGCTGGTAGCATTTGGAGATGCAGGTGGCATCTAAGAAGGGGTTTTAAGAAGAGGGATATCCAGTGTTTGTCTGAAGTTAGGAGGAAAAGAGCTAGAGGGTAGGGAGAGAGTGGTTAAGGGTGTGAGCGAGAGAAGGAAGGAGAGAAATCAGGAGATTGGAGGGAGTGTAGTAGGGTTCAGTAGTAGTTAGCTGCAGGAGGACTTCATAGTCAGGCCCTAGGATGCAGAAGGAAAGGAAGAGTGAGAGGAA
>NC_140422.1:20912500-20937500 GCF_965140295.1 Lepidochelys olivacea
CCATACTGCAATAAGTATGTAGTCTATCTCTGTGCCATAATTAAGATTCTCTATGAGAAGCCAGCCTTTGCATTCATTCCAGGGGTTATAGCTCAGCCTTAAAAAATCAAACGAGGGTTCAAACTAACCATACTGTGAAAAGAATTGGTCCAAGAGTCAATATATAGCTTTTTCTATCTGTTTGTTCAAAGTGATACTTAGAATATGAAAACAAACCAAGTAGAAAAGCAGAAAGGTACCTGAAGCAGAGATCCACGATTTTTTAAAGAAAAAACATGATTAAGGGCTAAATTCTGCTCACTTTGGGCAGTTTCTTATTTCAGGAATAGTCCCATTGGTGCTACTTGAAGAGTAAGGGCCTACTCATGAGTAAGAGTGGCAGAATCTGCACCTAATGAAATAAGGAAACTGGGGTGTGTGTTTCAGAGTAGCAGCCATGTTAGTCTGTATCTGCAAAAAGAAAAGGAGTACTTGTGGCACCTTAGAGACTAACAAATATATTTGAGCAAAAGCTTTTGTGAGCTAAAGCTTATGCTCAAATATATTTGTTAATCTCTAAGGTGCCACAAGTACTCCTTTTCTTTTTGGGGTGTGTGGGTAAGAGAAGTTACTTGTCTGTTGGTTCCCCTAAGTAAAATGTACAGCTAGCTAAGTGAACCAAGTTTTTTTTTCACTGAAATGCTATCTTACTGAGCATGCAAAGTAATTTTTTTCGTCACCAGTTTCTTAATGATTTTTCACGTGTCTACTTAATGTGCGTGTATAGCACCTCAGTGACCTGATAGATTGTAATGGCTCCAGAGGAGCCATTCCAGGCTATTGGGCAAGTGATCTATGAATTAAAATTTCTTTAACCATTTTGAAGAAGCTGTTGTGGTTTATTGCGTCAGTGGCACCTGCCTCTTCAGTATGCGGACTTATTGTGCAGGCATACCATTTGCACAGACCTGAGAAATTGTACTGCTGTGAAAGGAAATCTGAGAGGTGGGCCCAAGCAGCAAAATGAGGATGCAGGCAGATTTGGGTCTGGGTTTTGAACTCCCATCCACCAGAGTTGAGGGGTATTTGCATCTGGGGTCTGGATTCAGGGGTCAGGTTTGGGCTCCTCTCTAGTCATCTCTGCCCTATTGAGAACTGTGACTTACAGAGTAAGAGCTAAATTCTAACCTAAAATCAGCCCCACCGATCTCAGGAAAGTGCATGGTCTCAGTTGATTGTGAAGCTGATAACTTCAGCACCGAACAATGTGGCTATATTACAGCATGCTGTAATCAACAGAGATCTCCTTTTTCTCATGACCAACGTGTTTGTGCCATCAGGTCTCCAAGGGAGAAGGTGAATGGTTGAGGAGTAAAAGGGACCACATGCACAACTTCTTCAGATGCCATCTCCTTACAGATGTGACCCCACTGACAGTGGAAGTTAGAGACTGGGGACCAGCTTGGGTGCTAGAGGCCTCGCAGCTATGTACTCAACAGAGTGGTCAGGAGGAAAGCCTTCTCTCATACAGCCATTCTCTTGGTGCTTGTATCTTATTTGTCTAAGGCAGTGGTTCCCAAACTTGTTCCGCTGCTTGTGCAGGGAAAGCCCCTGCTGGGCCGGGATGGTTTGTTTACCTGCCGCGTCCGCAGGTTCAGCCGATCGCAGCCCCAGGCCAATGGGAGCTGCAGGAAGCAGCGTGGGCCGAGGGACGTCCTGGCTGCCGCTTCTAGCAGCTCCATTCGCCTGGAGCAGCGAATCGCGGCCAGTGGGAAATACGATCTGCCGAACCTGTGGACGTGGCAGGTAAACAAACCAGCCCGGCCCGCTAGGGGCTTTCCCCGCACAAGCGGCAGAACAAGTTTGAGAACCACTGGTCTAAGGATATACGAACTGAAGTATAGCGGATGAGTTCCTAGTATTGGATCATAAGCACACTCCTCACATAATTTCTACATGTGCCTTCACACTTTATCCCCAAATTTTACTTTATTATCCATTTATTGACACATGTTGTGGGAAAAGGTAGGAGCATCTTGTGGCCTTGTATTTCTGGGAAGCGAAAGGCAGGTCAGTTACCTGGTTTGTGGACAGGGCATGTCACAAACAGGCCGAGTGGTACAGTGCAGCACTTTATTCCATGAATGCCTTTTGTTCCACTGAAACAGATGCCACCACATATTGCAGCCCCTACTGCGTTTTTTAACAGCAAAACTTGTTTGTGACTTGACAGAGGGTCCAGCACATGATTAACACAATGGGCTTTGCTTTTTTTATGTTATGTGATTATGCTGGATAATTTTTTTAAGCGACAATGAATGTGCTTGGAGATATTTTAATTCCCAGTAAGTATTTTCTGGGAAACCACAATTTGCTGAACAACTAAGGAGCCTGTTCTGGGTTTGGCAGCTAGAACAAGGCACTATAAATAAAATACATTGAAAGAAACTTAAGGGTAGCCCTATAGTTGGATCTAGTTATTGGTTGAGCATTTTCCAAGTGTTTCACTGGCATCCATCTAGTAACTCCTCCCTATGCCAGATCTGCTAATGTGGCTCTCCATTTCAAAATGAGTAGAACATAAGAGGAAACTGGCAAAGCTTGTGGCACGCAGAGGTTAGCGTTGATTTGGTATTTGTGCTAAAGCCTCTACAAAGGGTATTTAACCCTAAACTTCTTCTACATAAGCCTTGTCCATTCAGAAAATATGGCAAGTGCAATTGCATAGCAAGGCAAAGCACTTAAGCATATGCATTGACGTTGTCTGGACTTAAGCACAAGCTTAAAGTTAAGCACATGTGTTTGCTGACTCAAGGCCTTCATGTCAGTATTTATTTCTTCTTTGTTCCATGTGTATAAGTACTATTAACACCTGCAGATTTAGCCAATTGTGAAGCTGTTGTAAATTTTTTGATAAATACATAATTGAAAGTAACATTTCACATTTGTATTGCACCTTCAGTGAATTTTATTGTTCATGAACTATGTGAAGTTGACAGCTGTTGATTCTACCATCTTATCCAGAGCATAGGGGCAGTAGTGCAATCTTTCCCATTCGATGAGCCCTCCTTCCTCCTCGGTGGGGTTCAGTCATGTATTGGAGAGGGTCACATTTAGGAGTAAGGGAGTAGATTGGTATCTCTGACCATTAAATCCTTAGTTTCTTGGCCCTTTTTGTTAATTAATGCTATTTGTTGTGTTGACTTTTGTGATTTGCACATCTGTCAGGCTACTCTTCTTGCCTAGGCCTCTGAAGAGCCTTCAGTTGATAATAATTTTAGACCACTGGGCTGGATATTCAGTGGTGACTTAGGGGTGAATTGTGTCCCATCTCCAGTGCCCTTAGCTATCCGGTTGCCTGTGTCAGATAGTCCCTATGTTCCCTGTATCAAAGATTTCTGATGTCACTATTGAAATTATGTCAAAAATGTCATACCTAATGTCCATCACTGTAGAATGTTAGTAGAATCAAAGTTTGACAAAAAATCACTTAAGGACAGATATTGAAAGTACTGTTCATCTCTCTCACTCCTCAAGTGCAAGTTATTGCTGCTTAGAAGCAGCTCTGAAATGTGTCAGGGTCAGCCATGAGAATCAAAGCTTCCTGATGCTCCTCCTTGCATCTTTCACTCATTGCAAGAGAATATCAAGTCCACTGACTTCATTGGAATCTCTCATGGAGTAAAGTAGTATGCAGGGTGAATAAGGGTAGCAGAAGCAGACCATTACTAAATAAAACAGTTTAGTAACATCAGCAGACTTTACCAATCTCAGTGATCTTAAATCAAATCTCTCAGGTGTTCCAGAAAGTTCAGATACTGTGGATTTTCAAAAGTGCTCAGTGCCATGGTTACTGGGCTGTCTGCACTGCTATGCTCTCTCTGAATGCACCCTCCCAAGTCTCAAGCCTTGTGCCTTTTCTGATGTGGATTCATGTGATTCTCCCATTCTGAGGCCTGGCCCTGGGCCTACAATACCTTGTGGATCAACTGTACTTACCAAGCAGGACTGATGGAGTTTGACACCTGTTCTTCCCTTTGGGAATCTGACCGGCGGTAAATATAGTGACCAGATTGGTTTCAGAAGTCTATTGTTTAATTTTAAGAGTAGGAATAAGGTGTTTAGAGAAAAAGGATTTTTAACACAAGAGACAGGCATGTGGACTGTCTTACCTAAAGCCCATACCATTCTGTGATGGTGGCCAAGCTTAATACCGCGCCCCCCCCACACACAGATGCCTGTGTCAGCCTGGTTTCTGCAGACAGCTCCTCAACAACTGCTATAGTCCTTTTGCTTTTCTGGTTCCCTGGCTGTGGCCCTGGTTGTCAAATGCAGTTCTGTAAGATGGCTGGAGCTAGGAGGTAGAATCTTTACTGTTAATGATTCAGGCATTGTCTCTTAGCAGCCCTGTGTATTTACTGAGTGGCTTATCTTGAACTATTCTGTTTCCTTCCTGCTTGTTTCCTTTGCCCCTTTAATAAACTAAACCAACATTTTCATAAAGTGAACATACCAATAACCCGGTCAACACTCAGTATTCATAAATGATTAGAGCAGTTCCATGTCCTCCACGCTCAGTGCAGGCCTAAGTGCTCCAACTGAAGTCAATGGGAACAGAGTTAGGTCAGTGCTGAGCACTTCTGAAAATCCCACCTCATATGTCGTATGGATCAACTGGTTAGGCTCCTAAATCTATGTTTATATTACTAAACAAATGTCTTGCCTTTAAAAAGTGATGAGCATCCAGTGTCTCTTAAATGAACAGGCTAAGACGATAGGGTCATTTTGCGTACAATGAATGGGTAATAACTGTCCTCTTGTGTTAAAACCCACTGTAGGATAAAACATGTGCTTGAATCTCTGTAAGTTAGCACATGTGGACTCATGGGCAAATTGTCTCCCTTAGGGGATCTGTTGGAAACTTTGCGCAGCCTGGGCCATCTCTGGGCTTTCCATCCTTTGATTGTCTGGCCATCCCTTCCTTAAGAATCCTGCTGGTGCTGGTTATGGCCTCTTCACCGGTGCTGTCTGTGAGGGAGTAGATAATGCAGAGAGGAGTTATGGCTGGTCCAGCCTGCAATAACTTCCATGAGTATTTGTGCTTAGAATTCTGAACCTCCCAGAGTAGAACATACCATGAAGAATGGCTCTCTCTCTGCTCTGCCTCTTTGAACATCTCACCAACATCTCAAACTGTGCAATTCCTACAGTGTTGAGTCTGAGCCGAGAACCTGCCTTCCTTCCACTCATTTTAGGGCTTCTCTGCCTCAGATTGTTCTCTGTGCCAAGTATTGGAGGGGAGCATGTGATCGTAAATTTGTGTTAGGATAGCTATAAAAAATGAAAAACATAACAATGCATTGAGTTAATAGCCTTCAGTGCAACAATAAAGACAGTGAAGTTTGTTACTCTATACAAGCTTAACATGTTTTTCTCCTCCTTCCTCTTTAGTTTAAATTTCCATTTCTCATTTTGCAACTATACCATGCAGAAAATACCAGTGCAAGTATAATAATTTAATGGTATTTACTAATATAAATATTTGCTTTTGCAAAGCAGTGTTACACAGAATTCCTGAACTGAAGTCTAAGCAACTGTTGGAATGTTTGAGGTAAGGAACCTGACCTTTGTGAAGATCAACTTAATGAAAACAGGGTTTCCACTGTTTGTAACTTGTATCTATACCGAGCGGTCTTGGAATGGCAGGACAGGAAGCAACACACACATTGTTACTTTTGTATTCCAGTTGGAAGTTCTTGTCATATGTAATTACACTGATAACTGAAAATATTTTACATGAATTTCAGCATATTCCTGCAAAGCTTGAAACAGACAGTTTGCAAAAGATAAGGGAAAATAAATTGAATGAGACCTTAATTACACTAAATTTTACGAGTCACAAAACCTCTGTAAAGAGGAGTATTTTGATTTAGCTTTGTCTTAAAATACAGGTGGAGTTGTTAGCCATATGCTGAAAGTGCAGGGAAGGGAGAGGGAAAAACATATTTGAAATAATCCTGGTTTCCAGAACAATGTCATTTATCTTCAACTGCCCACATATTTAGTTGCCACTTATTCATGTTTTAAGTGTTTTAATTTATCATGCACCTGAGACTATTGTGTATATTCTATATTGCTACAGTTGTTACTCAAGTGACCTCCACTTTTAACATATGATCAAACCAACTTTCTTAGTTGGACCAAGGAAAATCAGCTATAGGTACACCAATGAATAAAATTTAGCAGTTCTTCCCTCATTTAAAGGCTTTTTCCAGTTCATAGACAAATATACGGGTGCCTTCTAAAACAGTACACCCTGCCACAAGTTTATTCTTGAGAGCTAAGGAATTTGCATACTATACGCAGGTGAGTATTTATATTAGGCTCCTGTGCAGTCTGGAACTGGAGAATAGTAGAATTTATCAGAGGTGGGCTTGTAGTGGGGACATGCAGTGAAGATGCACTTTAAGGGAAACAGCCTTATGAATAATAATTTTTTTATTTTTTTTTGTTGTAATGATTTTTGTTGTAAGGGGTCTTGTACTGATTTAATTTTTTTCTTAGCAAAGTAGTTCCACTTAGCTAATTTATTTTTCAGCTTTAAAACATCAGCATTTTATAGATCTGAATTTGACAATGTGTGGATGATTGCTACGTACAATTTGCAAAATTGTGATTAACCAGCCCTGCTTCGAGTCAGTTCTCCCTAATTCACAAAAGGCTTCCAAGAATAGTCTGCACAAAATTCAGTTTGCAAATTGCAGGGCAGATTTTTAGAGGGCAGTTTAAAGAATGAAGTCCTAAGGGTTTTATCTATATTTATATCTCTTGTTAAACCAAACTCTTATGTAAATGTTACAATCTGTAAATAACAAGCCAAGCAGCTTTCTTAAAGGAAAGATTGCATCTATATTTTTTGAGATTTAGCAAAATTATTAACCTACACAATAGATTAATATACAGGTATCTTTGGAAACAACTAATACTGCTCTGGGTCTTCAGCTGTGTTTTATGGATATTTAAGGGTTTAAAAATACATAGACCTTTCATTTTGCAGTAAAAATGGTCTCAAATTGAAAAACACTATCCTTAGTGATGGCTTGAAAACATGGAGATAGCTTTTGTATACTTTTTACTTTTTATAGCCATTAATGTTGCAGTAAATCTTGTATTATTGTATACAGTCTAGATTATTCTTCATTCTTTTGCCTTTGGACAGGAAAGAAATTACTGGCTTCCATCAGTGTTATTGGCAATCCCCATATTCTGACATCTGTTCCTTTCTAAACATTTTACCAACCTTGATGAAATGTAGTTTAGTGTTAGAAGCTGACTTGAAGAAAAAATTGGATGATAAAAAAATAACATTGATTAAACACCAGAAGTAATTTACCAATGACTATCAATATTTTGATGGCCACTGCAGTATATTTCAGAAAAGCTAGACGTCTTATAGAAATTTTAATCATATTTAATCTTTGAATTAAGCTGAATAAATGAATTCTCTTTTTTTAAACAGAAGTATAAGAGCCTAATTTCAGTCAATTTTAATCAAACTCTTTGGACTCTGTTCTAAGGAATATTTTGGGCATATTTTACAGTTATTATGCAATGCGCTTGTCCCAACTAAAAACTTGCTCAATTAATATTTTTAATACACAGCACTGATTTCATTCACTATTGTGGGACTCCAGTGTTTCAAGGGAGTTACACCAGCATAACACTGCAATCATGCAGTGGTGAATCAGGTACTTGGAATGCCTAAGTGGTATGATCCAAAAAAGGTGGTATCAGACACAAGGCAGGTGTGTACCCAAAAGATTAGACTGGTACCAGCTTCTTTAGCCTCCAAAGAGTATATTGCATGTACCCCATTTGTAATGAATTGTTAGAGCATGTACATTAGTTTGTTAAACTAAAGGAAGATACAATATAATACAAGCACAAATGAACAGTATGCATATCACACACACACAAGCACAAACGAACTGTATGCATAACACACACGATTTTGACTATGCAGTTGGATTTTCAAATTTGCTCAACATTGGCCTGGTTCTGCCTCCATTGAAATCAATAGGAGTTTTACTACTGACTTCAGTAGAAGCAGAGTTTGGCCAATACTAAACAAATTTGAAAATCACAGCCATTATGAGGCAGATCCTCCACTCCAAATCCAGCTGTGGATATGTTCATATGTACACACAGACATATTGCATTGCATATGTACCATTTCAGGGCCAAATGTGAAGTTACAGCTCCCGATGACTTCAGTTAGTGCCACCGGGGCATTCAAGGGCAGAACTTAGCCCTCTGACTATAGGATCTGGTAGGATTCTAAAGCCTTTAGTGGCTTGTATTCTTCTGACTACTTCAACCCAAGCTATACAGATTCCACTGCTGCTGCTGGCCTATTTACAGTGTTTGTGATTTGTCGATTTTTTTTTGTTTGTTTTTCTTTCTTTATAGAAAATTTTCATTTGAAGGAAGAAACATTTCCCTAATGTGGGTGCATTAGAGAAGACTTTTCATGCTTGCTATGAAAAATGTTTTCCTCTCATTTCCCAAAAGTCAAGCTATTGGGTGGCAGAATCTGAGCGGACTAGGTATGTGGATTGTAAATTTAGCTTTTGCAATCTACTTGTCTGTGCTAATGATAATAATTCACACTTTTCATCCATGCCTCTCTCAACATGCTTTACATACATTAATGAACACTCTTCATTCTTCTGTGAAGCATATTTAGTAAAGCTGGTTGGAACATTTTTTGATGAAATTTCATTTTGTTGCAATATGCTGACTTGTGGAGGTGTATCCATTTCCATTAATTTTTTTGTGGGGGAAAGGGAAGACAGAAAATCTCACACTTTATAGCCTAGTGACTAAAGAATGGCTGGGTTGGGGGCAACCCCTTTGGGCTCAAGCCTATACTCTGCCTGACACAGAGTGAGCTGGGATGAAAAACCCTGCCCTGAATCAGGAAGATTAGGGACTTAAACTAAGTATTCTGTATCTAAAATCATTCACCTACCTACCAGGAGACAGCCAGACATACATAGCCCCGAAAGCTCAGATTTTTTTATTAAAAACCATACATTTCAATGCAATTCTGTGTCTTAAAAAACCTCCAGAAGGTTTTGTTTTCATTACAATGTGGAACAAAACTAAATTTTGAATCCTCAAAAACAGCTGTGAAACAGAATGATCATCCTCTGGTCAACCCTAACGTTTAGTATTCCTAATTTACGGACAGGGAAACCGAGGAACAGAGAGATTTGCCCACGATCACACAGCAAATCAGCAGCCATGCCAGGAATAGGACTCAGGATCCCTGATTACCCAGACCTGTGTTATAATCAGTAGATACACTCCTTCCCTCATGATGCCTACAGTGCCTGCGATCCTTCTCATGCCACCTCACATACAGTCTCAAAGCTGTTGATGTTCACCTGCTTAGATATCTGTACAGTCTACTAGTAGGAACCATCTAAATATCTAACAGATGTACACATTCACCCTGGGATTAATGCATTCTGGACACAGACCCATCATCCTCACACCTCTTCACAATCACATTATATTTTTTTTTTCACTTGCTCATATGGCATACACCTGTGACATGCTGGCAATGCACTTGCAGTGTAAGAGACCTTCAGATTCAAAGCCATCCTTACATCTTTGTTCTCTTATGTGTGAACCTGTTTGAGGTTTTTTCTGAGCATTCAAAAGGCTTGTGTGTGCTGTTACCTCTTTAAATCCCACTATGACCCTGGAATATGCTGAATGTAAAAGCAGAAACAAAGCAAGCAGAACTAATAAATAAATGCGGAGAGACAAAGTAAGAAAAAACGTTGGCAGCCCTTGTGCCAGCCAATATTACTTCATGTTTTTTATTGCAAACCTGTATACTAACAATAGACCACCACCCCATGCAGCTGGGTGTGTGAATTGAAGGTTCACTGAATGCTGTGAGTTTTCCAAATGTAGCACAATTATAAGAACACCTGCACTAAAGAACTTTGCACTGAATTTTTTGCAATGTTCACATTCCTCAATTTCTTTCTTGTTTTAATTTCTGCTTAGAAAAAAGATACTTACAGCATAAGTTTCAGTCATAGGACTTGATTTTACTAGGCTCTAAGGACCTCCTATGAAGTCAGTGGAATTTGAGGGCCATATTGGGTCCTATAATGGAAGGAGGTAATTCAGCTTCCAAAGCCAGATCTGCTAATGCATGCAAATCCTGACCAGTAGCCTGTTTTGATCCTGGGTCTTCACTGAAAAGCTAATGTATCGATAGATAATAATAGCAATGACAACAAAAATCCAAAGAATAATAATAGTTTGCAGATGTAAGGCTGATGAACGTATTATTTCATGTAATGTTTTCTGAAAGTATTCAGCATTGCAGTTTAATGAATTGATATACCCAACCAGTAATGGCAAAAGTGTGGGACTTTTTGGCAGGGAATATCATCCCTTTAGGACCTTATTATTACCATTGTTGTTGTTACCTATTACTGTAGCACCTAGGAGCTCCTCTAATGAACCAGGACATCACTGCACCCCAGAGATGGGCCATGACCCTATTGTGCTAGGTGCTGGACATATACAGAATAAAAAAGATGGTCTCTGCCCCAAAGGGCTTAAATCCAAGTATGACCCATGACTCTTAATCTCATTAATGTTAATAGAAAAGGGGCATCACAGGTAAAATCTGAACTTTCTTTTCTGTCCGTTTGTTAGCAGAGTAGTTGACAGCCTTAGCCCAGGCTTTAGAGAACTTTTATCCTATACTGATTCCAGAATTTGGGACTTACTCACACCTAAGTATCTAGAGATTTATGTTCATAACTCCTATTAATACTAAGGGCTTGTCCACATGCCCTCACAGGGATGTCTGAACTGTAGAGCACTCTTAAGTGTTGTACTCTAACTGCCCAAGTAGATCCTCCTGGCATGAACTAAAAGGTACTTAGTTTCAGAGTAGCAGCCATGTTAGTCTGTATTCGCAAAAAGAAAAAGGAGTACTTGTGGCACCTATTAGAGACTAACAAATTTATTTGAGCGTAAGCTTTCGTGAGCTACAAGCTGTAGCTCACGAAAGCTTACGCTCAAATAAATTTGTTAGTCTCTAAGGTGCCACAAGTACTCCTTTTTCTTTTTTAAAAAGTATCTAGTTTGCATTGATACAGTCCACTTTCAAACAGGACTATGTTAACACAAACCTTTTAGTTTCATGCCATGAGGGTCTACACAGGGCAGCTAGAGCACAACACTTGAGAGCACTTTCCGTAAGAATGGCTCTGCAGGGTCAGGCCAGTGCTCCATCTAGCCTAGATGTCTTCCAGAAGTGGCCAATGCCATGTGCTTCAGAAGTAATGAACAGAACAGGGCAATTATCAAGTGATCCAGCCCCTGTCGTCCACTCCCAGCTTCTGCAAGTTAGAGCATGGGGTTGAATCCCTGACCATCTTGGCTAATAACCATTGATGGACCTATCCTCCATGAACTTATCTAATTCTTTTTGAACCCAGTTATAGGTGGCCTTCATAATGATTTCAACAGGGACTGTGCATTGTATGAAGTAGTACTTCCTTTTGTTTTAAATCTGACGCCTATTAATTTCATTGGGTGACCCCTGGGTCTCGTGTTATGGGAGGGAGTAAATAACACTTTTACTCCACCATTCATGATTTTTATAGACCTCTATCCTAGCTGTCCTTAGTCGTCTCTTTCCCAAGCTGAAAAGTCCCAGTGTTTTTAAATCTCTCCTCACATGGAAGCTGTTCCATACTCCTAAATATTTGTGTTGCCCTTTTCTGTAAATTTTCCAATTCTAATATAGCTTTTTTTTGAGATAGGGCAACCAGAACTGCATGCAGTATTCAAGATGTGGGCCTACCATGGATTTATATAGATATTTTCTGTCTTTATAGTTTACTGCCCTGTAGTCAGGACTGTGACGCCATGTAGACAAGCTGTAAATCTCACTGCACATAAAGATGAGAATATATCCCTTTTTTACTCTGCTATTACTCCAAATGGAAAATGTTGGTGACAATCCAGGCCAGCAATGTATAGCCTATTATTGTTGCCATGTGTTGTTTTGATACAGTGCTATGAATGCATTATGTCTTTGTGATAATTTACATTTTTCCTTTCATTTTCTCATCCAAGATTAGGACCAAGTCCAGGATAAACTTGTCTCTGTGGCCCTGGGGAATACAGAAGCTCATTGAGTCACCCAAGCTTTTGCGACTTCAGAGGCTACTCCCTATTTCCAGGCAGCAGAACCTCTTAGAGTGAGAAATAGGGAGGCAAAGCCAATTCTGAGCTCACGTGGCTGCCAAATCCATCCTTCCTTCCTGAAGATGGAGCCTGGGAAACTCGCAGGACCATGTATTCATGTCCATAGTCAGTGGGGTATTAGGGCCTGATCGAAGATTCTTCCCTTTCCTCAACTCCCATTGATTTCTCGTCACAGGGAATTAGATCAAGTTTAAGAACACTTAAAAGATTCATTTTCTATCAGGAAGAGAAGAGGAGGCCCAGTGGACTGAATAGCCCTTTCAGTGATTGGGAGAAGGAGGGAGTCTCACAGCAGAAGAGGGGGGTCTCCTCTTAATTATCATTATTAGCAGCAGGAAATCTTTTCCCCCTCTTCCATGCAGTAGCTGGGATGTGGAAGAGACTGAGGCACTCCAGAGGCTGTATAATGTTTAGGCTGCCTAAATCTCATTGCTGCCCATTGGCTGCTGGATTAAATTGGTGCTTTTCATTGAAGGGTGCACCTTCCACCAAAGGGTGCTGGAGTTAAAGGTGCTGGGGATGCAGCAGCACCTCCTGGCTTGAAGTGGTTCCCATCATATACAGGGTTTAAAATTTTTGTTCAATGGCTTCCAGCAACCCACACTATAAAAATTGTTCCAGCACTGCTGCTTCCACCCGATCTACCACATCTCCTTAAAGATAATGACGTGTCTTCAAGAGCCACCCAAAGCAATATTTTTTTTAACGAAGCCTTGAAGAAAATATTTCTAAAAGCCAGAGCCAACCAATCTGTGTTCTGCCTGTACTAAAGTGGGAACCACATGTGTATTTTGGGTGTGAACATGTGTGCAGTGCAACTTTGTCCACATGCAAGTGTGTGTGTATGTGTTTGCATAAACCTAATCTTTTTCTTGCCAAATCTCACACACAATTTGACCTCAGGGTTGGACATAAAATCGTAAGTTCATGATATTTTTCCCATGTGTAGTGTTCTTTGTTTACAACCAAAATCCTCTCTGAAGATTAAACTTAAAAAGACTGTGATTTAATGGATTTAGGATCAGATTCTTACCTTCAGTCTGAGGCAGGCATGGCTTTAAAATTCAATAGTAATCAATGATTGTTTCAATTATGGAGCAATGACCACCCACCACTGTTTGGGTTCGTAGCTATGCCTGTACTGCAAAAAGGGATGGGTGTACTATTCAGATGAATGTAAAACTGAATAAGAAGAGACAGAGATGTACACCAAGACAGAGCAAAAGGGAATTTCTCTGCCATTCTAGTGTAATGTGCTACACTCGTGCTCATTCAGGAATCTCTGAGAAAAAAATTGACATAAAGCAGTGAGTTATGTCAAGGTTGCTTTTATGCCCCAACACTGTAGAAGGATAAGATGGAGCATTCAGCTTGCATGAATCCCTTTGCAGGATCGGGGCTTAAGTTAGCAGCTCTTCAGCCACATAGATCAATGTGGAGTGGAGTGCTTTTTATAAAGAGAGCAGGCACTCAAATATATCATGTGGACTTTCGCACTTCTTAGTGTTTCAGTGATAAAGATATGTTTTTCCATTGCATTCGCCAAGATTTTGACTAGTTTATATTTTGTTTTATATGAACTTAGCATTTCCATTCATTTCTGCCCTTAAAAAAAAATCAGCCCATTCTTATTATAAGTTTGGGATCAAATCCTGGGGTTTGCTTTGGCTGCTTTGCACCTCTCTTGTGGTCTAAAGCAGCCATAAAGCAGACCTAACTGGTACCTGGAGAATTCCTATCTCCAAGGGTATCCTTGGGTATCGCAGGGCTGCTATAGCAGTTTTGTACCTCTGCCTTCCTAGCTCAGGGGGCAAGGTGGGGGGAAGTGGCTATCCTTGGCTGATTGACTGGCACCTTGAGGCTGCTGGCAGACATCTGCAGCTGCTAGAACAGTTCTGAGGTTTGGCCTACTGTACCCAAAGGGTTGGGTCAGAAGTTGAACAAACTCAGAATTGGTGGGGGATTCTGCAAGATGGTGGTGGCCTATGATCAAATCTGGACCTTCCTCTTCAGCTGTGCTGAGGGTTCAGGATGTGGGCCTTAAATGGTAAGTTCTTTGCGGGTAGAAACTATGCCATCCTACAGTTCCTAGTATATTGTGGGTGTTAATGCTGTATAAATGTAAGTCAAATAACACTTCAGGCTGAAGGGATGTTGCGGTGAAAGAGCTATCTGGAGTCTGTTTAATGGGTCCCCTTCACCACCACAGTCTTGCTAGTGAGAGAGACTGCAACATGCTTGCCACGAATAATTTATTGTATAATATCCTTTGCAAGTTCCTGCTATGACTAGATGATCAGTTATTTTTCAAGGAAAACGGGGTGTTTCCAGTGCCTGTGTTTTAATTTCACTTATAATTATCTCCACATAAGTCTTCAATTTTGAATCTTGAATTGGATACACATGCACACTGGCTTGCATGGAAAAGATCAGTGACAAAAATCACATGACATTTCCATACTGTAATTATTTTCTGAATCAGGCCCAGAGTCTTTGGGAGTCCTGGAAAATGTACATAAAGCTGTTTTGTTTTTATCTACAGGATTTACAGCTTAATTCAGGTTTTTATGTGTATCGGTAAATCCTTCTAAATGGAGAAAGCTTCCTAGAAAGTTTTCATAGTACTATCTTTCTCAGTAGCACAGGGTGGGTTTTGAAACGTTAGAACCGTAAAAGGGACACCATGAACTTGAAATTTAGTCTGAAAAGGTCTGTAATGAGTTTTGGTTCCTATAGCGGCTCTTGAGTTCTCTTGGTTTTATGATCACATTCTCCTATTCTTAAAAACAACAACAAAAACCAGTGTATTTCGCTCCCTTGTTGCTGTGAGAACAACCCCCATAAAAGAGCAGGACAAATGGATTCATTCACTGTACAGAGGAAATAGGTGAAACTGAGTATACATAAAGTGCTGTCTTGCACACAAACTGCATGTACAAAAAAACCAGAGAAATGCTTTTTTCCCTCTAATGTTTTGGATATCAGAATCTTAGGTGTTATTTTGTAAAAGTACTGTGTAAAAAATGTTCAGACAGATGTGTGATTTTTAAAGTTGCCCTTTATTATCTTGGCACATCACCACAAGAAACTTGGAATTTTCATGCACTCTACCTGCATTAAATAATAATCTGCCTTTCCAAAAAGCAGCAGGTCCTTGGCTGCTCATCATGAACACATTGGGGACAGGATAATAAAGAATATGAATAAAAATGATAAAAGGTGGCAATATAAATAACTTCTCATTTTGCAAAGAATAAAGAAATGTCAGAAAAGTTAAAATATAAATTACAATTTCTCTCACCTCCTCCATAGCTTCAACTTATGTACTGTTCTGAGCCTGCCTTCCCACTTCATATATGTTGGACCTGTGTGAACTCTTTCCATTCTGGTGTATACCACATCAGTGAATTTTCTTGTCCTTCTGGTTTATGCCCAAATTCCAAGCCATACATCCATAACCAGTTCACACTAATACACATAAAAAATCCTGGTTTCACATTTTCCCACAAACCCAAGCTCCTGCCATTGTGGTTCCTTGTGAACCACGGGATGTTGCCTGTGAGTTCAAGGAATCCTATTGTTTCTAACGTGCCGCCCAGGCACTACTGAATCTACCCTGGGCAGGGTCACAGGACTCCGTGGCAAATCAGTGCTTAACAAACAAATGAAGACAAGTAGCAGCAGCAGCGCTGGCCTTCTCCACAGCAGGGTACCACAGGTGTTTCAGGTTACACACTGAGTTTCGCTGACAAAATATGTATGTAATATATACAATTAAAATAGTGGGAATGAAAGTATAAACAGGGGCACTCAACCCACCCATGTGAAACTGATTTCTACTGATAAATGAGCAGCTGAATACAACTGTTGTTCAGCTACACAGAAACAAAAATACATGCTAAGAAGAAACAGCCTGAGCTGAATCAGAGACCTAGGACTGAAATTCTCTCACCTTTCCTCCCTTTGCCATCTGAGCCCAGGAATAGTACTCTTGGTTCCAGATCTTCAGCTGGTGTGTATCTGGGTAGTTCCATTGTATTGAGCTCTGCTGACTTACATCAGCTGAGGATCTGGCCACAGGGATACAATTTTCTTTTGTAAACCTAGGGAACAACTCGGTCAGGTAAAGTAATAAAATATGGTAGAATACTGTACTAAGATAATCTGCCATTTGCTGAAGGAATTACAGAGGTGGCCCTTAATCTTGTGATACAATTGGGCAGGTTTTTGCTGCTTCAGTGATGTAAAGTTCTGCCCTTAAATCAAGTGGATCTTCCTCATGGAGGATTTAGTTCAGAGCTGAGGATTCTTTGGGTGGTATATTGTTGATGTAGCTGCTCCAACACCACAGATGTTCTGGTGGGAGGTGGCTGGAGAAAAGGGGGCATAGACAGGGATCCATCCTGATCCCCCACAACCAGGAAGTGCCCTTGGAGCCATTGTCAGCCAGTGTACATTATAGCAGCCCTTAAGATGTTCTGATTTTATGTTGGGGGCCAGCCCAGCAACAGATTTGCCCCAAGATCAGGGAAGCACATCACAAGGTTCCTTAAAGTCACCTTTGTACCTTTCCCACCCTTGAACTGTGCTGCTGAATGTTCCTTGGGCACAGCTCAGGAGCTTGACAAGAGTGTGTATTTCATAGGCTTCTTTTGAGGAATAATGTACTATTGGGCTCAGTGTGATGGGACAGGAAACACGCATCAGATATATTACTAAATTTATCCTAGTAAAACTGGGAGATATGTTAGTCAGGTCAGATACAAAGTGAAAGTAAGACAGATCCCAGAGGAATTGCAGAAGGCAATGTATTTACTAGGCCACTGTATGCCAGAGCTAGACAGAAACAGGGGCTTAGACTAGCAGAAATCCCACCTCCACTCTAAGCTGAATCAGAGTGGTCAGATGAAATGCAGCTCTTTCCTCTGAAAAAATGGTTATAATTTTTTTGAGTGGGGCTGACCATCTTAATTACCTGGTACTGGTTTAGCCAATCAGGAGCAAAGGAGATGTACTGTATAATTTCCGTCATGCTACCCACCTTAAGAAACCAGACTTGAACTCCAAATGCAGTAACTGCAGGGCTGAGGATCTAGCCCTATATATATATATATATATATATATATATATATATATGCATGTATATTTATATATAGATTGCGCTATCAGTACCAAATCTATACGATCAGTGTGCATTTAGTTACAGCTGGAAAAACTACTGTATTGTGATAGCCTGATGTTGTAAAGTGGTTAAGGTCCCTTGGGACTGACTCTTGAACGTGTGTTTTCATTTTGGCCCTGCATTGTATGTATCTACGTATGTACCACATTCAGAATATGAGGTTGTTTCAATTATGAGGACGAAGGGTGCGCATTACCTACAGTGAAACCTCGCAACCGAAAAAATGAGTTGCCAAGTGTAGGTAACCTTTAATTAAAGGGTGGGCAAAAATGTGCTGGAAAATTTGTGGCTATTTTTTTAATAATGGACTCTGAAAACAGGGGATATAAAGGCAGGAGTCACCTATTACATTTTTTTAAATAGAGAAAATAAAACAAAAATTACCCTGCTTTTTTTTTATGAGCAGTCTCTCATGATGGAAGTGCACCTTGGACACAGAGTCACCAAGTGGCCCATAAGATACCTTTATTCAGCCCAATCAGAGACTTTGTATGTAACTCAAAAGACCAGAATAGAGTCCTTATTGAACAAGGTTAGAAAGGATAGAAACAATCAGCTTATATAATGTATTTTTACTTCATAGGAATGTGATTCTGCTTGCTGAAAATGTATCCTTTGCATGGAGTACAAGCATAATCCTGTGCCTACTTTGCCCTTAGAGTAAAAGTATGCTTAATAGCAATTTCAGAAAAGAATCTATTTAAAGCCTGTTGAGCAGAATATCCACTTATAGATGGAAACTATAAGTGAATAATGTTAATGGAGTTCTGTTTTGTAAAACGCATAGGACAACTAATAGAATCAAGCTACTATAAAAGTGGATGATTGAATTACATTTAAGAGAGTACCTAATTTATTACCTTTGAAAATAGTTTTTAGAGCTGTATGCTTGATGGGTTTTTGTAAATTCCAGGCTTTCTTCATGCAAAAAGTTTTCAGGAGTCTCACCTTATGTAATATATTAGAGTCAGATCACTTTTTGTGCTATTATAAGTTCTAAGAGGCGTATCAGTATTTCCACTAAAACACAGATGTTCAAGGGGCTAATTACTTCAGGAAGAATTGCTCTTAGGAAAAACTTACTACATTGTACAAAGTCTTAGTCTGGGAGTAAATTTGGGCCCCTAGTTAGGAACATAGAATTGCTGAGTCTAGTGGTCCATCCTGTTGGGTGTTCTGTCTCTGACAGTGGCCAGCACTAGATGCTGCAGAGGAAGGTAAAACATCCCTGTAATGGTCAATTATAAAATAACCTGCTCAAAAGCAGAAGTTTGTTCCTATTTCCCATCACTAGGTGGTTGGTTTATGCTCTGGAAAATGAGAGTTTATACTGCTTTTATTTCCCCCTATGTAACTGTACTGTAGTTGTTCACATTACCCATATGACTATCGTTTTAGTAATGCTGCCAAGCTCTTGGGCTCAGTGATCTCTTGTGGCAGCATGTGCCACAGATTAACTATGCAGTGTGTAAAAATAATTTTAAAAGTTTCCTTTTATTAGGTTTAAATATGTTGCTTTTCCATGTCCATGGCTACCCCTTTCTTCTTGTATTTTGTGAGAGGGTAAAGAGGAGAACCTGACTGACCTTCTGTACACTGTTCAATATTGTAGGCAGAGTTGCTTGTAGTTAAGATCGCCTGGCACTTCCCATTATAAAACTCTATAATAAATTTTATATCTCATTCCTTAATACCATCCTAAGGTGTATTGTGTTTGCGTTTCTGCTTGGGGGCTGTGCCTGGGTGGTGCCACTCATTGCCACTCAAAAGGGGCAGAGAGAGGGGTGGCCTGTGCTTCCCTTCACTTGCACAAGCATATATGGGAGCACCAGGTGCACCCTTTTAAAAGCTGTAGCTGCAGGAGAGAGCTGTGAAGCTTCCAGAGGCCTTGCAGTTCCCTGTAGCACAATAGCTCTCCGAGCTCTTGCTGTGGTGGGGTAGCTCCATGCTGCCCTAAATCTGGGGGCACTAGTTCATAGGCACAAGCGAGCCCCTTGCGCCAAATTTCAAAGACTGAATTTGCTAGTTTAGAAAAAGCTTCATTTGTTTTATTTTTTTGCAAAGATAGATTTAGCAAGATAGATCATAACATCCCATAAATCATGTTTGTGGGTCAAGTAAATCTGTGCAATAGATCTGTTCCTACTCCTAGTGCTGCAGGATCAAGGTCAATAGACCTACAGTACATGTGTATAGTCAGAGGTTGACCAGAAGAAAAGACAGAATTCTGTGGTAAATTGCGTTTACACGTCTGTATTTTATACCTTTAAATCATAGTGAAACTGCACTATGGACACCACCACAGGCAATCTCTTGTCTTAAACATCCACTTAAAAGTATCCCCATGTGGCTCCTGATATAATTTATCTTTATCCTTAGTTAAAGACCACCTATATTAGGTCACCGGTTTTTGTTGCTCCTTATGGTGGTCGCTTAACACAGGTTTAAGTGTAAACACAAAGTAGAGTGTTTCAGTGACACAAAGGCAGGGAACCCAGTCTATTAGAGCCAGGAAATTCAAAACAGGGTGATATTCTGTCTGCAACTTACCACAAATGCTACAGTATTGTGTACACAGTTGGTCTTAATCTTGATTTTTTTGTGACTCTTGCTGGTTTGATACTATAGCTTTCATGTGGTTTAACTAAGATTTTCTTGTTGGTGTTTTATCGATACTCTTCTAAAAATGAAATTATACTGTTGTTCAGTATGGTTGGCAATGCACAAGGTGCAAAGAAAGACTTTGTCCCTGCCCCAAAGAACTTACAGTCTGAGTACCTTTAGTGGAAACATCCTTTGAAGCCGTGGGTTGGCTTTCTTAATGGGAACGAGAGAGAAAGTCCAGGCAAATACCGTACAGCCCTCAATTAATTTTCCTTTGAAATTTTCTAATGCCTTTAGTTTTCCCTCACCCCTATTTCCAGTTATCAGATATAGAATCTTGACAAATTATTGTTAATTGCATAGTAAATAGAACAGTATTGTTGGCCCCAAGACAGATTAGCATTTCTTATTACAGAATTCTCATAGACCACAAACCACTATCTCCACCGGTTATAACAAAGTTTAGCTTCAATCTGATAAAAAGCATGTATTGAATAATAACTGGTGCTCTTATTGTAAGTGGTTCAAAAGCCAATCTGGATAGTTCATTGTAGTTGTGCTCATAGACACACCCATGCAAAGTGAGGTGAGAAGGTGTGCACATACTAGGGCTGTGTTTCCAACACTGACCTCTGTTTATAGATGCTAATCACTGTGACTCCAATTATTTATGGCTGCAGTTGAGGTTAATTGGACATCTCAACTCCTGATTTGTAGGCACAGTCATGTACCTAGACATCCAGTTTGACCGTGTCCCCATTCATCTGTGTCTGTGTAACCTGCTATTCAGTGTGTGATACATGTTCACATCTTTACTTGATCCATAGAGGATATGAGTCCCTCAGCCGCAGCTAGGGGACTTATTTCTTTAGCTCAAGCTGTAGAAGCCTATGTTTGAGCCCTGGAGATATCTGGTTCAGTCCCAAAGATTAAGATTATTACACCTGCAAAATTGCAAACACAAAAATTGAGTCCTGGTAAAGGATAGTTGAAAATGTGGTCAGATTTTCTTATTACCAGGACAATCTTCTCTTCTTATAAATCCTCATGAAGATGTTGGAATAGTTTTCTTTTCTTTTCTTTCTTTCCACTGCTTTTTGTCACAAAACAAGTAGCCATTTAACTTGTACATCCTGTTGCACCTGATCAGCATTTCACAAAGCATATTCATGCACAAAAATATATTAGAAGAGTTCAGGTTGTGACACAACCCACCAAAATAAATCAAGGGGTGCTAAGGTGAACATGTGTTTTATGTAATCCTATACTTTTCAAATGTCCTTCAATTCCTACAACAAAAGGGAAGCCTTCCAGTACATCTCTGGTAAATTTAGGAGATGTGCTGGACTTCCAGCTTTTGCCTCAAATTTGATTATATCAAAATGTATTAAAGATTGGAGAGTTTGCATCAGTGTGTACCCTTTTATGTGGTATTTTCAAAGATCATTAAGACCAGTATTGGCCAGTATAGAGGCTAACATTACTGAATAGTTTGAATAGTACACTTTTTCTGTAACTTTCTTGCTTGTGTTTTATCTATTTGTACCCCTCCCCCCCCAAAAAAAACCTGAGCCAAGAAGTTTAGAACGAAATACAAACTTTCCCAAAGTTTTGGGGTGTTCTAATATAGGGAAAACTAGTAATGCCAAATTTCATGACTTGAGCCCAGTCTCCAAATCTGAACATTCCCAAAGTTTAAGTGTGTTTGTAAGGCATACATAAAAATGGTGTGAGCTCATCCAGGTTTGGCCCTGGCTGTGTCAGGCTGCATATATGCCACGAGCGAGTGGTGCGATTCTCTGCTTGTGTACACATACTCAGGGTAGCTCTCGCAGAAGAAACACGAGTCTATGCAGCACCGTAGCTGCGGTAGCACGAGCGGGGCGCGGCTGAGCTGAGTAGATACCAAGAGGGTTCCGGCAGGTCCGTACTCAGCATGGCGAAGCTATGGTGTTGCTACCCACGCTCTCATGGCTACACTGCTAGCTCAGTGAGAGCGAGCCTGGGTATGTGCACACGAGCAGGGGATTCAGACCCTTGTAGCATAGATGAACCCTTCCTTGTGACTGAGTCAGGTTCTAGTGTAACTCTCTAGGACACAGGGATTCAGTAGGATTCTTTCAGAGTTGAACCCCAAACTCATTAAAATATTTCAATAAAGTAATTCATGCGCATGGCCACTAGACACTCTTAAAATGTAAATTTCACAGCTGTAAGAAATTAGATTTGTTTAAAAATAACAGAAGGCCCAAGTACAAATTATGGAGTAAGTGCCTATAAAATTGCAAACTTGGTTTTAAGGCACAACTAATTTTTTTTTTTTTTACTAGTTCATTTGCTTTAGCACTGGTATTCAGAGACAGATCTGTTTCTCTTTACCTTTAGGTATATACTTCTTTGGTGCCAATTTGCCTCTAAACTGGTGGTCAGACAGACACCAGAGTGGAATCAATTAGTCAGTGGTTCTCTCTCATCAGGTGATGGGGTTAGAGTGCAAGGAAATATTTTCAATGAACCTCAGTTCCCTCTGAACTATAGTTTGTATTCAATGTTTGATGGATTTGCAAACTACAGCACGTAATTGAAAAGTTCAGTGAACACTGGTTTGAGTTGTTTGCACAGCTGGGAAGGTAGGTAACTTTCAGCCCCACAATACGTGTCAGCTGTATGTTAATAAGCCTTGGGAACACCCCTTTGTCACCTTATGGGCAAGTGCAAGGGCCTGGGCTTCCTGCAATGGGCAGGTGGCAAGCTGGTCAAACTCAAACCTCCAAGCAAACCTATAGGAATTAGGTTTCAGAGTAGCAGCCGTGTTAGTCTGTATTCGCAAAAAGAAAAGGAGGACTTGTGGCACCTTAGAGACTAACCAATTTATTTGAGCATAAGCTTAGCAGTAGCTCACGAAAGCTTATGCTCAAATAAATTTGTTAGTCTCTAAGGTGCCACAAGTCCTCCTTTTCTTTCTACAGGGATTAGTTTGCTTCTGAGCCTGGAAAACACCACACTAGAGAGTTCACTCAGCCTTAGACAGCACTTGATCTTTGGGTATTGTGCCTGGCAGACACTTGAACTAGTTCCCTCAAAGTCCATAGAAAGTTGGGGAGGAAAAGGGAACCTCCTTTTGTCTAAGCCAGTAGAAGCCATGCTAGGCTTGTTTCGTCAGCAGGTTGTGACCTGTGGGCTTGCTCCTGCTCCACTGAAGTCAGTGACAAAACTCCCTGCATCATCTGGCCCTATATGCCTTACATTTTTCCTGCCATTTCCAAAGATGCTCACAGAGCCAAAACCCCTCTCGTCACCTATTCTTGTGTCCAAGACAGGAGGCCAAGGCCATGAGCTTGAGCACCATCCCTCTTTACTGAGTAGACTGAATGACAGGGCAGAACATGGACTCTTGGACCTCACTCACATAGATGGTGCTACAACTGCCTCTTTGCAGGCCAACTTGTAGCATAGTATATTAAATGGTGGGAGGGAAGAATATGAAGCAGAGTGTGTTCCAGATGAGCCATACTGAAGATCCACTGCAGATCTATATTATGCATATAAGTAGACAAAGTTCAGATTATGACCTCCTAATGTGATTTTCATGCTATTGTTTTAAAACATAATTATAAATCAAATTGCATTTGAGATGTGACCCTGACAATAGTGAGCCGAAACATTGTAAGGGCTGCTTCAAAAATAGCTCCTTTCAAACATTATTAGTGGTTAGAGCAAGAAAAGTACAGGTTGACCAGCCAGATTTCGCTATACCATTTGTATTCGAGATATGAGAATTTAAGTATGAGGATGTTTGACTGGTCTCTGGTGCTATAGCTCAAGGTCTTTCTTCTTCACCCAGGGGCTGCTTTTCCAAAGTTTTGGTTCATTGCTTTAGGCTTAAGCAGGAGGTATGTGAGTTTTCCACATTGCTTCATTTTAACTGCTACTTTCCTCTCTCTCTCTCTCTTCCCATTCCTTACCATAATTATTTGTCTACGCAGGAAAGCTTTATTCTGAAAGAATAACAGCCATCTTGGGAAGAGTGACATTGGGTGTCTCAGTTTTTGAGTGGCCAACTTTAGACACTTAGGTGTGAAAAGTGCTGAGCACTAGAGGTTCCCATTTCATTCAATGGGAACTACTCATGTGGGTAAAATTATGCATTATTTATGTGTTAGCTGGACTGTGATCCAGGAATGGTACAACTAGTAAAATCTAAGCATTATAAAGAGTAAAGATAATGCGTTAAGGCAATATAGGTAACAATTCTAATACTCTTACAATTCATACAGTCTCTTTAAAAAGGTGAGGCAGGGGAGATATATAAAAATCACATTAGGCACCCCAGTATCTTGGACTAAAAATTAACTTAACAGGACATGGAACCAACAAATATAGAACTCCACTTTTCAACAGGCCTTTAAAAAGACTTAAACTACTTGGCTCTGACCTATGGTAGGGATTATTGTATCTACCTTATGGGTAGTTGTTATTATTAGATCTGAACTAATAGTTAATAGTGGATCCTGTATTTACATTTTGTTTTTTTCCTCATTTGTGAGAATTCATTTGTTGTTCAACTATTATTCTTGGATTGTAGATCGTTCACAAATTTAGAATATTTACAAATCATTCCATCATGGCTGTTTACCTAAATCACCTTGTTTTTTCTATTCGCTGATTGGATGAGTTGTACAATACTGTGCAAAATGCAAACTGTGAATATTACCACTGAATATACCATGCAGATTTTCTGCTGTGTTACTCAGTTACTTAAGTTATCCATTTAGGCACAGAAGCAGTACCACATGCCCTCTTTAACTAACCAACACACTGCAAATTCAGAATTGTATATTCAAATGTACACTTTTGTTCATTGTTGATGGTTTATGTAAGTCAAATATGGATATTTCTGTCCTCTGATTGGGTGGCTCATGT
>NC_140422.1:20942500-20945000 GCF_965140295.1 Lepidochelys olivacea
CTCCTCAGTCCTCCAACAGTCCGCGTTCTCGCTCTCAGCTCCTAGTGCCTCTTGCTCCCCACTCCTCACATGTGCACTACAAACTGAAGTGAGCTCCTTTTTAAACCCAGGTGTCCTGATTAGCCTTCCTTAATTGATTCTAGCAGCTTCTTGATTGGCTGCAGGTGTTCTAATCAGCCTGTCTGTCTTAATTGTCTCCAGAAGGTTCCTGATTGTTCTGGAACCTTCCCTGTTATCTTACCCAGGGAAAAGGGACCTACTTAACCTGGGGCTAATATATCTGCCTTCTCTCTCCTGTAGCCATCTGGCCCGACCCTGTCAAAGTATCTACTTCCTGTGCCAGAGCTTCCTAAATCCTGGCAATCCTCAGTTCTAGGGAGAACTCTTTGATTGCTCTCTGTAAAATGTTGGAGATACAAATTAACCCCAGGATCTGGGAGTTGTAAAGGTGGTCTAACCACTTGTATCCCTACCCTTCCCTTCCAGTCTTGCACTGAGGCACAGCGTGGCTATTTGGAGGGCCAGGCACATAATACTTGCAAGTTTCAATCTAATGAAAAAGGTGTGCAAGTAAATATTTAATTCATGTTTGTATTGATAGTGTACAGCTTGTGTGTGTCTAAGTATGTATACTATTCAGAAACTACACTTTCATGTCATCATTATAGTTATCTGTCAGTTTGTCACTGGGTTGTCACTATAAACCCCAATGTACAAAGTTTTATATTTATAAAAATATATATGGATATATTTTAGATCTATAAAAATCACTGTTGGTTGAAAGTTGGTATTAGAGGTGGGTCCCAAACCCTAGAGTTAGTGTCTGAACTTCTCCAAAGGACTGACCTGTTCAGAACTGTTTTATTTGGTCTGGCCTTCTACAGTGATGGTAGCTGGTTAGGTCTATGGCAGAGCCAAACATCTACAAAGACTGGTGGTGTTTAGCTCTGGAGTTTTGGTTTGTGCCTCTTCCTATTTGGTGAATCAGGACTCAGCTTAGGAATGCAACGTTTTCATTTAATAAAAAGAAATCTGTCATGTTTAGGGTGTACAAGGGTAAAGTGGTTTTTTTTAAAAACCAATTTGGAACATCTTATTTGAGGTAATGTGTGGTACATTCAAATTACTTTGAAGGGGGAAGGGAGGAAGGAAGAATACAAAGGAACTGGTAAATGGATTCAGAAAATTTCACTTTGGGATCACAGGTTCAAATCCATCTCAGGTCAGAAATCACCAAAAACGATTGTCATGGCTATTCAGTGATTTCTGAGACATGGCTTTTGTGGTTTCACTCTAGTTCCCAGTAGACAGCCCACATCTCAGAAATCCCCAGCAACACACTTGACACTGTCTAGCCCTTTGGTTGATAGCCTCAGCAAAAGATGCCAAGAATTTAATGGACATGAAAACTGAACCATCCACTGACATACATAGGTGGTCTGTCACTAGGGCACCATAGGAAATCTTTCCCTGCCATTGCCCATCCATATTCCGTGGACAAATTAAGGACTTCATTTTCCAAGGATTTTATTCCACAGCTTTTCACAAGCACCAAATTCAAATAAAAACACATTTTTTTAAAAAGAAAAAAGTGATGGTTAAAAATGAAATGGGGCAAGTGATAATCTATAAAATGATCTAATCATCCCTTTTGGAGATTGATCAGAATTAAAATGGGCAACATATATAAGGGTGAAAATTGTCAATTGTACATGATAATTACTGTTTTTTTTCTTCCAAAGCATTAACATTTTAGCTCTATAATTCCTTTTGATTTTAATAATAGTAATAAAGGAAAAATTCTTCCTCTCCCATATATGGCTTGGAAATGTTATGGTCAAACCTTCTTGAAATAGGAGAAAGCCAGAACATGTAGGACTAATTCTCAATATGCTTCCCTAGCCCACTCTGCTTTTGAACTGTGAATTCAACTTCCACTGATGTTAAGATGTGCAGAACAAGGATAGTATTCATACATAAAAAAATCTGTATACATATATATACATGTAAAAATGACCCAGTTTTCTGGGGCTTATAATATATGAAGAACATGATCAGTTATGGAAGAAGTTTCCATCTGTCTTGTATGAGCAAGGCAGAGACTATAAACAAATGAATGTTGGTGATGTGAAATACTTAAGGCAAATTCTGGCCTGTGAATAAACACCCTTGAAAAGATGTTGCAAACATATGCAACAAAGACTGCATTGATTTACCTTCAAATTCTGGCTGATAACAGGTTCAGCTGTCTGGTTACAACTGAGCAAAGGAGGGGATCCCACAGCCACATACCAGCCATACACAGTATGAGGAATACACATGCACGTACCTTTCCCCATCCCAGCAGTGGAATAGTTTATGTGAGAACTCTGAAGAGAACAAGCTGCTGGGTATGTTACCCAGGTTCACCTTCTGATGGGTTGTATACAAAAATGTCTGTTTGTGACCCCGAAACACCCACACAATGTCCCTTTTTCTTGTACCACAGACACTCTCTCTT
>NC_140422.1:20950000-20955000 GCF_965140295.1 Lepidochelys olivacea
AGTGCTTTAATAAGGGAGGTGTTTGGTTTCCTGCGGCACACCAAGCCAGCATTCTTGACGGCAGAGTTGCTTGGACTAGAAATCATGACAGTTACCAGTAAGGTTTAGAATTTGGGTGCCAAGCAAAGGAATTGCTATTCAGTATATTTACCCTCTGGGGAGCTAAAGCACAGATGGGAGTGTTAGGAGTCTTTTAACATTTAGCTGCTACATTAGTGGTAGCAATTCTGCTGCAGAGATGCTGAAAGGAGTTCTTCTACCAATTGGGAACCATTATGGGCACTAGTAGGGAGGATTAGATATGAGGGAACACTGAGGGATTTTAGAAGTAGAAAGAATCTCTCACCTGCTTCTCCCCAGAAAAGATCAAAACCATGCACTTTTTAATCCTTCATAGTTTTTCTAAAACAGTGTCATTCTTCACAGAGGTTAACTGTGTTTTCAGTATAAATACCAAAGCAGTCATCTTTTACCTAGAATTCATAAAGGTTCTTCAAACTGTCATAGATAAATGTGACCGGGCAATATGTATTATTTTTGGGTCAGGTTTTGTTAAGAAAACCCCACTTTAAATATGTGATAGTCTGTACCACATGATACATCTTGATTTTAGTAAGGCTTTTGACACAGTCCCACATGACATTCTCATATATAAACTAGGGAAATGGTGAAATGATTATAAGGTGGTTGCAAAATGGGTTGAAGGACCATACTCAAAAAGTAGCTATCAATAGTTTACTGTAATATGGCGGGGGAGGGACATATCTAGTGAAGTCCTGCAGGGGTCTCTCCTGGGTCTGGTACTATTCAATATTTTCATTAATGACTTGGATAATGGAGTGGAGAGTATGCTTATGCAATTTGTGGATGTCGCCAGGCTGTGAGGAGAGGGGGGGTTGCAAGCACTTTGGAGGACAGGATTAGTATTCAAAAACATCTTGACAAATTGGAGAATTGGTCTGAAATCAACAAGATGAAGTTCAATAAAGACAAATGCAAAGTACTACACTTAAGAAGGAAAACAAATCAAATGTACAACTGCAAAATGGTGAACACCTGGCTAGGCAACAGTACTGCTGAAAATGATCTGTGGGTATAGTGGATCACAAACTGAATATGAGTCAATACTGTGATGAAATTGTGACAAAAGCTAATATTCTGAGGTGTATTAACCGTGTGTTTGTAAAACATGTGTGGTAATTATCACACTCTATTCAGCACTGGTGAGGCCTCAGCTGGAGTACTGGGTCCAATTCTGGGCACCATACTTTAAGAAAAATCTGGACAAATTGGAGTGAGTCAACAGGAGAGCAACACAAATGATAAAAGGTTCAGAAAACCTGACCTATGAGGAAAAGTTAAAAAAAACCTGGGCATGTTTAGTCTTGAGAAAAAAAGAGTGGGTGGGGACTTGATAACAGTCTTCAAATATGTTAGACTGGTGTGAAGAGGACAGTTACCAATTGTTCTCCAGTGATGGTAGAACAAGAAGTAATTGGTTTAAACAGCCACAGGGGAGATTTAGGTTTTATATTTGGAAAAGCTTTCTAACTATACAGATGGTTAACCTCTGGAATAGGCTTGCAAGGGAGACTGTGGAATCCCATCACTGAAGGTGTTTAAGAGCAAGTTAGACAAAACACCTATTGGTTATGGTCTAGGTCAATGGCTATTAGCCAAGAAGGGCAGGGATGGTCTCCCTAGCCTCTGTTTATCAGAAGCTGAGAATGGGCTACAGGGATGGATCACTTGATTATTACCTGTTCTGTTCATTCCTTCTGAAGCACCTGGCATTGACCACTGTCGGAAGACAGGATACTGAGCTAGATGGATCTTTGGTCTGACCCAGTGTGGCCATCCTTATGTTATGTTAGGTTTACTCAATGCTGTCTCAAGGTAAGGGGATAGACTACATGGCCTCTTGAGATCCCTTCCAGCCCTGCATTTCTATGATCCTGTAGATAGGATCCTACTAGTTAGCTGCATGGTGAAACCTTCTTAAAATGTTTCCAGGTATGGAATATGTATTACTTTCACTGTGCAAAGGTAACATTAGTTTCTGGGGTGTTTTTAAGAGAGAACGGGCTGTTCCATTAGAATTATCAATTCATATTGAATAAAGGAGGCCTCTAGGGGTATGTCTACACTGCATTTTAAAACCCATGGCAGTGGGTCTTAAAGCTTGGGTCTACAGACTCGGGCTGGTGGAGCTCACGCTATGGCGCTAAAAACAGCAGTGTAGTCGTTTGAGTTTGGGCGGGAGTTCGAGCTCTGAAACCCAGGGAGGTGGGTGGTTTCAGAGCTCGAGCTCCAGTCCAAGCCACAACATCTATACTGCTGGTTTTAGCACTGTAGCGTGAGTCAGAGTCAGTGGACCCGGGCTCCGAGACTTGTTGCCGCGGGTTTTAAAAAGCACTGTAGATGTACTCATAGAGTGTGTTTCATGGAGAGGAAGAAAGGGGTCAAAAATCTGGAGAAAAAAATTACTAGTTTGGTACTGAGCCTTTTTCAATCATTGTCACCAGTATTTTTACCCTAACAATCTTACCTGACCATACATGAAACTTTTTTTACAGGCTTGAAGTTAAAACATTTTCCAGAATGTACAAACAAACAGCTAATTTCATTGCACTGCTGTCTGTGTACAGTGAAATAAAATGTGATTAGCTAGCTGAAAATGTGTAACTTTTCAATCAGTAGTTAATTCAGTCCCAGAACCACATTCATATAGGTTTGAAACAAAATTGACCTTCTTGTTTATGTAATCTGTATGTACAATAAGTGCTTGATTCGGTAACAAGCTACTCAACAATGTGGATTTTCTGTGAGACTCAGGAAAAGAAGCAAAATCCAGTATGTTTTTTATGAATAAAGCCGTCACCTGTGCACTACTGATGATCTAAGGCTTCTGCAATTGAGAAAGGGGCAAAATCAGCTTCAGAGAAAAATTCTGCTCAATCTCACATGGTACTTAGGACAAAATTCTCAAGGAAGGGTAGCTGGGCTGGGTGGTGAGCAGATGTGCAAGGGGTAGAATCATCCCTACTGGGTTGTGGAGCTGTTCCCATGGGGCTACTATAGGCTGTTGACTACATGAGGCTTAATGCATCCTTACCAGCAAGCAGAGGATCAGAAGATGTACACAGTAGTGGACCCTCTGGTCCTACACCCTTTCTGCCCCCTGCACAGGGAGCATTTGCATGGTGGGATCCCACACTGATATAGGACCACCTTATTCCTCCCCTCTAATTGATGCTCCCTTAGGCAACTCTCTTAAAGCTGTTCCACTGTCAGAAGACCCTCTGTTGCTATGGAAATGGGGTAGCATTTGCCTCAAAGTAGCACAGCCCTGCTAAAAGGAAAGTGTCTGAGCACCCACAACTCCCCTTGAAGTCAATGGAGCTGAAGTTGCTGTGCATCAGATAGAAGTGGCCTCATTGCTTCAAACACAAAGGTGTCTGAAAGGTGTGTGTCTGTATTAGAGTGAGTTAAATATTCACAGGTATCTTCAAACTGGAGTGAATTCTGTGGTGCCAGGATGTGACCACCAACTGCACAAGACTTCCACAGACTTTTCTTTGCTCGTGAACTTCGTTTTAGTCTCTCTCCCTCTTTGCTTTGGAAAGTTTCTGCTCCTTCCAGTTGCAAAACAACTGTAGCCTGTTCACTAAATCTCTCTCTCTCTCGGCTTAGAAGTTTAGTAGGAAGACACTGATGGGCTGAATTTCCCTCTGCAAGAACACATCAAGCTCATAAAAATACTATTATTGTATTCATCCAGAATTTATTACGATAGTGAGTGATGTCATTAATAAAATACACTAGTACACACACCTGCATTCTTGTGTGTGCGGGGAGGGGTGGTGGCAGGGAAACAAGTGGCACTCACTTCTAAGCAGACAGCATTATAAATCAATGAGTTGCTGTCTTGTTGAATCTGCACCCAGATGTAGATGAACTTGAAACAAGAACATCATCAGAGGTGGGAACTCCCATCCCCCCATTCATTTTAATGGAGTGTTAAATTAAAAACTTTGTTATGACCGTATAAATGTTGTTGTTGTTGAAGACAGTTGTCCACAGGCAAAAACTTAGTATGAGTCATTGAACACATTTATTTTACAGTATATTAAAATATTTATAATCTGTTAATCTGTAATATAATGGGACCTATTAGATTTATTTCTAAGATTTGGAAATGCATTATAACTTTTAAATGTCCACCTAACTGTTCAGTTTATTGATGTATAGCATCATTTATAGATTCATGACTGTCAAATATGGTATGTCAGATTTGTATTCTTCTCAAATGTACTTGCAAAACCCATTATAACATTTTAAAAATTACTAGTTTTAAAGCCTAGAAGGTTAGGGTTCTGCAGAAACCTGCAGACTTGCAGGAAACTGTCTCCTCAGATTTTGGCAAAAATCTCTACATATTTTTTTTAGACTATGCCTATAATTCCATGGGCAAAACACTGTGGGTCCAATCAAACAGAAAACATCAATGGCCTTCTGGGCTGTGCAAGGGCTATATGCAGCAGTCTGGTTTATCCGGGGTATCAGTGGCTTCCCACAGAAGATGAATTTCCTTTAGAGGAAAGACCCTCCTTGTGCGTCATGCCAGGTGCTCAGGAGGGTCTGTGTTCACATTAATGAGCACCACATCTTTGCACTGCAGCTGCAAATTGTGAACCTGGTCCAATTTCTTTCTTCAGCTTCCTTCTTTCTCTCCCCTCCTCAGGTGTAGATTGTGAGAGTTCCTTCATTGCTGTGACAAAGTATTTGCCCTGCATGGGCCCTCGTGGGGAGAGGGCTTCCTGCACTTTTCAGAGAATTCTCCATCAGAGGTTAGCTCAGGCTAATCAGGAGCCCCCTGATAACAGGTTTGTTGAGGGGAAGGCTACTTTCTCCTCTAAACCTAATTGCCAGTTTTACAAAGGAGAAGAGACTGATCTGTGAGGACATTTTATCTCACTGGACTGCGACTCTGGCTGTTG
>NC_140422.1:20960000-21012500 GCF_965140295.1 Lepidochelys olivacea
GGCCCAGAAATGGATCTTATACAAGGTTAGGCAATAGACAAGCAACCTAGACAATCTGAAAAAAATATTGCAATCAAATAATAGGAGACCCTAAACTATTTCACTTGACACTTGCATGGTTGTGGTGTGTTTTCGAAGCAGTGTGGACTGAGCACAGGACTGAGAGTTCTAGTTTTCACTCCATTAGTAACACATTGTGAGTGACATTCTGGAGAAATGCATAGTGCTCAAGTAATCAGGCTACATCTAGCTATCTGTGCACTAGAGTAGTAGACACTGTCATTTCCTGCCTCTTATTCAGGGTTTGCAGCCACAAGATCTGTGTAAGTGTGGATTCAGTGATCTCCTTCTGATCAGTCCTCACTGCTTCCCTCTGTGACACATGTTCACCTCCTGAAGGCTCAGCGGGTACAGAATGAGCTATTGTGCTCATGGGTTTCTGTGAAGCACTTTGGATGGTTTTGCGTTAGGTGAATTTCATCTTGTGTGTGTCTAGGCAGGGCAGGTAACCTCACAGTGTCTATTTTCCGTTTGTAGCATGTGGATAATTATACTTATCTACCCCACATGGGTGTTGTGATGACTAATTAGTTAATGTCTGTTCAGCACTTTTATCATACACAGCGCTATATAAATACTAAGCAGTTTTTGCTGTAATTATTATTATTTCTTATTATTTGTTGCTCTTTAAATAAAGGACTTTGATGATTCAGTGGGAGTTTTGCCTCCGTAAGCATGGCATGATTGGTTCCTAGACTTAAGTGTTTCAAACGAGGGCTTATATTTTTATAGTGAATAACATAGTTTTATGCTAATATCAGTTGATTAGTAAACCTATTTGAAAAGTAGCACTTTTGTGCATGCATGGCAGTCTCAAAATCAGTCCAATTCAAAATGTTTTAGTTCAAAATATCCCTCAAGTGACACACTGAAGAAATCTACTGGCATAATGTAGTAATAAACCATAATACATTGTATGTTAGTTGACTATTAGTGCATGCTTTGGGTGTGTTGTGAGCATTAGAAAAGGTTCAGTTGGCCAGTGGGAAAATGACTTTAGACATCAGTGGTTGAACTAGAGCCACGTGAAATTCAATAATGTGCTGTTCATGTCAAACTTTTTTCCAAACTTTCTTTCCTTCTGTGGTTCAAAGCTCCTGAATTTTAGATTTCTTGAATCCAAAGATTAAGTGACTCATCTGAAACTGAGACTCCTGAGGGCTTAATCCGTTAAGGAGACTTGGTCAGTGTGGCAACACCTAATGTTTAGGTGTGCTGCCAGCTAACAGAATCCACAGCCCAAAGAATGAATTGCCCAGTTTCTGCTGTACAATGCATGGGAAGAGTTAGGTGCTGAAGAATGGAATCCACAAAATGCCAACAAGCTAAGTGAGAAGCCACCTGAGCAAGTCAATAAAAACTGCGTAAGTCCCCCAAGGGAGTTAAGCGCCTTAACCCATTCTCACAAAAATGAGGAGGAGGAGGAAGAGTCAGTGGTTGTGGTGGCAGTCCCCTGCTTTGTAACTCTTAGTCCACTGGTTAGAGCACTTCTTTGGAATATAGGACACTCAAGTTCAAGTTCCTGTTCCAATTAATTTTTAAATTATTTATGTTCCAGTGAATATTATTTTACAAAGTAGGACAGATTCCATTGGCTAGGACACTCTCTTGAGAGCTGGGAGACTTGGGTTCAAATCCTTGCTGCATGTAAGGCAGAGTGAGAAATTGAACTTGAGCCTTGGACATTCTGGATGAGTGCCCTGACCACTAGGCTAAAAGTTATGCATAGGGAGGGAAAAGGTGTTTTGTATGGGGCCAATCTGTTAGGAGGCTTCTGAGTTTTCCTACCAGCTTGGACCCTGGAGGTGATACAGGCAGGGGAATTTCCTACTTTGATGATTTCTTTGGAGCTAGGCATGAGCTAGATGCCAAGGCACCAAGACAGAGGCAGTGTGCGCATGCCCAGGGGCAGATTTTTAGGTACCTAAGGAACTTTCAGCATCTACAGGGTTAGGTGGCAGCCGAGCTTGGGTTTTGAGGATCCAGATTTTGGATTTAGGCACATAAGTGGTAGTTAAGCACCTAAATCCCTTTGGGGCTCTACCCCTGAGTTTCATATACTTTGCTGTGGCAACGATAAGTCTACTCAGGTTCACGCATGCATTGTGAGCCTTGGCAGAGTTTCACTTGGCTTTGGGTTTCTGAAGAAAGTTCTAAGCAAAGACATACTCGAGTCTGAGAATCCTACCTTTTACACTAGGGAACTCAAATAAACTAAACCCAGATCTCTAGCTTTCTTGTATCCCCAGCATGTACTCAGCTTGTCCCTCAATGTCTTCTCTGGAGCGGACTCTCCATGTGGAGAGCTCTCCCCTCCCACTTGGAGAAGGGCCCAGTCCTCAGTCTCCTCCATAGGAGGAGGATGGTCCTCCTATCCAAGAGTACTGTGGAGCCCTCTTCATAGAGTCTGAGGTCAACATGTGGGGGGGAAGGCGTGGAGACCGGGTAGGCCAGGCCAAGGGGTAGATGAGTTAGGGGCACTGTTGGGCCCATCTGCACATCATCCACACTCTGGTCTACTGAGAATCCCAGGAAAAGGTAATGCAGCCTAAGGGTGTACTGTGTTTACCCTGAAGCCTCCCCTCGGGGTCCAGAGTTTGGTGCAGCCAGGGGAAAATTCCTGGTAGCATGGCTCCAATTGGGTAATGCTGCTATGTATGTCAGAGCTGGAGTTAAGCATGGGGCCTCTGTGAGAATGACCCTGACTTACTTTGTGGATTTCTGGTGATCTGCAGTCTTGTCTGTTAGGGCCAAATAATGTACCCCTAGTCAATGGTGTGATGTGACTAATTAGCCACTGGGGAATCCTCTTGGGTATTTCCTTCCTTTCGGCCTTTCCGATGGTGGTTTTTTTGTTTTGTTTTGGTTTTTTGTGGTAAGGGATGATCTGGTCCCTGGAACAAGCGTGAATAACTTTATGATGGCTTTATTTTGTCTGAGTTACCTGGCCTGTAAGGGGTGAGTTTCAGGCTGTTATGCCTGTTGCTTTCTGAGGGTTTTGTGGTTGAGAACAAGCTTGGGGGAAAGATCACTCTTCTCTTTGATGGGGTTACTTTGAAAAATATATTTATGGGGTGAGTCTGCTGGGAAGGCAGAGTTTGGAACAGTCAAGATTGACGTGGTCCCAGTAAGACTGTATGGAGATGCATATCTGAGTTCTTTGGCAAAACTCCCATGAGCTTCCACACAGGAATGGGGCCAGTATTACACAGCTATTAGGCTTCAGTGAATATCAACTTAAAAGAGATTCTGTCTGAATAATTCTAAATTAAATGTCTAGTTAAGTACACTTAGGATATTTATTTTTAAGTGTGACCAAATTCTATTCCTCTAGCTGTGCATGCGTACATGCTCACTGCAATACTTACCTTATGATTTTCACATGAATTCACCTATGCATTATGCCTGGCAGCTATACAGATATCCATTTATGTGATCCATAATCTGTTTATTAGTGTTTTAGTACCTTGTTGCTATTAAGGTCAGTCAATTTAAGTTCCAACTATATGAAGTTAAATTTCAAAAGCATTTTTGTAAACTTAAGTTAAAAACTAAAAAAAAAAAAAAAAGTTTGCTTAAAATCTGTTGTAAAGGTGGGTGAAATCCTGGCCCCATTGAAGTAAATTGGAGTTTTAGCATTGATGTCAATGGAGCCAAGATTTCACCCAATATATTTTGAAGTATTAGCATTATTTCTACCACTTACAAAGTAGAGAGATTATATATTTTATTTTTTTTATTTCAGTAATACCTGCAAAAACTATTTTAAACAACAAATGCATGAATGTGTCATCCATAGGGAAACAGTTTCAGGCTGTGAATATCCGTTTCAGTTCATACATGAGATTGTAACATGCAAAAATTTATCAGGATGGTACTATCAGTACCCCAGTAAGTGAGTGTGAGTGAAGGTTGCTTTGGCTTGGGAAATAAGCATTAAAATGAAAGCCAACACCTCTCCCCCACTGAGTTATAAAAGATGATTTATGTGATTATTGTCTGTCTGTACAATAAGATAAGGAGATTCTCCAATGGCAGAAGGTGTGTGCAAGAAATTGAATATTATTTGCCTGTATCTCTTCTGTAATTCTTCAGCAATTTTTAGCGGGGAACCAATCCCAGAATTTCTTCAGTGAACATAGTTGGGGAAAAAAAGTGATCCACTTTCAGTTTAAGAGAAAATACCCTGTAATCGGCTGAATTGCTATGATAGAAAGTTTATTATTATGGGTATATAAACTAGCTGGGGGCTTAAACACTGAGCAGCTGGATAATTGAGCTAGCTCCTGGATCCAATTAAAAAAATCTATGTTGTGCCCACAGTAGGGGAATGGTCATAGCTGAGAAACTACTATATATTAGATTCTAACACACCTGTGGCATGTTCACTGTTATAAACAGTATGGCTTATAGAGCATTAAATCCTCTCATTATTGCCTTATATAAGACAGACATTTCAAGCAGTTCCACATTTATCTGAGATTACCAGTTAAACTCATTAAAAAGCATCTATGACTTGCTCGTTCAATTGGATGTTGTCAGGATTTTAGTGTACTTCACCATCCACGACAGTGTCTTTGATTAGTGAAATTATACTTTTTGGGAAGACTTTCTCTAACTTAATTATGATTCTTTGTAAAGTCAGTATATTTTACGATTTTGGGTATTCAACTATTATACCGTGTGTCAATCTAAAATAAAACTATGTGTTTTGGGCTTTTTTGTTTTTGTTTGTTTTGTTTTTGGATTTTTTTGTTTTATTTTTGGGGATGGGGATTGGAAGAAATGCATCATAAATATTTTGGGCTTTAGCGAAGTTCAGTCTCTGACAGTGATCACAAATGATTGTACTATGCTATTGGTTACTGGTGAAATACATTGTTTGGAAATCTCTATCATTAATATTTCCTTTTAATTTATATCAAACTACTGAACAGGAAAACTTAGACTCAAAACGTGGTAACTCTGTCTCACTGCTACTCTCATCTTCTCTTTCTGATTCTTTCCATATGTTTATTACACTCGGTGCATCTTGCCTCAAATTTGTACCCAGTCCTGAAAATAGGTACACATGTGAGTAACCTTACTCAGGTGGGTAGTCCCACTGAACTCAGTGGGGCTATTTGCATGAGTAAAGCTACTCACATGGGTAAGTTGTGTTTGCAGGTCCAGGGTCTTAAGTTGTAAGCTGTCCAGGACAGGGACTGTCTCATATTAGCAGGTTGTTCTGTGCCTCGCCAGAGTGAAGCCTAGCCCTAACTGAGATCTCTAGATACCACTGTTATACAAATAATAATACTAGTTAACATCATTTTTGTCCACAAATCAATCAAAGAAATGAAGGCAGCAGACCTAACGAATATGCTTGTCTTTTGTATATATATAAAAGTTGTTTGCTGAAATATTTAACCATTGTTGCAACAATCATCAATATTAATACTTATCAGCAACATGTTAACCAAGCCAGCAGATAAAACATCTGTTAAAAAGAAGTAGGAAAAGAGGAATAATAGGCTTGTGGAATATTAATACTGTCCAGATATTTATTGTTAAGCACTTATTTTGTCTGTGTTTATTTTCAATAATCAACTGTAATATTACTTTGCAAAAACCTGTAATTGCTTCTTAATTTCAAATCCCGGTTCTTTTGTGCTGTATACAAAGGTAGTATATTTCTGTATTTATTGTTCACAGCACTCTGTGTAAAAAATCATGTTCATTTCAAGAAGCTGTTATGGTATTGATTCTGGTAAAGACTTCCATTAACTGACCAATCTAAATCTCATAAGTGATGTCAGGATAGTTACGCATTTGCTTGGTTCAAGTATTCAGCCATTATGTTAGAATGCAGGCAGTGTCTGAATATGGCTGTTAAATTATTTCTAAATACTGAACCAGAACAGCTTAACAGTTCTGCAGTTTGAGACTGACACAAAAATGACAATCTGCCACCTCTTTGTTTTTTAAATATTAACGTTGTATTGGGATAGTATTTTTGGAGTAAAAACCTGTGGCACGAGAGGATAAGTGACATAAACAAAGGCAGCTGGGCTGCATGAAATAATGGAACAATAAGGCCCTTACAGCCGTTCTCATCACTCCAGTATGTTAATTAGCATTCTGTTGTGGCCGCAACACTGAAAACATGTAATCTGTATTGGTGTACTGTACAGCTGTGAACACACATTCGTTTTTGTTAGTCCCTAGAGTTAGACTTGCCATTGGCATATGTGTGTGGGCCAAAAGTCAAACTATCACCACTAAAATAGCATACTATAGAAGCAAAATATACTTTCCCTTTTCTTCTTCTTTTTATTTTTCATGGTAACCTGTGATGTAATCTGGTGATACAGCATCTGTCTCACTTTCATTCGCCCCCCTCGGCCCCAGATATATTTAAGGGCAACATAATCATTTGAGATAAATGATTCAGGCAGTAAATGTGCTATAAGTAATCCAGTTAAAAAGAAAATCGTACTCCTAAATAGAATGTTAAAAAAATCCTCCGTAAAGAACTATATTGGTATATCATATAAGTTTTTGTGGTGAAAGCTAATTCATAAAATTAAGGTCTAGAAAATAAAAAGGGGTATATTTGGGGGAAAGAAAGTTGAGAGATAGTCTACAGTGCATTGATGAGTACTATTGCATCAGCACGGGACTTGTATTTTATTTTGATGCAAGCACCGTCAAATAATCAACATAAATAATTAAGAAAACGGTGAAAAGATATAACATTCTTATCCACTTTTTGGAGAGTTTTCAGTAAAGTCAGAATCCCAACCTACTATGTCCATGTTAAACTTTATTTGTCAGAAGCTGGAGTTGGTTATGTGATGGAGATTTGATGGGCGTTCATTCAGCCTTTGAAGTGGCTTGAATTTCTCTGTAACACTTCTGAAATCTGTTAAGTACACTTACCCCTTCTTTTGGAAGTATTTACCTTGGAAACTTACCTTTTGGAGCATAAATTAGATTTTGAATTAAATAATATGATTTCTAGCATTTTCTTTTAAGCATACCTTTACACAGTGGATATTCAGTTGTCAAAGCTATTTGCCAGCCTCCATTTATTACTGCATTGTGATGATCTTGGTGTTCAAAATAAGACTAGGAAATATTTTTCTTAGAAAATAACTTGCAGTGCTCTTGGGTGAATACATCCTTTATCCATACTCAGATGATAAGAGTGAAGGTTTAGCTCATATTTCTACACTAATCTACTTCAAACTTGATCTTGAAAAATTACCCTCATTGCACAAAGAAAATGCAGCATTTAAGTCACCGTGCTGATCAAATTTTGTTCTGCTTTTTTGACTGTGGAGGGAACAAATTGTTTGGTGATTCTGTGATGTGAACCAGTGTCCACTGGGGAATGGAGTGAGGATTTTTTTTAAAAAAAAAACAAACCCTCCCATCATTTTTTAACTCAAGTAGAATATAACTCTGTAATGAGGCAGTCAGATATATTATGGTAATATTGTATTTATATGCAAGGTATAAAAAGTTACACAAAACATTTAGCCTGATACTTTATGCTGCTATTATTTGACAATGTGATTATTTAGATTTCATATATTATTATTACTTTTATGTATGGAAAGAAAAAAATCAGGAATGGCTCTTTAAAAAATCAGCAGATATAAACTGTGCTCTGTCATTAGAAAAGAATAAGAACAAAAATAAATGTTAGTATCTCGCTTCAAATTTTTCTTCAGAGTGGTAAAAGTATATAATTAATAGAAGAATTTTAGCTCCAGATGTGGCTATACTATAATAGAGCCTTATAAATGCTACAGAAAGAAAAATTGCTTGGAACGAATGAGAACCAAATCAAGAGCACACCTGGGTTTGACAAAGATTGCATTTACTGACTGCTGTGCTATCACATTACAGAGAAAGACCAAGTCTTTGGGAGCAGCTGTAGAGAAAGGCCTGGCAAATCTGCATGCAAATAGCAGCACATTGTTAACTTAATCAGATGCTGAGGAAAAGATGTGCCAGACCATGAGGATGATCTATAAACAAGTACAGAGTCCAGAGAGATTGTGAGGGCTAGGCAGATTGAAAAGGTATACCACAAGGGTTCTGTCCTTGGGTCATATTCTCTTCTTTTATGTTGTCTGAATGTTACTGCCATTCAAGCTATCATAATGTTTGTTATACCTCATTGTCGTAAATTTGTCAAATAGTGCTTGATTTATTCTTTGCAAAGATATAAATACTTTCTTATTAGTTCAGGAGTTTGGTAGCTCTTTGTTCTACAGTGGTATAGATATGGGTATTTTCTGAAGGAAACCGTGTATGACTCCATAACTCCAGTTAAATAATATTAGTGTTTAAATGTCTGGGTATATTGAACTAAGAAATAGTGCAGCATACTATACAAAGGAGAAAAAAAAGAAAGTAGCTTTCTATAGAGTGAAGTACCCTGATTAAATCCTTCCTTAAGAAAAAGTTGAAGACACCTGCTATTCGTATTATATATTAATGCTAATGGGAATATATGTTTAAAGTCTACTCCATCTTTAAGTCTAATATCATAAAAAAATAAAGAAGTAATACTATTTAATCACCCACAGCTTAATAGTGCCTTAGTTGTTTACTGCCATTGCACTAATTGCTCTGTACTAATGTGTTTTTGTGTGATTTCCAGTAGTGCTAAAAGAACTGAGATCCATAACCAATTAAAAATAGTGTTTTTATGTTTAAAATATATCTGTTGTAGAGTAGCAAACAGAAGTATTTTAAAAAAAAAAACAAGAAAGATTTGCCATAAGCATAGCTGCAGAGGAATAGGTAATTTTTATTGCATATTTTGCACAGTGACAATGGATAAACTAATGGACTAAAGGGCAAGCTAAAGAAACCTAAGTATTTTATACTGTGGGCCAGATTTTTCTCTCATACTGGTATAAATCAGGAGTAACTTTATTAAAGACAGTGGAGTTACACCATGGTAAATGGGAGGAGAATCAGGCCTTCTGTTTCTGCAAATATCCTGACTTTTTATTTTTGGTACTATAACTTTTAAAATTCAAAACACATAGACACACTCCCCACTCCCCCCACCCCATATATAAATACTTCAGTTAGGTCTGATACAGGGAGAACAATACACAACAAGGAGACCGCAGTATCTAGCACTGTTATATAGGCAATTCAAGTTTGGGAAGGTGATTTGGATCCCAGGCTATATAGTAGAATTTGTGACAGAAATGATGTACGCAGGCTTGTAGGGGAGGAAGCAACACCATTTATATACTGTACCATACCCTGCCAGAGGGTTAATTGAGTAACGTTGTTGGTTCCAGAAGAAGCTAACTGCCTGAGATAGGGCACTGAAGTGGAGGCTGTCAGGGTGAGGGAGGTGAGGGGAAATTGGACATAATAGCATTAATAATAATAATTAAAACCTAAGTAACAAAAGAATGCATAAATAATATTTCAGTCTCTTGCTTTTTATTGCAGAATTAATATTCATATGGATGATATCTAAGCTATTCAGTATGATACTGACAAGACAAAAGCCACATTGTAGTGGGTTACATAGTTTATTACAACATGTTTGTTTCTGTGAATTTGGACCAGCTGAAAACAAACCATTAGTACAACTGAATTTTCTGTTGCCAGGCCTTCCATACAGGGTCCTTTATCAGCCTGGGATCCATACACTTACAGAGCGAGGACTTCACCTTATATAGGGGGAGATAATGAGATCAATTAGATTCTCAGCCATTGAACTGTAGACAGCTGTTGGTGCATAATAATCATCATTAGAGATGGGTGAATGTGGGATACGTGATTCACCAGACTACCCACAGGTATTTTGAAAATGCCAGATTTAACTCTTGAGTACTTGAGGCCAACATTTTCTCTGCCATCTCTCCTGGGACTATTGCTCATGAAAAAGGCACATTTCAGAGAATAGACTGGTGAGCTGTTACTCAGGGATGGAGGAAGTTGGGTAGGTAAAACTTACCAGTAGGTAGAAAGGAACCTTTCTCTTCAGTGCTACATGAAATTTCTGAACCTGCTAAGCCCATTATTAACCAAAATCATTTAAAACTATATCAGCTATTCTTCTCAGGTTTTGTTCTATTTTCTGTATGTTCACTACAATTTCTATCATAAAAGTGTATCCCTTTTAAGACTGATTAGATCCTCTCTTGGTGCATCCCAGACTTTCGAGGTCACCAACTAGAAAGTTTTTTTTTTCCTGTTTCCTTTTGCTCCAACTTATTAACCCATACCCTATCTGCCCAGAATATTCTAAACTATATTATAAAGGCCTGATCTGGAATTGCTTTTTGGATCATGGGCAATTTAACCTCATCCATGTTTTGTTTTTAACCTCTGAGTGTGCCCATCACCCTTTAAACACTCACTAGTACCTTTAATACATGCAGTCATTGCTCTGTGGTCTGCACCATTCCTGTATTTTCCTTTTCCTTTTTTAAAGCCTGGTAGACTCTTAGTAATAATTGCTCACACTGTGTAATTTGTATATATAAAAAAGGTCTCTAATAGACTCTCTTTTTATCCTTGTACATCAGAACATTCCCCATGTTATGTATCTGTATTTGTGAGTACTTTCTAACTAGGACCCTGTGTGTAGATAGTGAGGGCTGTAAATCAAATAAGATAAATTAAATATATATTAAGTAAGCTTTGGTTCAGTACCATAGGAAAATATTGTTCTTCTTTCACTAGAATTTCCCTTTCATTTTCATCTTTTAAAGTAAACTTAGGAGTACCTTTTCAAAGTGACACAATTTAATTTAACTGTAGGAAACCTATTAATATCTCCTGGAGTTAAATGGTTAAATCAGCATGGCCTAGATGGAGTAATGAGAATGAGAGAGGGAGTCAGGAACTTGTGAATTCTAATCCCAGCTACGCCTGTGACTCATGATATGTCCCAGGGCCCTTAACCACCTCTATTTTTTTTCCTCGGGACAAATCCTCTGCTGATGTGAGTGTAACTCTTGTTGAAGTCAGCGGAGGTTCAGCTGCTTATGCTAGCAGCAGATTTGGCCCTAATTTGGAAAGTACAGTACTTACGTATCTTGCAGGTTATTGTGAGGATTAATTAGTTAATGTTTGTACAGCACTCTGAATATATAAAGTGCTGCATAAGTGCTTAGTAATATTATTATTAAGTCCCCATGCATCACTTATTTACTTTTAATATCAGAGCAGACTATGGTTTTTGCTTTTGTGGACTAATAGAGCTAAGAAAGGAAGGAATAATACAGCTTACCATGGATCCAACAACTAGCAAAACTAAGTCTTATTGGCAAAATATGTTACATACAATATGTACACAGATAATATTCAGGTGACATCACAGAGTCCTGATATACAAATATTTATCTGTTTGCAAAGAGAATCCCAGCTTTAGAGCCCAATCCTGCACACAGTATTCTTGTGAGAACTCTGAGAGTTCTCATGAATAAACATATTTGCAAGAGTAAGGTTGTGTAGGGTTGGGGTCTAACATGGGGAGATTAAATTACTTCTTGACCTTATTGATATATGGCCCAGCTCTCCTTGAGAGGAGCAACCCCCTAGCTGCAGTTGGGGATCTAGCTGCATCACTGAAGGACATTATGGGGACTTCCTTACATTTGTTTTCCTGACATTCCTAAAAGCAAACTAAGGACACATATGCTAACAACATGTTGAATACCCAAAGCAGTGCCTAGACAGAACTCAGAGATCCCAATTATAGTCTCTCTCTTTGATTTTGAAGTCTGGATAGCACAGGTTCGTTAGAAAAATCTACCACAACCATACCCTATCCTCTGCTCCACACTGACTGACAGCTAACAAAAGTTTCCAATAAAGTTTTTAACTAACCCATGCTATGCTAATTTCAAAGTCTGAATGCCCAATACTGATAACAAAACATTTTCTGGAAAATTTTGTGTATAATTTTGGATACAAACAAAATTAAGAATTCCCCCCTCTGCTTATTAACAATTTGCTCACTGAAGAGATGGCAACATTTGGAAAATCAATGGTTAATTAGGTTCAAGTTGGCTAGGTCAGTGGGGGGGTTAGTAAATGCTTGATTGTGATTGTTCTTTGGCCATTTTGTCCCTCCAGAGCATGCAAAGAATTCTGTTGTAATGCTTGTGAAAGGTTTCTGCTTTTGAATGAGCTAGTTGAGATTTTGTGTAAGAATTTGCCTGTTACTCTTTCATGTAAAACTGGGAGACTTCCATGTTCACTTTAGTTTTTAACTTGTGAGACTTCCCTCCCTATTTCCACCAATGTTACCTCCTCCTTGTGCTGTTCAGGCATCACCCTGCATTCAGGCAGTTGCAAGCAATACTGCATAAGTAGGGACTATGCTGACTGCCACATCCCTCAGATGGTGCACCATCTTCCTCCCTGTGCCCTGGCTCTGTGGATTGTTGGGAGTGAGGAGGGAGCACGTCCTGCCATTGACTGGCCGCCTTATCCCTGTCCACTGTGTCTGTACTTTAGGGCCAGATCGCAGCTGTCCCTTAAGTTACTAGTGTACACTTTGTGGCTGCCAACTGGTACCTAGAAATTGACGTGAAAGTGAGCAATTGGCAAAAACTCCCGTCCTGAAGCTGGATAAACACAGTGTGTGCCCTACACATTTTACCAGCTGTGACTGAAACTGGGGTCTTTGTGGCCCATAGGCAGCTGCTTTACCAGCAAGCCAAAAGAGAATCTTCCTGTGGCTCAGCCAGTTGCAGCTGAGCTAAGCTCCTGTCAGCTGGAAGTCGCTTTTTGAACATATCTTACTCCAAAGTAAAGCTGCTTCCATAAAATAAGCTATAATAATGAAACACAAACAGAACATTAAATCGGGAGCTACTAACAGCATTGTGCTTATGAATAAAGGCTACCACCATGCCCTTTATTCACCTATTTGTACAAAGCTTGTGCTGTACCAGACATGAAGTAAGGTGTCCCACAATACTCCGACCCCTCCAGTACAATCTTCCCAGACAAAACAGGCTGGAACACCTTTAACTACTCCTAGTAATAATCTATACAGGGTCAACATTGATGTGCAAGAAAACAGAGAAGTTATGGAAGTGAAGTCTTGCCTCTGCTGAGTACCTAATTTTTTTCCCAACATTTGTTCATAAGTAACCAATGTGATAAAAGACGACTGCATGTATTTAATTCTTTGGATTACATGAACCATGTTAATGATGTGGTGAAAAGCAGATCTATAAGTACAGAACTCATTTTCAACCCAAAATACCTTTGCTATTTCCAAACATTTGCGCTGTTTCATAAATGCCAAGGAGCTTAGTCCACTCTAAGCCTGCAAAACTATATTCATTAGTATTTATTCTCTTAATTTTTCAATTATTTTGTTGCTAGGAGAGTGCTTTGGGTGAAAAAGGATCTGAGATTGGACCCAGATCACCTTCTTTGTAGCTCTGGAACTCAAATGGCTAAATACATTGTAGATATTTCTTTCCACTCTTGGCTGACTCTTAGTTTACCAAGTTGCATCCGGCTGCCATGAAGCTTCCCTCCCAAAACCTGAAGTTTATAAAAGTGGTGCTAGAACTGCTAGTCTGTTTCTTATTCAACGTGCTCAGTTTTATACTGCTGTGAAGAAAGTTGGAATTAAACATGCACATTAGATTTTTAGTGAACTGTCCATCACTTAAATTTCTGTACTCTATATACTTTATGGGCAAGATCTTTGGCCCTCAGTATGGCACCTTTGCACCACTGTGAGGCAAAAAAGCCATATAGCCAAGAATAGCCCCATATACTTTGCAGGAGTTAGAACCACATTTTATGATAGGAACTCCTGAATTCACAATGTTAATTTTTTTTCTGGTAGATGCAGCTGTGCAGTCCACTTAGGTGTGTGTGCGCCCAGTGCACCAGAGAAAGAGAAATTTGCCTAGCAGTTCCTGTAAAAGTGCGGCGTGTGTGCTTTATGGCCATAGCCCCTCCCCTAGCTATGTAAGATGGCACCAGCCGACCCTCTCTGAGTTCCTTCTTACAGCCCATGATGGGAGTCGGAGCTCTGTGTGATCTTAGCCTCACAACCTCTCAACTAGTTAACATTTTTCTTTTGTTGTATATGGTTAGTTGTACCCAGTGTTAGAGTAGGTTTAGTTGTAGTAGTTTGTTTCCCTTGGTGATGCCCTCACCAGGGTTTGAACATTGTCCTTCATGTGGGGGAGCAATCCACAACAGCGATCCACACAGGCAGTGCTTGCTCTATCTTGGCAAGACCCACGTCAAGAAGCGTTATGCGATCTTCAGACCAATTGAGAATGCTCTAGGTCTCGAGGTGACTCTTCCACCTCCCACTAAGAAAAGCGTGGACCGGCATGGGGTTGGTGACAGCTTGTGGGATGGCATGGATAACTTTAACCCTTCCCTGGTACCAAGTAGGGAGGTTAGAAACCCTGTACTGTTGGCTCTGGTTCTGGCCTTTGGGAATCCATCGAGTCCGGTACCAATGAGGGAGATGCCTGTACCGACTGCTTCCATGTTAACGGCAGGCATCTATAGACCTTGGCCTTTTGGTCCCTCCTCTCCTTTGGTCCAGGACTTTGCTAGGGCTGCATCAACTATAACCCCTTCATTTGAATGAGCCGCTGAACCCTGGGGTCTGTTGACACCGCACTCAGTGTTTCCCCTTGTGGACGCTGGGCTGGTACTGAGATCAGAATGGTGGACCTCCGTCCAGGGATTCTCCTTGACACAGCTGCAGTTGACACTGCGTATGTTTCTGTGGTGGCTTTCTCTGCCCTCAGTGTTGGTACCATCAGATAATCTGGTCATCCTGAAGATGAAGACGGATCAGACCAAGCTTATTCTCATTACCCCGATGTGACTGAGACATTGCTGGTTCTCCGACCTTTTCACACTGTCTATTCAGCCTCCAATGCTGCTTCCCGCAGGCGCCAACTTTTTTCCACTCCGGTGGGTGCTCGCGCCTCTCCCACCACCAGCCCCGCCCTCTCCTCCACCCCCGCCCCAAAGTCCTTGTCCTAACTCCGCCCCTCCCTGCCCCTATTGGACCCCTCCCCAAACCCCTGCCCTGGCCCCACCTCCTCCCCCAAGCGTGCCATGTTTGTCCTCCTTCCCCCTTCCCTCCCCTCGGCTTGCCACGCAAAACAGCTGTTTTGCGGTGAAGCGCTGGGAGTGAGCGGGAGAAGCAGGACGTGGCAGGGAGAAGCAGGATGTGGTGGCGGCGCGCTGAGCGGAGGAGGCGGAGGTGAGCTGGGGCAGGGGGGTGGGGTGGGGAGCTGCCACTGGGTGCAGAGCACCCACCAATTTTTCCCCATAGGTGCTCCAGCCCTGGAGCACCCACAGTGTCAGCGCCTATGCTGCTTCCTCTCCACCCTAATCCGTTCACTCAGAATCACAGCTGCACCTTGTATCCCAAGCTCAGTTCCCTGCATCTCACAGCGTGGCTGCTGCATGGTTGAATGAGGCGGAGGCAAGGTGTTTGGTGGCTGTCCAGCAAGTCCTGCTCAACAGTAGAAAATCCTCTACCAGAATAGCCGATTCAGAAAAATGGAAGTGGTTTTCGGTGTGGTCATTAGCCCGCAGAATCCAACCGATGCTGGCTTCTATGCCGGACGTATTGGACTAGCTGATACACCTTCAGTCCTTGGGGCTTGCACTTAGTTCATTAAAAATACATCTGGCACCAATACTGGCATTTCATCCCCCTGTTCAGGGAAGGACAGTCTTCTCCAATGTCATGGTAACAAGATTCTTAAAAGGGCTTCTTCGTCTACATCCTCCAGTCTGAAAGCAGTTCCCCTGTGGGACCTAAACATGGTCATAGTGTCTCTGATCGGTCCTCCGTTTGAGCCCCTAGCATCTTGTCCCTTTCTGCTCTTGTGTCAGAAAACTGCTTTCCTGGTAGTGATAACATCCACAAGGAGCAAATGTGAGTTGCAGGCTCTGATGACAGAACCTGCTTATACACAATACTCCAAAGACAAGGTGACCGTACAACCACAATTTTTTTGTGTAAAGTGGTCTTTTGGTTTCATTTGAACCAGGCCGTGTATTTACCTGTGTTTTCCTAAGCCACGTTCATCTCTGGAGGAGCGACATCTCCATACCCTGGATGTCAGGCAATGTCTAGCCTTTTATCTGGACAGGACTAAACTGCCTTTTGTGCTTCACCTCATTTGTTTGTATCATATGTAGACCGCATGAAGGGTCAACCAGTCTCTTTGCAGATGACCTCCAAATGGATAACATCCTGCACTGAGATGAAATAGCCTTTGCTATGCCCCTGCAGTGTGTGCAAGCTCATTGTACAAGCATGCAAGCAACGTCCATAGTGTTCCTCAGTGACGTTTCCATATTGGACATTTGCAGGTCTGCTATGTGGCTGTCGATACATACATTCATGAACCATTACTCGATAACCGCATCTTCCAGGGCAGATACAAGCTTTGGAAGAGCAGTCCTGCAGTCCTTGTTTAGGTAGACTCTGAGCCCCACCTCCTGGCAGGAAGGGGTACTGCTTGTGAGTCACCTGAGCGGAATGCATCTACTCGAAGAAGAAGAAAGGGTTACTTACTGTCTCTGTGGTTCTTCGAGATGTAATGCAGACATGTATTCCACAACCCACCCTCTGTCCCCTCTGCATCAGAGTCTTGTGTCCCGGTAATTCAGTGTGAAGGAACTAATGGAGGGGTGAGGTGATGCTGCTTCATGTAGCCAGGGAAGGGACTATGGCCATGAGGCATGAGTGCTGCCCCTCAACAGGTCCTGCTAGGCATATTTCTCCAGCGCTGCATGCGTGCACACCTAAATGGAATACACATCTGCATCACATCTCGAAGAACCACAGTCACAGTAAGTAACTTCTTCCATTGCCAGGAAATATTCTTAGTTCCCATCCTCACAAAATGATAGCTGTGACTTGTGGTTGAAAATACTCATTGACATACAGTGATGATTATTTTTTACTATGATTATTTTTCAAGGATGGGATTTTCATTATGCTCTCTAGGTGCTCCAGCTCCACTCCCCAGGTCTCAACTCCCCTGATGTCCAGTCTGTATCACATAGACAATTTAACTAGGCTTCTGGCAGATTCTTTGCCCGCCTCATTCATCTGGCTTTGTGTAAATCGAGAGTGGGAGGGGAAAGCCGCCTTTCCATTCAGAGCGGTATCTTCTAGTTCAACATTTTTCATCCCTTAAATTTTTATGACACAATTTCCTTATTTAAGACTCACTGTTGCTGGGTGACAACTGTCATACTGCTAAAGCATCTTAGAAATCCACAGCCTAGTTTAATATGTTGTATCACAGTGACTTGAACACTCAAATACGTTAGCAATACCTATTCTGCTATTCTTGTTCTGTCAAAGCTAGAAAATTCTGACTTGTCTAATAAACAGATAAACCAGTCACTAAATAAGAGCATAAACATTGGTGACTTTGTGCTTCTTATAGGCTGTATAAGCGAGAGCTCTGGAACAGCAGAAATGTGCACAAATCAGGCATATGTATATACTGACCACTACTGACAGACTCTGTTGGTCAGTCTGCTGTTCCGAGTTTTCACTGTTCTAGACTATGGTCAGCTATGCTGCCATGGTCAGTGGTGGCCCACTGTACTAAGTTATGCCCAGCTTGCTGGTGGCACAGACTGTGGGGCTTCCAATGCAGATTTCAAGTAGAATGGCAACTGATACAAAGCTCCTGTTTTGGCACCCTTCACCCATCTAGACTGTATTCTTTCTTCCTCCCCAGTTTTTCTTCTCCCTTGAACCCAGGCAGCCTCTCATATTCTGGGCAGTTGTTTTTCATGGCCTTTGCTAGAACTCTTATTAGGATTTACCCTCAACTTGAGTCCCAACAAGGAATCTAGGGAGAGAAAGATGAGAGTGGAATGGTCACCTTTGGAACTGACACAGTTCAGTCTGTGCTTGCTGGCTTCTTTTGCCTGGCCTGTGGAAGCATAGGAAGACACAGGATACCTTCTATAGAAACACTGGGTTAGCAGTAGCACAATTAGACTCTTCTGTCAACAGTTCCTTCTGTACATCTGAAGGCACTTGTATGGTGGAATGGATGCTTCAGATTAGGTAGGTAGAATCCCTCCATCCCTCACAGCTATTATGGCTCTGAATGGATGTCCCGAGGACTCTCTTTGGTTTTCAGCTATTTTAATTGATTCATCAATAGTAGCCTGAAGGATCATTTGGCTTCATCCATTGTTTGGGAGGTTTTTTGAACTAAGTTAAGAGAAAGAGCCATTAAAAGAATAACTTAGCTTTTGGAGGGACCAGCTGGACACCTTAAGAATAATAAACCCTGCCAGAAGGGGCCACGTCTCCCTCAGCCTCTCACTTTAAGGGATTTAGGATGGGAGGTTCATGACTGCTTCACATTTTTCCAAGTACACCTGGAATAGTTTTGTAGAGGAGTCTTCATATTGACAGTGTCTGCTCTCCCTCCTCAACAAGTCTGACTGGTAGTCAGAGTTCTCTGTTTCTACAGAATAGGATAGAATAGAATCCAAGACAGATAGGTCCTTTCAACTGTGACAAAGGCATGAACCATCAATCCTAGGTGGTGTCATTCAGAGGTTGTTTCTTGCTCTGGGCTTGACTGTCAGTACAGAAAAGAGATCAAAACCTAGAACACCTTGGGGCCTCCAACACTCTCAAATGGCTCATCTTTTCACAATCCCTGGACAGAATGGAAAAATCAGGAGATGGTGCTTAAGAGTTTATTTGGTCTCATGGTATCGTGTCAAGATCTGGTACCATGGTCTAAGATCTGGTCTCATGGTCCAAAGGCAGTTTCTCAAAGTAGAAATCTGGTCAAATCCAAGGAAAAACTCCCTATCTCCACCCTCTACACACTTCTTTATCAATGAAGAAATTTCTGAGTTAGTAGAAATGCAAGGAGAATATATTGAATCACCCCTAGAGCATTAAGATGTCTCTTAAAATGTTTGGTACCCTCCCATTGAATAAATTCACTTCATTCCAAGCTGTTCTTTCCTGGAAGGTATCCTTCTTGATGACCACTACCTCAACTGGCAAGATGTGGGGAACCAAGTGCTCTCTTGCATTTCCCAGTATGGTCAGAATGGTCCTATATGTGTGCCCTAATTTTCTTCCTAAAGTTTATCATCCTGTCACCTGAATTAGACTATTGCTTTGCTAATTTCTGCTCTAAATCCAAAGAATAAAAGGAGGAAGTGTGTCATAGCCTTGATGTGCGCAGGCCATTAACACCATACATTTCTGGAACCTCAGAATTTAAATGCATATATACCATGATGAGAAGAATGGTATAAATAGACAGAGACTCAGAATCCCTTCCTGAGGGCTTCTCAGTATCCCAATTCCTATTGGTGAGGTGGCTTCAGTCTTGTATAAGAGAAAGTAGCAGGTTTTCCCCACCAAGTTAAACCCAAAGCCCAGTCTTCACTTACAACTATAGTTTCCTGGGGGCAAAAGTGGAAATTATGCAGGGCAGTTACCTGGCTCATGGGGGGAAAGAGAGAGAGAGAGAGAAGGAAGTGGTATCTGGCTGACTGAATGGTACGAAAATGGGAGCTTTTCATTAGTCGCCCTTCCTTTGGACATCTGCATGGGAGGAGATGGCCCCTTTAGTGAGATCTCAGAAAGGAATTAGGAGCTTAAAAATTCTCCTGTTTGTTTCTGCACATTTCAGACAGCTAGTCAGAAAGCCAAAGTCTGTGATGCATATTTAAGTCAAATACTGTATACATTATTACATCTCTTACTGATACAAAATTGAACCCTACTTGGAAATGAAGGACCACACTGCACTACCAGTGACAGATGACACGGCTCTCAAGCAGATGAGAGACCCTAGAATAAGTTAAATAGAGAGCAGAACAAAGTATGAATTGTGCATATTGCTTAATCCATTTTAAAAAGAAGACACCAACATTAATTACTAGAATGATGTCCTTGCCAACAGAATAATGCACAGTGCCATCCTATTCCATCCCACCTCCCTTCCATGTATAGGCCATTAATTAGTGCCTTTACAAAATGAGTCTTGTAACTAAGAATTTAGTCAGATTCATGTACAAATATAATTTTGAAAAGGGTACTTATGATGAAGCAGCAAGAATGCAAGCTGCCCATTGGCGAAACACTGATTACATAGGCTGTCTTGAAATGTTTTGGAGCACTATGCAGTCAACGTGCACATACTAAACCATATTGGAACTTTGTAAGCTCCCAAAAGACCATGTGATATACTGATGTGGTTTGGATATGGGATGGTCCCTCTACTAACTTGTCTTCCAGTTAATTTTTCTTGAAATGGTACATTTAACCACTTACTCTCTGTACTATTGTGGATCTGTATCAGCTTGAGATTCAAACTATATGGAACAAACCAGTCTAATGAAAAAACCCCTTGCAGATTCAGTTCAGTTTCCTGTTTAGCTGGTGAAATAGAACTTATTTGTTTCAATTAATGATTTGTGACCATCTGACCACCAAGAAAGCTAAGCCATATGCAGACACTGAAGATAAGAATACCCACCCTGATGATCCTCATGTGTCACCAGCATTGTTGATGCTTTGCCTGTTGAGGTCTTACTTCAGCAAGGAACTTAAGCACATACTTAACTTCATGCACGTATGTAGTCCCATTGACTTACCTAAGTTAATACAAGGTTAAGGGTGCAGCATTAAAATCAGGAAATGCAAAAGTGAAGGTTCCAAAAGCAACATTAATGTGACCATATTGTGCATCCTATATGCTTATGCTATGCATTTTACATCATCAATATTTATTTAGTTATTTATTTAACCATTGCCACTGGGACCAGCCACATCAGTCTCTGCTCTTTGTTGTATGGGAAGTCCTTCAAATGATTTTCACTGTTTGAGTCACATTTTGGGAGGCACCTCTTAGGAATTCTTACACAGGTCTCCAGAGGGGACAATGTAGTTCAGCATGAACATAAACTCACTGAGATGTGAAAAATTGTAGGTACATTTGATGGGAGACTCTCCAGGATGAGCAGCAGGCCCAGTAACACTACTATAAACCTGGAGCCCCTAGAAATTTGAATTGGAACTTTTAGAGCAATAGGAAAATATGTTTTTCATTGTAAATCAATGTAGTTGCTCTTGTGTTTGAAACTGTTCTATGTGAGGACAGATGCATTAGGCCTCATTTTATAGGCATTCTTCTTGAGGCTTATGGGTGTATATTGCAAACTTCTGGAACTGTCTAAACTTTTCCTTATATTTTTCCTTCATTTAGGGAACACACAGAGCTGACCGCAGACTGGGTTATAAAATAAATGTGTTTTATGTTCATTTTGCAGGTATGTTACTTCTCATTATTATATAATTTGTGACTTGAGGTCTGTCTGTAAGGACATGTTTATAGCTGAAGAAAAGTATTTAGCAATTTATATGAGTTCAGTATGTCAATGATGGTAGACTTAAAATTAGGCATACCTGCTTTGTGCTGGGTTTGTGGGAGCGTGTCTGGATGTGTGTCACGGTATCCCTGTGTTCTGCCTGCCTCCAGAGAAAAGGGTTATTTTAGGGTATCAGTCCCACTCCTTGGGAACGGATCAGGCATGTGGAGCAGATCGCTTGACGTAGTGCAGGTGCACCATCAATAGCAAGCTGCATTAATTGTTAATGGGTTGTCCATAGAAACTTAAAGATAACCTGCAAGTGGTTTTTTATTTTTTTTTAAGTCCATAATGATTAGGAAAATAACCATAATTTGCCATTATTTCAACACATTATTACTTTTCCCTTTTCTCCTTCTTAGGTCTATACTGTGTTTGTTTTCTGATCATGTTCTTCTTACTCCACTGACATGGCCCAAAATGCACTGAGTTGGTACGTGAGCACCCTCAGTGGAACAGAAAGTCCAAGTCCTGTGGAGTTTTTTTCCCCTTTGTTTTTATTTTCACCACCACTTTTTGTTTTCCTTCAGAAAACCATAGAGGACCATTTAGTAATGAAAAAAACTGAACTTACCTTTTCCTCTACTTGCTGTTCCAGTGCTAATCAAAAGTGACATTGAGGTCACCGGGGCATCTCTGAGCGGGAAGAAGGTGAACAGAGAAGAACTTGTGGATCTGTTAAAGAAGAAGTAGGAGAAATTGTAGAGCAATGCATTGCTCTACCTGTGGATTATGGTTATTTTCCATGTTGGCTTCACTGATATTATGGCTGATTACTTTTTCTTTAAAACTTTTTGCAGATTATCTTTAATGATAGGCTGGTATGACCATCATTTTTGGTGAGTTTTTCAGCTTTTGGAAGAGATTTTACAGGGGGAGAAAAGTTCTCCTTAGTGTACAGAAAGTGTAGTGAAAATATAAAGATAAATTCTTGCTTGGGGCACATAACTGGCTGTTATTTAAATCAGTAGGCCATGACATACAGTGGTCCAAGTTCTGTCCTGCATGCATAGAAGGGGTTTAAAGGTTTGAGCCTCAGTCAAAGCCCATCAAAGTCATTGGAAAGACTTCTGTTAAGGTCTATGGGCTTTGGGTCAGGCCCTTGATGTTTATATTTAAAAGGAACATTTAACGTTGTACGGAATAGTGCACAAGTTTAGATACCAGGAGCTGTGTGAAGATTTTGTTGCCAATTCAAGTGCTGCTTCATTTCAGTGAACAGATCCTGCAGAAAAGTTTATAGTTTTTCATGGAAAGTCTGTATAATTTACGTGTTCTAACCAGACCAGCAAAACTCAGTGTCAGACAAATTTCACTTTGAGTTTTGTTTTAATATTCTCAGTGTGATTCAGCTGTGAATGTGTCCTTGATCCCCTCCAAAGGTACTACAAGAGGTAGCAAAATACTGTGGTTTTATAGCTGTTAATATTATTTGCTATTTACTTCAACTTCAGAGGGTTTTATTTGGGATAGGGGTAAAGATTCTGTACTCAGTCATCTCTTCTTAGTTATTTGTAGTAAAGTAGTGCCACGAAGGGCCCAACTGAGTTCAGGGGCCCATTTTGCTTTACACTGTGCAAACACAAAGTAAGCGACAATCCCCGCTGCAAAGAATTTAAAATCTAAATGGACAGGAGAAATGAAGAATTTATTATCCCCGTTTTGGGGATGTGAAACTGAGGCACAAAGATATTAAATTGACTTATCTTACATCACACAGGAAGCTTCTGCCAGAGCCAGGAATTGAACCGAGGTCTTCTAAGTCAAAGTCTAGTGCCTTAACCACAGGATCATGGCTCCTGCTTATGGTGTTTTCCAATCTTCCACCATTTGTTTCATCTCAGGCCCCATATTAGACCAACTTCCTTTTGGCTAGGTTGTTGGGAAATGTTTTTTTTCCCCTCCTAATAAAATTTTTGAGATTTAAAAATTGGGACAAAAACTCAAAATCACAAATTTATGCAGACCAAAAATCAAAAAAAAATTTTGGATTGAGTTATTTTGTCTCAATAATTTCAAAATGTTTCATTTCACGTCTATTTTTTGTGCATGTTTAATATTTTAAATCAAGGTAAATTTTAATACAAAAAGTAATTTTGAACTGACAGAAGGAAATTTTTTATTTAGAAAATGTCAAAACAAGAAGTTTCAGATTTTTAATTTTTTTTGAAACAGGAAATTAATTGAAACCAATCCTTTCCCACAAACAGTTTTGGTTTCAGTGGATCATCCTTTTTCAATAGAAAAAAATGTTTCATTGAAAAATTCCCAACCAGCTCTACTTTTGGATGAAGTGGGCAAGATGAACCCAGAAACACTGCATATAGATTGATAATTGATGCTGGTTCAGGTACCTTACCCCTGCTTCCAACAACTACCAGTGGGGGTAACTAAAAGCTTCCAAAGTGTTTCTTGGTGGGTCAGTAGCTCCGCATCAAACATTTATAAAAGAAAAAGTTCATAATGGCCAGAAATGTGTCATTTGAAAACACCCACCTTAATACAGGTGTTTCTCTTTCTCCTCTCTTTTTTTAACCATACATCTTAACTAGCTCACTCTTTGTAAGCTTTGTAACAGAAAACTGCAAACAACTAGCACATTGGAATCAGATTATTTTTTCTAAAAAGGCACTGGTTTACAGCAAAATTGTCCATGATAGATATTAGTTTAAATATTAAGTTGCGGTACAAGAAGACATGCATGCCTAATGTTGGAAGTAAATCATATTTGTTCCTAACACGTTGGAGAAATTGTTCAAGAACAGTTCATCCTTCTGTAAATATTGCCCCAAGGATAACAAGACCTTTGAGTTGTCTGCTGCACATGTGCCACTTGCATAAGTTCAAACCATCCAGGGCTAGTTTTAATGCACACCCAACTTTGCCAGAAACGTTTCATGTTTCTGGCAAACTTTTCAAGCTTTTGTAACTTTATGGACCTTTTGTTTGGCTTGACCTATTTTCCCCTTTGTCAGGATTTCCGTTTGGATTTGCATTGCCTATTCTTATCATCCCCAGTTCCTGTCAAACACATATTCTTGTATATGTTCAAAAGTTCAAGTTGCTAAAACACTACACTTTTGTAGGATAGAGGGGATAGTCTCATTTCGTCACCTTCTTGGACAAATGCCATGAAGGTAGGGGAGCGTGACCCGTGTCAGAATAGGACCCTGGGTGATGAGTGGCTCCTTTTTATATAAAAGATGCCAACGAAGAGCGAGAAGTTCTTTTGGGGGGAAAAAGCTCCCATTTTCTGTTCAGATTTAGCACTGGAGGTGACTGGAACTAAAAGTGTTCTTGACATTGCAGAAAAACCTTTTCTTGACTTCTAGCAAAAATATAATTATTCCTCCCACCCATCACTGAGCAGTGTGATGGTCTATCTATCTATATCTGCCTTCCAAATGTAGGAGATTTTGATCTTGTGTTGAAAGTACAATGTTAGGAATCAGGAGATCTGTTGTGTATTCCTTACATTCCTCCAGATTTCTCTGTCACCTTGCACAAGTTGTTGGGTCAACATTTTCAAAAGTGACCATTACTTTTTGTGCTTCAGTTTTTGGATGCTCAGCTGGAGGCTCCTTAAGTTGGCCCAAAAGTTGGACACACACAATCAGTTTTAAAAATTCTGTCTGTAACCTTGCAATGAATCAGTTTCCACATCTGAAAAATGGGGATAATACCAGTTACCTACTGTGCATACATCACAGGAGTGTTGAGACAATAAATTCATTAATACTTATACAGAGTTTTGAAATGCTCAGACAGAAAGTGCTATTTAAGGGCGAAGTATTCTTTGTCTTTTTATGTATTTAAATAGAATACGATAACCATCATCATGAACTATTTATATCTAAACTATTCATAAAAGTGACTCTTGGTTAGAAGGGAGCCTGAATTAATTCCTTGGACCCAAATCCCCAAAATGGTAAATAATATTTTAGTTTTTTGAAAAGGGCCCAAGAGTTACCTGTACTATTGATAAGATGTAGTCTTGTGTTAAGGGAAGGTTTTGAGATGAAGAGTAGTCAGTGGGAGTTTTAATTGCAAAAGGATTGCAGAATATGACACCCTGGGAGGGTTGCACCTTTGTGTATGTGGAGGGCCCTTGAGAGTGGAAAATCTGCCTGGCATGGTCATGGAGGCGCGTCAAGGTCACAGCACCCACCACCATCTTCTGCTAGGGAGATCTGTAGGGGACCAGCACTACCAAACAAAGTAGGTGGTGCTTGCTGAGAAGGGTGGGTGGTTAGGGCAGCTGCTGACAGTACCAATTCAGTACATCCCTCAGTAGTCTCCACCCTAAAGACTCTGTGGGACTTCTGTGTGTTTTAAAGCTGCTCTCCCCTAGTGTAACCCCTGAGTGGTGACAATGGTGAGAACATTGCTTGCCCTCAGGTGGGGCTGACTCCCCTCAAGAATGCAGCAGGCCCTGATAGGAAGGAGCAGTTTGTACCTCCCGACCCAGCAAAACAGAATCCTGCCCATAGCCTTTAATTCCTCAGAACAAGGAAGTTACTGTATTGTTTTTGTTTTATTTTGTCCCTCTAGGTATTCAGAGTATTCTTCGTTAATCTTCCTTATTTATTTAAATGTTAATTGGTCCTTGTTAATTTGGTTTTTTGTGCTGAAAGCCAAGGTCAAGAATGAGACCACCTATATTCGCCCTTAGCATGATTACATGGTACCATACTGCTTCTTGGAGAAAAGTAACAAGAAGCCTCTTCCTTGTTTTAATGTAACCTTTATGTTAGGAAAAAAGTTGGAAAGAAGTTGGGTAGAGAGAGAGAAAAAATGCATGCTTGACACTATCTTGAAGGGCTGAATGATTAAAGGGGCTGGTAAATTAGAAGACATTTGTTTTGAAAGCAAAATATCACTTACCCCCTAAGAAACAGACATTTGTGGCCTTGGGGTTAGGTATAAAAATAACACAATCGTTCTTGTACTTAGAAAGGTTGGGAGTGCCAACAGTGGAACCGGAAAGTACTTTACCTTTCACGTCTTCACCTATGTGCAACTCTCAAAGCCGCTGCTTTTGGTTGTTGCCCCAGTAGCAATAACTTCTGAGAACACCCATCCCTTTGCCAGGCATGGCCATTTTACAAGATAAAAGCAGGATTTTTCTAAAACAGATTCTGTACCATGGGGCAAAACCGTAAGTAAACAAACAGAGCTATCATAACACTTTAAATAGTAATCAAATATGTTTTGCTGTTTGCATTCAAAGGGGTGGAAAGGTAACTTGACAAGATGAAAGAAGGAACCAGATTTGTGTTCCTTCCCCCCTGTCTCCCCAGTAACAGGTAGAGAGTTTTAGTGAAGACTTCAAGGCAAAAAGAAAAAAGCATAGAAAATACTGTTATGGTGTTATTTTTGTCTTTCATTTTTATGTCAACTTATTTGTACTTAAAGGAATCTTTCCAAAGAGTTAAGAAGCATCATTAAATAAAGACTGTGAAATGTGCAATATGGCTTATTTATTTAAATGTTAATTGGTCCAACGAACACTTCTAATTAGCTCTATATTTGCTTAGCAAAAAGTTTTACAAATTCCAATTGTGAAAAGCAGCTATTCTGAGCTGGTAAGCATGTTGCAGAATCAGCTATGATTTTTCTATAGTTCTCAGCCCTTGAAGGCACAATTTAATTTTTCATGTATGCATACTAGCAACGGTAAACACTTGCGAGTGTAAAGAACCTTCTTTAATTAGCTGCACAACAATTAAAGGATTCACAAACTAAATTGAACCCTGTCTCTGTGCTTACTAGCTGAATTCTACCACCTGTCACAACAGCACTTTGTTCAATCTGTTATGCAAAATCATTATAGCAATATAGCTGAGGGAAAAAAAAGAGAAAACAGCAATTATTTCTTACTTTTCTCTTGAATGGGTTATTTTGGGTTATACTGATGTCAGGTTCATTGAAGCTAACCTTTTGAAATCTGTAACAGCATAATACTTATATGGCAGGCATAGAATAGCTAGAAGAATATTTAGTTTTACCCTTTTAAGAGCAAGCAAGGAACATCCTTAAAGTACAGTACTTTCTCTGATCATTTGGGAAAAAAAAAAAAAACAACTGTGCTAACTCTTGCAGCAGCCTGTTGTTTCTCTTCGTCAGACAAACAAGTGACAAACATCTAATAGTACAACATACTCCTTTATTATTAAAGCTTGTATACCTATGTAGAAACTAGTTTTAAAAACACTGTGACTTCTTAAGGTGTGGAGAGTTGTACCATTTAGTTTCCTTGTTCACAATTCTAATGTTCCTGTTTATTCATTATCTTTTAAAAATCTTTAACATGACTTAAAAATTAAACTTGCATACACTGGACTTTTTTTTAATTGTGCTAACTTATTTCCTCTACTGGCAAGTGATTGAAAGCAAAGGAGGAGTTTTAGGTGTTTATAATGCAAGGCTTGGTCACGTTTGCATTTAAAGTGAAGTTCTCCTTAGTGCAGAGAGGATGCACAAAGCCTCAGACACCAGTTCAGCCCCACTTTGATTCTTTGTGACCGAGCTCTGGTGCAGTGGCTCTGCAGGTGGTCTTCTCCATGTATGAAGGACTCTATGTTGAGCCCTGATAAGCCTGTATGATGTGGATCTAGGTGAGCCCCAAATTCTTCATAAGAATGCAGAGGGCTAGTAACTGAATAGGCTGGTTTAGCTGCTGTGGAGGGATTTCACTGCCTGTCAGCTGGGGTAGCCTTAGAGTTACCTGCCTAAGTCTCAATTACTTTGTTCAATGAGAGGTGAACTTCACCCCTGTTTCTCAACAGTATACTTCTTACTCAGGTGAAATTCCCAGTGAAACCAGTGGAGTATTTTGGTTTTGTATGGAGCACAAGGCTGGGCCATCAGTGAAGGGACAATATTTATATTTCTTGTTATTTCACTACAAAAGCTGGTGAGGATACTGGCATCTATGCAAGCTTTCATATAAAAGATATAAGGGTATATTTTGTGCATACATTCACCTTAACCGATGAGCTGAAAGTTGAGCTGCTTGCTGACAGTTCCCTAAATTCATATCAATAACATATTGTTAACCACTGTGACTGAAACTAAAAGTGTCTGCTGTTGGATAAAGGATACACGATATGGGCATTTTGTAAGCTGGGGTTATAAATGAATAACTATACTCATTCAAAGTGCCTACATTTTTCAATATTATAATATTTTAAATACATGCCCCTCTACATCATTTAGTGAAAATGTGGAAAAAGTACAAAGAAGCCTTTTGAAAACACAGAATGCTTTCCATAAAAATGCCATGAGGAAAATAAAAGCCAAAGGTCCAAAGTTGAGAAAGAATGTGTTTTTATATTTCTCATAGTTGAAAGCTGGAAGGGAGACTGTTGCTTTGTCTAAACAGCTCTATGATACATGGATAAATCTGCACTGAGAAATGCAAAACTAGAACTTACTAAATATGCCCTGTTCATGCTTCTTCAGTTCAAATCAAAATATCTGGCCTGTGCAGGATTAGGAAATGTCATTAATTGTGGATAAACTTACATTTAATTAAAAAAGAGATTTAATAATACTCAATATGTGCACCACTATAGATACATAACCTTAACCTAAAAACAATATACTTCTTACTCAGGTGAAATTCCCAGTGAAACCAGTGAGGAGTTTTAGAAACAATGCAATGTAATCTTAAAGTTCTGTCCAGACAGCTCATGAGTAGAGTTTGGCAAAGGAAACCCAAGCCCCTAAAAGTCACCTGCTGTGAGGCTCTTGATGCCCAATCCCATGAAGTGATGGCGCCCTATCTCCCACTGAAACAAGTGAGAGAGCACCTACTATGTCCTTGGTTAGGCACTCGAAACTCAACCCAGATTTCTTAAAAGGGCCTCTGAGCTTTTTGAACCTGTCCAGTTACTCTGTTTTAGGGCTAAAATTATGCAAGCTTTGCAGTTTTCATATTGCTATGCAAAAAAAATAGCTCAAATAGATTTCAACAAAATTTTCCTTTGAGTTTCTGGGTTAAAAAATTTGGAGCAAAATTCAGCATGTGTGAGTACTTCAAATTAAAACGTAGGGAAGGTTTACAAGAACGAGAGAAAATGAACTCAAGTCGCAGAGCTGTGCATAGCTCTGCTCAGAAGCCCCTGAAGTTCTCTCAGTGAAAGTAGCTTAATATTTATTTGTATGTTATTTTCTAAACTATTATAGCAGAGTACTGTATTTCAATCTGTGGTTTTTGCAATCAGAACTCCTCAGCTTTTCTCAACCTACTATAGGGTAATAGCCTCTACGAATACTGTCAGTCAAGCTAAAGGGTTTGGTCAGAACCTTACTAGACTTGGCTAGAGTAGGCTGTTAAGAAAGTATTCCAGTTAGCAGAGTCCGTCTTCCCACTGACTTTGCAACCATAATTGAACTTGCCAGTGTCTGTCATCCTGTGACTGCATTTATCAGACCTAATTTGTCAGTGTTGTTGCCACTCACCTGTCAGCCATGAATGAGAAAGTTTCTCTGACTTCAGTCAGACACCCAGAATATTGTAATTAACAAAAAAAAAAAAAATGGGTAAAGGCATTTTATCCCACGGATATCTTTCAAATGTATTATATTCTTTTAAAAAAGCAGCAGCAATCAACCTCATTTATCCATCTTAGACATATCTGGAAGGTTTTCTGTGCCTGTTTCATAATGATTAGAGCTAAAGCAAGGATGCCCACACAACACGCAGGGCTACACTAGCATCTTATTGGGATACTGAAGCCCACACGAGATTTGCATCTACATTTACATAGATTGTTTTACCATAATCTTTGCTTATACCAGTGTCTTCCTTCATATAGGATATGTATAGTCAATCTGTTTCCTGTGCTTGATCCTGCAATGAAATTATAGGGTGACATTTATACCTCACAAGTTTCACTCACTGACTTCAATGGGATGGCACAGGTGTAACCAAAGGCTGATTTTGACCCCTTATGTGACTTGGTGATATCATAATCATTTCCTTGTCCCTAGGTCATTGAGAAGGAAAGGCAAAGTTATGAGGCAAAATAATATTAGCCAGGTTAGAGACCATTTTAACAACAGCTAGGGAAATAACGAAAAGTATTCCCAAAGTCAATTGCATTTGGTACAAATGTTCATGTTCAGTATTGTCTACCAATTCAAGTAGCCATTGAAAGGAATAGTATTAATGACAGCAATGTTGATTGACCATTTTTGTTTCTCTAATATGGTAGTCTGGAGGGGCAGGGGGAAAACATGTTGTATTAATATTCTCTGACCGCTGGGTATGTATGATTATAGCAGTTGCAGATCAAGCCATGTGTGTTTTTGCTGTGTACTGCAACAGCTAACCCCACATTTGTAAGACTACACCACTTATCTCAATGTGAAAGCATAACAGGAAGTATTAGTGGCTTCTAAAGTTATCAGCTCCACTGTTGTGTTCATGACAATGATCAATTAATAACATTAAATGACAACAGCAGTGATAAATTGTATCAATAGAGGTATACACAGACCAGAAGACCAAACTATAAAGAGGATTTGTATTTTCCAAGGTTCCATTTTTCTAGGGTGACAATTAAGTAAAACGTTGCTATCTATTGCTAATAATGTTGCTATAAATGATGGTTGAGCTTCCTCCCTCCATCTCTTTCTCTATGGAACTCTGCAAAGAATTTGCTGGGTTCTGTCTTTTGAAGATCAAACATATACAAGGTGTCATTGCTGCCATGAGCCCAGGTGCTTTATCTTCCCTTGATCCACCTGCTGCAGTCCAGCAACCCTGCCGCTTCACATTCCTCTTCTGCTCCTTGCACCTCTGCTGAAATGGCTGCAAACCTCTCTGTACTTTCTCACTGGGATCCCCCTTTCCAACTCAGGATTTGTAACACATTCTTTTTTTGGAAATTTATCATTAAAAATAAATTCATTCCAGTAATTGGGAAACGAGAACATGTAGTTCATATGTAGGGACCACTGCACCCCTATCTAGAAGACAAACCTACACTGTAGTCTCTCTTGTTGTCATGTCCGTGTTCTGGAGAGAGGGAAGAGGTGTGGGAGGGAGAGACTGGCAACTATCAGAATTCTGTGCTGACAGGCTCAGCACAGGTTAAAAATCCAGTTTTCACAGCAGTCATTTATGTTCAGTGGAAGAGAGATGTCTAGCTTCTTGAACTGAGCAATGAAAGTCAGGAGGCCTGGATTCACCTGGCTCTGTTACAGAGGGTGTAATGTCTATTTAAGTCAAGTGCAGAGTGGGATATTTTCACAGTGAGGTATGAGAATGTACAGTTAGTCATGCTTTTAAAACTGGGAGCATTTTCAAGGCTGTGGCAGGATTTTCAAGAGTTTGAAAATTTGGCCCCTGCTCTGGCTGTGTAATTTTGCCTATGTGCTTTGAAATTGAGTGCTTAGCCTCAGGGATTTTCAAGCATAAGCTTTCACAAAGTTATGGTACCCAGCAGTTGCTGTGCTCAAAGTATGCTAAAGTGTTTCTGCCCTTGACCCTATCTCTGTCCATTGTGGTCACACTGGGTAACTTGATGAAGCAGTATAGACATACAAAATATCAGAATACCAACATGGAATGGATGAGTATGGATAATTCATCATCCATATTATGCCTGCCCAGAATAGCTCATGGAAATATGTTGCAGAATAGGACATATGCAAGTTAAAGAAATTTCACCCCCAAATTAATACATTTAAAAATAACACTTCAGGACACATCCATGGCCAGCTGCATCGAGGATCACCAAACATCATGGTAAACCAGGGGACACAGTCACCTTCATTATAGCAAGTTCTGTGCATGGGTTAGGGGATGGGCAGGAGATAGATGTTTCTTTGTTTGATGTGAGTAGATGCTGAGAATGCTCTCTTCAAAGTCCTGCTTTCACAGGAACATTTGCTAATCCATCAGAGGGAAACTTGTTTGCTGGAAGAGGCACCTAGTCAAGGCCCCTCTTCTGCACTTGGGTGCTTGCATAAGAAGAGATTCCTGTATTGCTGGTGTTGAAACCATTAGATTCACCAACTTTTACCAGTAGCCCAAATCCCAAATACCATCCTTGCCAAGTCACACCAAGTAGCTTGATAAATATCCCCACATTCACCCTTCCTGTTTCCTAGGCAGGGCACTCGCCTGTTTTCTAATGGGAAAGAGGATGTAGTGGGGCCATAACTCTTTCTTGGATTGACCCAGGACCCAGTGCAACTGCCTGTGATTAGAGGAACACAGATGACAAACTCCCTCTTGGGTAGTCAATGAGATGAAGATTCCATCTCTCAGAATGTTATGTGGACATATGGTTCATTCTAGATATGGTGGGGAAGAACAGAAAGACTGAACCTAAAGGAATCCAGAATAATTTATTGCATTAATCTGGAAAATATATTGTATTAATCTGTTTGCTGCTGGCTGAAACATCTGCTTTTTTACTGGCTTAAGTTATATTGAAATAGGGTACTCTTATTCCAAAATAAAGGATGCCTGCACAGAGACTGGCACTGAAATAATTAAAGGTGTGAATTACATCTGATTTAGTAATTTCGGTTCCACGTAGCACATAGACAAGCCCTGAGTTCCTGTAGCACGTTCCACTGGTTTAAGCTATTTTCCTAGTAAAGAAATCCTCAGTTTTCACAATATACTATACTGTTCTGCTGGTTTAATATTCTACAGCAGTGGCCCAAAACACTATAGTAGCAGTATGGTAGGCTTTATCATTCAGGAAAATTCATATAATATATTTTAGTGTTTGGGTTAGTTAATGGACCTCTTGAAATGTCCTCCTTTCTGTTTACTATAGTAGCAGAAAAGTTAAGAAAATGTATTTCTTAGAGCTACTTGGGAATTTTTTTTCTTTTGGAGGGAAATTTTGATGAAAATGAAAATAAATTCAATTTTCAGAAGAATATATTGACTTTTATCAAAAAATGAAAATGGGAAAACCAAACATTTTATCCAAAACCTAACATTTTTTTAGTTGTAAAGGTTTCAGCTGTCTGACAAAAAATAATTTTTTTTGAGGAAAGTGGGTATTTTCCATGAACATTTTTGTTTTGTCAGAAAAGCAGTTTTCTGTCAAAAATGAGGACCATTTTCCAACCAGTCTTAAGTTTCTGAGGTAGAAAAACTGGAGTGTAAAGCACTATCCCATTCTGGATAGGCAACTTCCCAAGGGCTATGTGTATGTAGCTGGGCAGAGGGATTCTAGACTAGGGCAAGGTTTGTTTAAGTAAAGCTTTTGTGATGAACATTTGTCTGGAGGATTGACTAGAGGTTTGGCTTTGAGATAGGTCAGTTTATTTGCCTGCTGCTGAAAGGGTGCACTTGTTCGTGAAGTTAGAAATCAGAAGATCCCTGAAGTTCTATAACAGTCTAACTCATATGACCTAGTTTGAATAGCTGCTAGGGGGAAAGACAAGACACTGAAGAAACAACCATCAATCTATGGATGTTGCTGACGCGAAAATTTAATTCTTATGAGATGGTTAATTTCTCATTGTAGCCATTTGAGTTGGTATTACCAATGGCATTTTAACCCACCGTGACCTGTGCCAAAGGTTCAAGTTCCCTAGAGTACAGTATCAGCATTAGCTGGGTGAAAAAAAACATTAGAAATATCAGGTTTGGAGATTATAGGAGGCCACAAGGAAGAGTGACCACAAGTAAATATACGCACAAGTTATTAAATATCCTTTTATTAATAGTTTCATTAAGCAGATGAATAATGCCACAAAAACATACATACAGACAGAAACAAACCATGTAATGTCCAGCATCAATGATTTCATACAGACATGACCTGGGGAAACATTGAGATGAGAAAGATGATTGTCAGGTGCCCGTCCTGTTGAGTGGTTCTTGATGTGCTTTCCTACTCACTAAGGCTAGGCAACACCTTTTATCCTGAATTTCTTTTATACCCACTATGCTACGCATACTATGCACAAATGTCAACCCCTTTTTCCTTATTGGCACTTTTGCACGCTATGAATTTTAGGGTGCCCCATTTCTCATAGGCTATCCCCAGACCCCTTATTTGCATTGGCATCTACATCAATGAGTTACCATAACAACCTGAGTTATTACAAAATCCTCCAAAATGTTACTATCAGGCATCTTGCGGTATTAACTGGTACATTGCAGTACATTTTGCAGTCTATTGCTGTCTAGTTTCTAGAACATCAGCATTTAATACATCTTTTACAGTCTTTTACAATCTTACACTTTCTTGATACAGGGTCCTCTCTGTCATCTAGTCATACCAAACTATTTCAGGCCCGATGCCTTCTGTGGCCAGGCTACATATCTTGCAAACCTCAAGTTTGTAGGCCTTGTGTTATAGCCTTATCTTATTTATATACATAATACACACTTATCGGGGTACACAGTTATTAATCCTATACCCTTATAGTGTGATGCTATTTATATTTTACCACTTAAACCTACAACTCAAATCTAATCTATTACCCATACATTGATTACATAATTGCATAATTATATATAATTAGTTACGGCAGTTAGTGCTCACTTTAACTGTAACTAGTTATTTTTCATGTTTTTATACATAATGGTGCTTACTTGATGCCTGAATATACTGGCTTCAAAGACTGGAACAACTTAGCTCCTCTCTGCCTTTCCTCTTGCTCCTTACCTCTACTGCTCCCCTGAAGCCATGCAACTAGACACCCCTTTCATGTCCCGCTCCTATTCTGAACCCTGTGCCACGTTCTACATGACAGCCCCCTCCTGAATATAGTGCACCATGCCTTCACTTCTCCTCCCATGGCTCACTGGCTCATTGGCCTCCAGAATGGAGCAGTTTGGCCAGGGACATGCCAGTCACCCAGGCAAGGACAAAGAATCTACACAGACACATTTGGACATACAGTCCGTTGATATTATTCCCGGTTGCATCATTGCAGTATATGCTGATCATTCTGATGGAGCTGTAGATCCTGACAGAAGGGGACGGAAGTACTTATTAGTTCATACAGCTTTCCAGGGTCACTAACAATGCTGGGGAGAGGGCGAGGGGGTGGAGCTGTCATACTCAGGAATAGTCTCTGTGCCTGTGGGAACTTTCCTAAGGCAGCATCCATGCAAGCACCTCTTGGCTGAATCTGGTTTCAAAATCTTTGACCATTTGAGGATCCAGAAATGTGTTTGTAGTATGGATTCATCCTACTCTTACAGTGATGTAACAGTCGTATTACAAATGTGCTGGCCATTGAAAACTTGCAGCTTACTTTAGCCCCATAAAAGTACCTGTTGTGTAGGACTAATTAGGCACGTCTGGAAAAGAGAGATGTCTTTAAAATCATAAGGACATGTTATTTATACATTTCACTGGCAGTATGTCCTATCATATCTCATCACATAACCTGAAGTGATCTGTGGCAAATCAGAGACATGCATAAGTGAATTAAATACTGCTTCAGAAAGAGAAGCAAATCTTAAACAGTTGTTTTTTAAGCATGTAGTTGATATATTGATTATACCTATGTCAGTTTCACAGGTAGTAAATAACTTGTACTGCCCACAATTTTGATGGTGTATTGTGTTGTCCACTGTCTAAATTGACAGCAAGTATCTTGGAACAACCCTAATAGCCCACAAACTGTTTGAAAAGGGCCCAAAATATTGTTGTGTGATCTTGGCTGAACAGTCTGTGGCATCATGTGGCATATCATATTTTCTATTTTAAATATGAATTGGTTATAGATTTTTTCAGATTATGTGCTACTATTATATTTGTAGATGAGAGCTCTTATTTTCTTCTTTTTGTTTTTGACAGCTATTAAATATTTTCTTTCTCCTGGTGTGTGCAGATTTGGTAGGGAATGTATTTCTTAATTTGTTAACAAATGGGCTAACTTTGTGATCTTTGATCAGTCCTAAAACGATAGTTGAGCATGCAGTGTATTTTACTATGACTGGGTCTTTTGTTCCACTAGAGAAAATGACTTAATTTGTAAGAGAGAATTTTCAAAACATATGTAACTTTAACTGTCTTTTTTTTTTTTTTTTTTTACTAGAACTGGGATTTCAGGGATGTGATGAATGTGAATTAAAGGCTTTTTATGCCACAAGAGTAAATGGCAAAATGACTTTTTTTTTGTTGGCCATCCCACTTGGTGCAATATCCTTTCCCCAGAAACCAAAATTTTAGTCTTTCATATAGAGATAAAAATCATCTCAATGGGCAAATACACCAATTTCGAAACAACTCGTTGGCTCAGAGATATTCTGGTTTTGCATTTTCACTGGGAATATGTATCTCTGTCCCTTGAAATCCATCTATTTATTGCAGTGACACCTACTGCTGAGAGAGCTGATCCACAACAGGATCAGTTACTGTTAAACTTGGCCAAGAAGCAGCTCATGACTCAACCAGCAGATGTTTCTGCGGCTTAGGTCAAAAGGAACTTATGGACTCCCTTGTTTTTTTGCTTTACTCCTAGAATTAAATGCCAGGGAAGTCAATACCAGGTACAGGCAGTTGACCTGACCAGTAGCTGGAGAAACTGAACTAGGGCCCTGAGGAGCTGGACAGACTAAAGCATTAGTCTGTTGAGCCAGTGTGCTGGCTACAGTCCAGTAGTTTCAGACAACTGACTATCTGATTGTATGCCTGGATTTTAATAATAATTTTGTATACTTATTTGATGATTTGTATCCAAGCTTATGCTCCTGACAGGTGCCCCTGTGAACAAAATCTCACTGGGCTATCTTGTATGAATATTTCACAATCAATCATACTTTGATCTACATTGCATGTGTGCATTTTACATTATATTTAGTTTTGCACAAAATCAAATCCTAAGCCCCCTATGAAATGGAAATAAAATGAGCAACACAGCGCTGCAGTCAGTTGTGCTTGGATTTAAATTGTTTTTAAATGTAGGTGAATTGAGTTTTGTGGTTTTAACCCTTCTCCGTTCATCCCTTAAAATCGTAAGGACATGGGGCACTATCCTACTGTTCTGACCAAGCCAAAATTACATTTGCCTTTAGTAGCAGTTTGCTTATGTCAGGACTGTAGGATTGAGTCTATAATACATATATATTGAGATAATATAATCAGTTACAGTACTGTAGGTTTACAGCTCTTCTTTCAATAGCATAGTGTCTTCAGATAGTAATAGAGGATTTAAAACACCTAACTTTCTATGGTCACAAAATGTATAAAACATGATGAAGTGGGAATAATTTCTAAACTTTGCAATAACTCCTGGAGTTTTTATTTTTACTATATAATATTAAAGTTGGAGCATTACAAGCTTAATTTAAGGCTATTCTATCACTTTTTCGATAAATCAGTTGAACTGAATTATCAGATATCTGCTGCAAGAGGTTGTCCAAACTGGGGAGAATTAAAACAGTCTTTCACATTTGGAATTATATGGAAGTAAAAGTAAATGCATTTATGAAAAACAAAACAAAAAAAACCAAAACTTCCATTTCATTAAACATTCCACAAATTCAGTCCAGTTTTGCATCTTGGTGTCATTATCATGATGACTCTTGTGAAAATAAATTACTGAAAATAAATTAAAATGTGAATGCTTGCTTATAGCTAAAAACATTTTTATGCATCTTTTTCCTGAATAAACAAACAAAAACAAACAAAGCCTCCCAAAAAACAACCAACAACACGTAACAGAACAGGATTTCTGAAAAATGTTTTTGAGTTACTGAACTTTCAGCACCAATTATTTATCTTTCTTGTGTTTGGATCCTACCTTTTAAAATATACACACAATAAAATAGAATAAATTCATGAGAAAAGGAGATTTTGCTAAGTCACAAGTAAAGTAACAATAAATTAAACAACTTTCTGCATTCTTCTAATCTTTCTATTGTAATGTGAGAGTCAGATTTATAAATGCCTCTCCTCTTCTCTCAATGTCTTATAAATCACTGTAGTTTATAAACTACAATCAAGATCATTTCATAATCCTTCACTTGTCGGTTAAGGTTCAAAATGCCTCACAAGCTGGAAAGTAGCCTCTAGTATTTTAGAAACTAAATAGTCTTCCCAATTCAGAATGGGAAAAAAAAATGTAGCCTCATAGAAGTTCTTTCTGGTTTTGTTAAAGAATATAATTTTTAAGGTAACTTTTGGAAACCCCTTATTGTATCTACTCTCTAATATATGGAAATTACCCTGGAAGTGTAGGGTCATATTGTAACATCATTTTTAAAGCAGAACACCAACTGAACTCAGTGAAGAGTTTGGTTAATGAGTGCTATAAAATCTAGCCTATAGTTTTGTCATATGTTTTCTTTCGTTTTCATTATAGTATTGATTGTTTAGTATTGGAAGATTGGTATCAATCCCAATACATTTGCAGATTAGTCTCTGTTCTCAAACTTCACTGACCTAGTTGCGCAGTCACCGCATTACTAAAATGGATTTTAATAACATTTCCATAAGTAAGTACAACTGACCTATGTTGAAAATCAATGCTTTCTTTGCATTTTGCAAGAATACGCCCTTGCCCCCATATTTCTTAAATCTAATTACATTAGAAAAAAATGTATACACCCAGGGCCAGATTCTCACACCAGTGTAAATCTGGAATAACTACACTGAAGTGCATGAAGTTTTAAATGGGTATAAATAAGAGCAGAACGTGGCCTAATGTTTTTTGTATTCTATCAGATTGGATAGCAGTGTAATGATGCTTTTAAATATAAATGAACACCCTGCCACATACATTTCTGTTAAGATTTAACTATTTCCAGCTATGTCTTTTAGTATTGCCTACAAATCAGTCAAAGAAGAATAGGTCAACCACACTGCCCTACTGTTTATGTATTAATCATCTGGCAAATAAACCACTCAGTATCCTACCCACCCTCAGTAATATTTGTGATGTAATTTGTTTGGATGCCCAAATGTCACCAGCGTTGATTGTAAAAGATGAAAAAAATGTACTTGCTCAGCACACCCAGCTCTGGGCTAAAATGTAAGCATGAAATCTCTGGTTTATTTTTGTAATAATGTTTACAGCTGTTTAATGACCCTGAAAAGGTTCAGTAGTCTGGTGTTCTCTATTTCTTAACAGGAGTGTATTATGCTGATAACAACCGTAGTTAAACAGTTTCAGCTACCACAATAAGAACAATATTTAATACAAATTCAGTGTGTATTCTGTAAAGTTTCCTCAGTGATACTTGTTTACGAGTCACTTAGAATCAAAACAATCTATAGCTGACTATCTAGAATTTGTCAGTTGACCATATGTGTAAGATACACTTACAAGAATATTTCTAGTGGGAGAAATAAATTCTGAGGGCTAAATCCTAAAAATGCTTATATAGTTGGGAGAACTTTTACACACATGTAAGTGCTTACAGGATCAGGGCATGAAAGAGCATTACATTTAAACATGTGAGCTGGTAATCCATTACTTTGCTTTGTGAATCTTTTAGCTAGCATTATCTGAGATATAACAACATCCCAGCAATATTTTTAAAATGGTAATTTTCTCTAGTATGGTGAAAATGGGAATGCTGTAGTGGTTCACCATACAATAGGAATGAACTGGTGACTGAACTTGGTTCATTCTGTTTTCAAAGACTAAAGCTATATATTTTTAAAACTATTTATTATCTAGGGGATGAGGGAGAGGCTTTGATTCCAGCAGAAGAAAACCAGGCTTTTCGTGTTAAATTATTGTGTATTGTTGTGACAGGCATTTCTGGTGTCATCATTGTTTTAAATTCCAGTAATCCATTTCAAATACTTTAAATATAATCTGTGTACTCAATTGAAATGGTTAAAGTCAGAATTTTAGTTATTGATATCATGGGATAAAGTCTGGAGGGCAAAAATGTGAGCGAGATCAAAATAGCTATTAGCACCATCAAAGGCAATTGAATGGCTCATTGTACCTTTCTATGAAAGATGAGAGAGAGTATTTTGATAATGCGTGTATCCAGGGTGGGTTTCATAAACTGTGAGTACCCTCAGCATGGAAATAGGAAATTGTACAGCTCAAGTAGAAAACTCCCCTCATCTCACATTTTCATTAGCTAGATAATCAGGGCTCAATCCTGCTTTGTCATATATGGCATCTATTGCAACATATGCTGGAAAATCAGTTGTTCTCTAGCATACAACATGGTGAGAATTCAGCATCCAGGACTAGGGGACTCACTTTCATTTAATCTACCTTTATATATAGACAGGAAGTGACATTCCTTTTAGGATGAGTGGGGCCAAGTCCTTGCAGAATTACAGTACTGGGCAATGGTCAGTTTGCCAACATGCTATATGCATTGCTAAACTGGAAGGATAGGCGAGAGCTCTGAGTATGACAAAATCATTTAGATAGAAGTAAAAAATGTTACTAAGTTTGACTTTCTTAATTTTTACTCCTTTAGTTAAGCATTCTTAGTATTAACTTATGGTTGAAATGGAAAATCTCATGCTAAAGAAGTATTGAATCTCTTTGTATAACATTTTTATGAGCAGGATGAATCCTCATCATGGTCTGAGTTTAAACCTTACTCAAATTGATGGGTGTGAATACACCCTTCAGGTAACATAATTCGAAGGATAAGATAATCACAAGCCTCCACCGAACAAAAAAGGATTATGTGAACCCATTCAGGAGTTTTGAACTGTACAGAAGAAAGGGCTTTTGGCTCAATTTTGTGTGTATGTGTGAGAACACAAAACCAGAGAATGACAGAAACAGCCTGAAGAAATCCAAGCAACACCTGCAAACACAGTGTGACCCCAGGGGAAGCTAAAGAGAGCACTTTTGGGTCTGGTACTGGCTAAAGAGGCTTGTAGCTGTGCACAAAGAAGCTATTCCATGGTTTTGGTTCTTGCTGCATTTGGAGAAGCAGGACTTTACACATTCTTTGTAAATGAACAAGGTTTCATCAAAGACAATACCAGAATTCATCATCAATCAACTGGAAAATTAGAGTCAAAGACTATTGGAATAAAAAAGGGGAAACACAATATATAAACATAAACTTTACAATAGATGAATTTTAAAATGTTTGTTATCCCATTTTCATTTTGGTTAGGTAAGAACTCAGAAATTTGGATGCTTAGCTAAACACTTTTTGGTTTGGAGAATTAGGCTGTATTACAGTATTACAGGAATTAACTTTCCTTGTCAGTCTTCCCAAATTTGTTGGTTTCAGAAAACCAAGAAAATACCAAGCTGAAACAAATTAGTGGAGAGGCTCACACATTTCTTAACAAAACTTTTTTCTTTAATTTTTAAGCTAAAGTTGAGTTTGTAAACATATATTAACTAACTTCAGAAAACATGAGACTTGATCTTGCTCCTGCTGCAGCTGATGGTAAAACTTCCTATGACTTTCATGTGAGCAAGATCAGGCCACAGGTATATTGCAATAGTGTATATTAAAAAAAACCAAAAACCAAAAAACCCCAGAAATTTGAAAGCCAGGAAACTTGAATTTCAGCAACCATCCTCAACTCTGATCCTCAGTCTCCGTTCCTTGTTTACCTAATGTATCTTATGGCAATGGCAATGTAACAAAAATGATTTTTCCATTTGAGCTGGTTGGTAAAAAATTGAAAACTGAAAAATTCCAGCCCAAAATAAAAGATAAAACGGTGTATTCAGAAATGCAGCCACAGTACCTCATCAGAGTTGTGGTTCAGGTGCCTCATGCCTCCATTCCCCTCTATCAGTCAAGGGCCCTCGTTGGACTACATTTCCCATGGTGCTCCACAGCCTCCTCTGTTGCTGAGCCACTCCAGTGCTTCGTAACAGAGGTGGTCTGGCTGTAGAGCCCAGGCTGTAGAAGAGAATGGAGGCATGGGGCACCACAGCAACATTTCCAAACTGAAATTTTCGGAACTTTATGATATGTTTTTTTAAGGAAAAGTTGAGGTTTCTTGTTGAAAGCAGACAGTTTTCATGATACATTTCATTCAGTTGAAACCCCAGTTACCTGTGACTTGGGCTTTAGTGGCCACTTTGAATAGTCTAGGTGGGACAAAACTGCACAGGGCAGTTTCTGGAGGATTGATTCCTAGTGGTTTATGGGGACAGTGGATGAGGCAGGAAGAATGGAGTTTCTAGTTTGATAAATTTGTTTGAGTTCTCTAACGAGTGGAATGATAGATGAGGGAGGGTGTTGTTTCTCTACTGCATATAGATACAGGCTGAGTTGATGTGGACCCAGTAGCAAAATAAGGACAGACACATGCATGTAAATAAGTGGTAGGCAGCACCTTTTATTAAATTTTAATATAGGGGAGGGGCGCTAACCCACCCGCCACCTATACTCTCCTAAACCAGGCTTTTAATTAGTTACAGTGCAGGGGTTACATGACTCTTTATCATATAACCTGTAACCAGCACTACGTTTACAGGGCTCCTTATCATTTAAATGATAATGTGGGGTAGGCTGTCCTCTGCTTACCCCCCCCCAGAACTTAGTTCTTTCTACCACCACAAGAGGGACAAGAGGGTGCAGCAGGGCTACAAGGTATCACCAAGGCCAAAAGATCTCACCCTATCCCAAGGCCCATCACCAAAATCCCAGGTCTTTTATCTCTGGGACCCACTCATTCTATTCTCTTAACGGCCCTGGAAACTGCCCTCAAGTTGTGATGAATAAACCACAGGTGACACCCCAGTACTTCAGTTGGGTACTAAGCGTGTTCTTGCTTATCCCACTGTGGCTTGAAGGTGAGGTGAGGAAGGCAAAAACTGTTCTGGTCTTCTGCCAATTTGCCCATGGGAGAAAAAATTCCTTCCTGATCCCCATAAACAGATGATTGGTTAGACCTGCAGCATCTGTCAGACCTGGTTCCCATTCCTAGTTTGGGGGTGGAATGGTGGAACGGAAATGAAGGAGGCTGCACATGACCCCCATGCCAGGTTAAATGGGGAATGCCAGCCAATCAGTACCCCTCCCCCCCGGCTGGCCACGCAGTACCGGAGACTCCCAGGGGGAGGAGCTACCTATTGTCACTTGGCAAGTGTCTCCCTCCCTTGCTGCTGGGACTGTCCCCCTTTCACTGCCAACCCCATCAAGTTCTCCCACCTGTTCATGCGGGCGGGTGGCATATGTTACTGTGTTTTGCTGTGAATGGTCAGATAAACAGGAAGAGGTTCTAGGTTACACAAGAAGTGTAAGAGAAGGGTTGGTGGTGACCATTGGAAACATCTCTGAGGTAGGACTGGGGGATTTCTGGTGGATAGGGAGGATGTTGACAAAGAGTCAGAGTTAAAACTGTTTGCTGAACCTCAACTACATATTTCCTTCCTGAAAGACAATTTTAAAAATACATCTCTAAGTACATAAGATTTTTGCCTGGGAATTTCCTTTTTTGTTTGATTTGTGTGTTTGTTTAGAAACTACTTTAAAATGTTGATATGCCGTGAAAGCTTGTTGTGTTTTTTAAGCTCTTTGATCCCTGTTGATGGGACCTCCTGTGCTCTTCAGACTGTGTATGAATGGCAGGTGGACGATGAATTTGGAAATGAAGGTATTATACCTGCTGGGAAGTGAATGAGGAAGTGGCACATGAGAGCGATCACTGAAAAGGTTACACCTTCAAAAGCAGGAGGAGAAGTGCAATCTGCACTGCAGTACTGAAAGAATTACACCTGCAGCAAGATGAGGTGCAGAGGCAGGGGTGAGAGTTGGGAGATGAATAGGAATTATAGAGGTGGCGACAGCATCTAGGCACAGCTGCCAAGGGGCACTGATGCACCATCAGGATCAGGTTACAGTAGCTGGATCCCTGAAGCGGGGCAAGCAACCAGTAGATAAGACAGTTAGAGAGGAGAGGATCATAGCCTTTCAGTCCAAACAAAAATGGGACTACCTTCATGCCCTTCCTTCATATTTCAGCAGGGAAAAAGCAGTATTGCCAAACCCAAAAGTTTAAAAATTGTCAGACCCAAAAAATCATGAGGATTGATCCGAGGATTGTTTCAGTGATAGATCCACTGATTGATTGATTGAAGTGATTTGGGTCCCATTGCAGGAGCTCTTGCTCCCCAAAATTCTAATTAGTTAATTCTGTGTCCCTTCCAGACCCCCATCTGCCCCTCCCCTAATCTAGCCATTAACTAAGCACCCGTAGCCCCTGTCTCAAGTCTACCCCCTAGCCCCACCTCTGTTCCTCACACACACACACTTGCCCACTTCCCAAGCATGGTGTTGCAGGGATGGAGAAGGGCTGGGGTCAGGGAGGAGCTGACCCATGTTATCACAAGAGGGGAGGGGTGAGGAGGGAGCAGGGTCACCTTGAGCAGCTGATCTCTTCCTGCTCCCGCTCCAACACCTCCTCATGAACCAAGAGCAGTTCAAGGGTAGGGGAGGAGGGAAGAATTCTGCCTGTCTCCTGCAGTAGTTCCGATTGGCTGCTGTTCCCCAGGAGGTGGGGAGGGCACCCAATTGTAACGTGTTTTCCTGTGGGCAGGGCTGAATATGGTGTGAGTGTTGGAGCATCTCCTGTCATCGACAGATTGGCCCTAAAATCGAGTTACTGGCTAGAGAGGACAGTGCAGGATATGGTCTGCCTGGCAGCTCCAGCAGGAACTTCCTCAGTGCACAGGAAGCCTGCGGCACCTCCGGGGCCCTCTGCTCCAGGCTCCCCATCCCAGGTTGTCAGAAGGCTTGTGACTCAGTGGCTCTCTTCTCATTCCTCTCCAGCTGCTCTGCTACCCGTCTCCATCTCCCCAGCTGAAAATCTACTAGAAGCATCTAGGCCGCTGTGCTTTTTACTCCTCCTGCCCAAATCTTTCCAGTAAAGGGAGCAGCAGCATTTACTGCCCTCCAATTAGAGATATAATTCTACTCTTCTCCTGGGATCCTCTGTTACCTCAGGTTTTGTGGCCCGTGTAAAGTAGTCCTGCTTGCACTCCTGGCAGGGATCTTCTGGGAATTTGGATCTGTGTAAGAAACAGGGTGAGATAAAGATTTCACCTATGCCTGTAGGTATTGCCAATCCCAAAGCATTCAAAAATAATGAGTCAGGTCTCAAACAATCATGAAATTAGTTTAAAAAGTATGACATTTTAAATCAATAATAAGTTTTGTGTTCTTTGTATTAGCCGTGTCTTTTTTGACCCTTTAGATGCACTTAAATCATGTTTTCAAGCATGTCTCTGTGACCAAGAGGGATAAAAACATTTCTCCAAAAATAAAGAACCCCTATGCTGGAAAGCTATGTTTTCATCACTTGACTTCAGGAGTTGGGGCTTTAAGAAAATTATCAAACATTGCAAGACTTGCATCATGCCCTCCCTGATGGGAAATGTGTGTATATGAACTTATTAGCAACCAGGAGCAGGCCTTGAAATAGAAGGGCTTGTTTTTTAGTAGGGAGAAAGAAAGTAAGGTGTGCTGTTGATATGGGTTGGACAGCTGGTGGGGAGAACTTCAAAAATAGCTTGAATTTTTTAGGAAAAATCACTGAGAAACTTTCAACTTTTCAACTGTAGCTGCTACAAGGTTTTTTTTTTTTTTTAAAGTCTATCTTTGAGGAAAAATACTACAAAATAGCATAAACCTCAACAAATATAAAACAAAACCAAGTCCAACAACTGTAGGTTAGAAATGATACTTAGTGTTAACCATCAGTATTAATAAACACCACTGGGATCTGACAGAGTTTTCAAACTTTGATAAGGGATAATGCTAAAATTAGCCAGCTAGTCTCCCTGAAAAAACTTAAGGGCACCAATTCCCATTGAGGTCAACTGAATAAAGCAAACTTGGAGTGTATATATCAAGCTGTTTTTAGAAAAAATGACATTCTAAGAAGACTCTTCAAAAAAAATCTCCTGGATTTTCAAATTCTCATGTCTCCAAGGTGCCTTGTCTGATTAACCTCAAACCTGGGGGGGAGGGGGAATCACCTCCAGCTAGAAACAAACACAAGAAATTGCAAACAGAAAATAGCTTATTGGAAGGAGGTAGAAGGGAAGTAGCATCAAAATTAGATTTAACAGAAAAGCAAACAATAAAGCAAATTGCTCCCATTCACATGTATCTAATTCTGTGTACCTGCGATCTAGTGGATTGAACCCAGCAGGAGAGCCAGGAATTCCATTCATTTACTATGTAGTCTTCAGTGATACTTGAATCACTCTGTATTTGTTTCCTCACCTATGAGAGGCTTACCTATAACCAACTCAGAGGTGTTGTGAATTTATATATGTGTAAAACACTGTTGTACAGAGAGTAAGTGCTAAGTATTATGTGTATTACAGACTTCTACATCTAATCTGTGTGTTTATTTATAAATAATGCTGAATGTTAGAAATGGGTCCAAACACAATCCCTGGATCTGAACACTACTGAACTTTGGAAGAGTTCTGATCTGGATACAAACATGAACTTTGTGGTTCAGGCTCATCTTTAATATACGTCAATGTATATTTCCTCTTTTTCTTTTATAAAATCTTAATCTCAACATCAGTCATCCTGTCAAGGAAAACCAAACAGACCTCCCTATGGACACCAACCATGCTTCTCTTAGACCCCAATCTTGCAAATACTTAAGCACATGTATAAGTTTGCTTACAAGAGTTGTCCCATTGAAGTCTATGGAACTACTCCCATGAGCGCAGTTACAAACATCTTCAGTATTTGCCAGATCTGGGCCTCAGATTGTCTGGCAAGTGGCCATTGTAAAGCAATGTGAGGTTTGGTCTCCACCTGGGCCGAACATGTTGCCTTTGCAGCAATCCTGGTGAGTAAGTTTCTGTGTCCAGACATGAATAATAAGTCAAATCAATCAAATAACTATTCAGTAAGAAGTTAAGGAATTTAGTAATTTTATGGTGGAGAAAGGGTCAGATTATATCTGTAAATAAAACAGATCTTCATTATGTTTCCATCTGACCTTATAGTTTCTTATTGTTCAAAAGTCATTAATGTAAAAGTTTTTATTTTAAATAGAATGTTATAGATACATTATTTCTGAATAGACTAGACAATGTGGCAAGAATAGAATATTATTATGGACAATTATGTGGACCAGCACTGAGCGCTTGTGTTTAACAAACGGCTTTGAGTTCTAATTTTCTGCAGTACACATACTGAAGGTATTATTTGTACTCGTTAATGTATGTTGGGAAAGTTATTTAAAATACTTACATTTGTTGATACTTCCTATAGCATACTTCCTATAGCTACTTCCTATAGGATTTTAATTGGTTTTATCTAGTTTTGTATGAGAACTCTTTAAAACAAATCAGAGTCCCTTAAATCACATATATTACCCATCAAAGGACAGAGATATTTCTTTATAAATTTAAAAGTTTTTCTAAGAACTGAAATCTGAAGGGTGTCAACAATGAATTAAAAGATTTAGCAGAAGATAATTTATGCATTTTTTTGATGGTCACAGTTTCAAAATGACAAAAAACGATGTCTTGTAACAAAAGGGTTAAATCTTAATCTCAGAGGTTTACAAAGCTGCTAGTCGCAGTCTCCTTAAAATTTAATATACCTCGTTAATGCTTACTTGCAAACACTGAAGGATTTTTATGATTATAATCATGTGTTACAGCACCTAGTACTGTTTCTAAGCAGCATACTAATCAGCTTAATGAGATATTACTGCACTTTTTGTTGACTGAAGCAAAATCCCTTTTATTGTTCTAAAGCTTGTCCTTTACTTTATTTTTTCCAAAAAACATTATCTTGTTTTATTGTATGCCAGTAAATATCATGCCTTCATTTTTTTATCAAATCCTAAAACTATCTTTCTCATTGAGGAATGTGGAATATATTGAAAATGGTTAATAGAACTGAAAGTTATATTTTGTTTTCTGTTTGTGTTTTTTTAAATGGAAATGGGAGAGATGCATAACCTTTCTTTTTCTATAGATTGTAAACAGGTGCAGTTTCACAGGAAATGGAACAGGAGACATTGAAAAGCTTATGCCGCCCCTTTAATAATTAGATATTGAAATTGGCAACATGCTATTTTAAAATACTAATTAATAATTTAAATCAGTAAACATACAGTACAATGAAGGCATTATATAATTAAGAACAAATATGATCACAACTGTATAGTATAATTAGCATTTAATATACTTTTTATTGTTTTCTACTATAATTCCTTTGCATTATTATGTGTAGGTTAAACATAAAATGAAAATATTATGTCCACAGATATAGTTGATTCACTGCTTATAACTATTTTGTAGTACAAATCTAAACTATTTCCTTATTTTCAGGGATGGAGGAAGCTAGTTTGTGCCTTGGTGTTTCTTCAGCTGTATCAGAAGCTGACACCCACCTCAACAGTACCATACTTAATGGCCAGTATTCAATGAGCCAGAAGCTGCATCAGATAACTTCACAGCTCAGTCATGCCTTTCCAGAACTCCAAAACAGGCAGAATACTGAGGAGAAGGCATCAGCACCACTAGAAGACAAAAGTCACGTGGCTATTGCAAATCAGCCAATCAGCAGTCAGATGGCACTGTTAGCAAACCAGCTCAATAGAGATGTTGACACCAGTTTGAATGGAAGAGTGGATCTGCAACAATTTTTAAATGGACAAAACCTTGGGATCATGTCTCAGATGAGTGATATCGAGGATGATGCCAGAAAGAACAGAAAGTACCCATGTCCCCTCTGTGGGAAACGCTTTCGGTTTAATAGCATCCTATCGCTCCACATGCGCACTCACACTGGAGAGAAACCATTTAAGTGTCCATACTGTGACCACAGAGCAGCTCAGAAAGGCAATCTGAAGATTCACCTACGTACTCACAAACTTGGAAACCTTGGCAAAGGCCGTGGAAGAGTCCGAGAAGAAAACAGGCTTTTACATGAGCTAGAGGAGAGGGCGATTCTGCGAGACAAGCAGATGAAAAGCAGCCTTTTGCAGCCACGACCCGATGTGAAAGCACAGCAGCATTCACAGCCAACACCTCTTGCAAACTGTAATTTGTCTGTGCCAGCTAATCACAGCACACCTGATATTTTGAACCCTGTCCCCTCTCCAAAGCCTGTCAGTGTCCAGGAAGAAGTAGTAGCTCAGACTGCTGGGTTCAGATGCACATTTTGCAAAGGAAAGTTTAAGAAGCGGGAAGAGCTGGACAGACACATAAGGATCCTGCACAAGCCTTACAAGTGTACTCTGTGTGACTTCGCTGCCTCCCAGGAGGAGGAGCTGATTAGTCACGTGGAGAAAGCTCACATCACTGCGGAGTCAGCCCAAGGCCAGGGATCCAATGGGAATGGAGAACAATCTACCAATGAGTTTCGCTGTGAGGTGTGTGGCCAAGTATTTAGCCAAGCCTGGTTCCTCAAAGGCCACATGAGAAAGCACAAAGATTCGTTTGAGCACTGCTGTCAGATTTGTGGTAGGCGCTTCAAAGAGCCTTGGTTTCTTAAAAATCACATGAAAGTCCATCTGAATAAATTATCCGTAAAGAACAAATCTCCTAATGATCCAGAAGTTCCTGTATCCATCAGCAGTATGTCACAGGAAGCTCATGCAAACTTGTATTCACGATACCTATCATGTTTGCAAAGTGGCTTTCTTCCTCCAGACAAAGCAAGTTTAAGTGAACAAAATCAGATTTATAACAAAGGAGATTTGCCCATGAAAGAGAAAGAAGTTCTGGGGAAACTCCTTTCACCCATTTCTGGCATCGGCCACAGTATTGCTGAAGGGGATAAACATTCTTTATTAGGCTGTCTCAATCTGGTGCCTCCTCTGAAATCCAGCTGTATAGAAAGGTTACAGGCTGCTGCCAAGGCTGCAGAGATGGATCCAGTAAACAGCTATCAAGCCTGGCAGCTTATGGCGAGGGGAATGGCCATGGAACATGGCTTTTTGTCTAAAGAGCAGCAGATACAGCGCAGCCATGAAGACACTTTGGCAAATGCTGGAGTTATGTTTGATAAGGAGAAGCGGGAGTATGTGTTAGTAGGAGCAGATGGCTCTAAGCAGAAAATGCCTGCTGATTTGGTTCGCAGCACTAAAATGGGCAATCAGAGAGACTTGCCAAACAAAGTAGACCCTTTAGAAGGCAGTCGAGATTTTTTGTCACATGGTATGAACCAGGGACTTGATTATAACATGCAAAGTCATGGGAATGTGAAAGAAAAGCCAACTGAGTGTCCTGACTGTGGAAGGGTTTTTAGAACATACCACCAAGTTGTTGTTCACTCCAGGGTACACAAGAGAGACAGAAAAGCAGAAGAAGAGATAATTCAAAGTAGCCTCGATGAGCGACGTGGGTCTGGAAGTGATCAAGAGTCTCAGTCTGTCAGCAGGTCGACAACACCAGGGTCCTCTAACATTACTGAAGAAAGTGGAGTAGGTGGGGGTCTCTCACAGACAGGAAGTGCACAAGAGGACAGTCCACATCCTTCCTCACCTTCCTCTTCAGGTATGCTAACTTATCCATCACCAATTTTGACTGAGAAATTAGATGCTATAGTTTAAATGACAATAATTTAGTATTTTATACAATTTACCAGTGTTATTCCTACTTACAGTTCCCAAATAGTTTGCAGGGCTGTGGTGCTGTGTGCTAGAGCATGGTATTTTGGGTTCTCTTTTTTAAAATCCCTTCACACTTTTTCAACGAATTCTCACTTCACCTGTGGATATTTTTCATGGTCAAACTTTTCCTGGCCTTTCAGCTATTTCTTCAGCTATGCCACAAGTGGCAATGTACAAGGTCTGTGCTTTCACCAATGAGGGTATCGCTTGGGGAACCCCTTTCTCTGGGGTTCTAAAGCTCTTCTGTTATATCCCTGCTTGCTCTCTCTTCCAGACCCTACTATTGCCTCCAGGTGGAAAGGTGAAGCAAGCTACTTACTTTAAGCTATAGCTCAAAGGGGTATATTGTATTGGCCACCAGCCCTCCTGAGAGAAGCAGCCTAGTCCCAATCCCCAAACAACTCAGTTATTTAGCTGAGATATGCACTGCCACCAGGTCACCGTGCTGACTAGAACAACAACAAAAATAAAATAAAATCCATTATTAGTTTTTTTTACATAATTTTTATTTATATGCTTATTTTAACATGTATGCATCCTTCCATTTATTCCATATGTATTTGAAAGTACAAGAAAAATAGAAATTGAACTGAAACATTTTAATTGCATTGTATGTCATGTTAACTTCCTGTGTATAAAATAGCAAAACAGATAATATTTCATTGAAGATGTCTATAAAATATTGAGCTTCCTGGTACAATTTTTAAAGTTACTAGCCTATGACTGCTGAAATAAAATCTCCAAGTAATAACAGGTAAGATTTCTGGCCTCATCTATATTTCCAATGCCACTTACTAATGGATAGTAAATTGAAAGTTATATCTTCAGCCCTTTATAAAGAAAGCACCTCACTAATACTGTAATCATTCTGCAAGGCTAACAACAGAGGAAATCATGCCATAACAAATACTCTGTTACTAATGGCAACATTGATTTCTGCAATCAGCCATTAAGTCTAGAAAATGAAAGACAGTTTGAGGTACCTTAAGGCATTACGTTGCCCACTGTTAAAGATCTGGTAGCAGGCTGTTGAGGGTAATTCTTTTTAGTTTTTTTCCCCCAGTTTCGATAAATATTTTAGTATTGGAGGCAATTCACTGTTACAGTTATTAAGTATATGCTAGTTTATTTTTGTTGTTCTTGTCATGCTCCAGTATACTCGACTTCTAAGGCCAAATTAATATAAAAATAAAGTGTTAGTTTGCAGGCTTATTACAAACCAGTGAAGAAATTGTTAAGACACATAAATCTGCACTCCACATTCCACAGATTCCTATAGTACTTAATGTTGTTGTTTAAATACCCATGAAACACACTGTCTACTCTTAGAGTCATAGCCTCATTTACAATTTATTACTGGTGAGACATATTAGAAAAAGCTATGTAGGAACAAGGGTAACAGGCAAGAGCTAATTTCATACTATATATAGTTGTTCGTATTGTTTTAAGAGGGTTGAAAATATGTCAGGATAAAGAAAATTATTTTTTTCAACTTGTTAAA